>NC_089827.1:32153727-32526852 GCF_035046505.1 Tiliqua scincoides | reverse complement strand
AAATTTAACACAAGGGGGAAATTTCTTCAGTAGAAAGTCATATGGAGAAAATGACCTCCTTACACACACGTGTGTGTAATATCTGTATTTATTACACACAAAATGTGCATGTGTGTGTGTGTAAGGAGATCATTTTCTCCTTATGACTTTCTGCAGAAGAAATGTTCCCTCTTTCAACCAATTTAAAATTGAAACTATACAATGATTTTTTTAAATGAAACCTTCGGGTTTTACATTAAAAATACGTTTTTGTTATTCACGCACATACAGTCAGGTAAATAATGTGCAGGGTAGAGACAGGATCCAGCCTTTACTTAATAGGAATGTATGAATTCCTCAACGTCCCCACACAGAAGCGCATATGACTAAAAGGCGAGGCGTTCTGTGGAATCTTGAAGTCTAACCATTTGATGGTGGCAAAAGGGCTTTATCCCCTGAGCCAAGTGTGCCAACCAGGCATCCAATGGAATGTGCCAGACGCCATCACAGGATTGCTGGTCATTAATGTGCTGCAGAAATTATGTGTTATTTTGTTTTGTTTTGTAGCCAAAAAACAAAGACTCAAGTGGGCACTCCTCTGGGTTTCTTACAGATACACGGAATTCCGCAGAAACAATTCATCAAAAGCATTTGAGATACTTGCACGTGCAAGCCAAGCTTCGGGGCCTGATCCGCAGGACCGGTACGCCTGAGCTGGAAGAGACCAGAGTCCAGAATTCGGGAGGTCTGCCTGCATCGACGCACTCGGGCTTAAGGGAGGCGTATTTTTTGCGTGTTTCAGACACGTTTTACAGACACTGGTTTACAGTTTCCGTGTCTCCCTCGCCATCCTAAGTAACTTGCTGCAAGCAAAGAAACTTCTGCTCCTCTGCAATGCCTGGGACTTGCGAAATCTGCTTTCAAGAAAGGAAGAGTTGTATCTGCACGTAGTCTCTGTTCGTGGTTGCATCTGGGGGAGGGGGGAGAGAGCAAGAGAGAGGTGCTTTAACTGGACAATGTGCTTGATTCATGGGGGCTCAGGCTCCAGGACGCGCACAGTGGCGGGAGCTGATGCTCGCCCTTCATCCAGTCCTCCTGGGCTCCTTTGGCTGCTCCGCGCTGAAGGCTGCAGCCCCCGAGCTAGAATTGGCTGCGCGTGTCTCGGGATGCTTCCTATGTATTTTAGTGTTGATGCGCGTCCCTGTGTGCGAATACAGACATGACGCCTCACGGGTGACTTCTGGTTCGGTAGATGGCAGGGAGACAGCAATCTTCCGCCGCATCTCGCCGCGCCCTGCTGGACCCCTTCCCGCACCTGGATGGATGTTCCATCTTCTCGCCTTCTCAGTGGCGCTGCCAAGCGCTCTTTGCATAATATTTGCAGCTGTAATTAGCTGATGAGCATCTCCCAGCCTCCCCCCCCCCCGCTTTTGTTTTGCCTGCAGTTTGCAGCGGCTGGCTGGCAGGTTTTGATCTTCAATATTGCGCCTGTCCCCGATAGGATATTAAACATCACACGTCTGCCATTCCTCAATTTGGGGGGGGGGGAGACAGACAAGGTGGGGTAAAAAGGGGGGGCAGAGAAAACCAAGACGCTTGCGAAAGAGGACCCACGCAACACAGCCCACACAGCACAGAAAGACTCCAGCACCAGAGAATTAAAAGTGTGTCGTCCCCCACGCCCCTCGCCTGAGGGTCTGCTTATTTGGAAGGGAACTCTAGAGAAGTCAAAGGATTCGATTTCCCTCAAGGAGATCAGGGCTTTGGATGCGGAGTTCTCTCCCAGGGAGGCTCCAAGCCGAAACATTTGGGGACTCTAAAGAACGCGCGGAAATCAGTTGCCTTGGGAGCAGCTCATTCACACGTTTACCCCAAAGGCAAGTGCACGTGTGAATGGGCCAGCACAGAGCAAACGTCACCAAGGGAACGTTCACAGCGCCTCAAAACCAGCGCTTGAGAATGAAGCCACTTCCAACATTCAACTACTAGTCGCGTGTTCAGTAGCCCAGTGATACACACGAACGTGTGAACCAGTTTTTATGCGCAAGCAAATGTTTTTAGAATCCGGATTTGAATGCAAAGAGGGGTGCCTTCAATCCATTCAGTCAGGTTAGTCCAGTTCGGCGTGGACTTGGTGGAGGTCTAGTGCCTCTAAATTCACGATGCCCGCTTCACACGTTTTCCTTACAAGGATGTGCACTGACCTAGGAGCGTGTTCCTGAGCGGATCCTGGTGAGCAGATTTCCCTCCAGTAAATAGAGACGTGAGTGATATTAATGCCTGGCATGTGAGTTGGTTGGCTCACTCGATTACGCTTAACATTGAAACACGTCGAATTGAAGGGGCCACGAACGCTCTATCTGTGATGTTCCAACGGTGGCGCCCCTTTCACACGTGTCATCACCATTATTGCACTCTCGTGAACCATCCCAGCGTACAGAACTATCCCAGCATAGAGAAGCATCCCAGAATACGCTGAACATATGGCTATGAAGCGGCCTTATCAGTCAAGCGATTGGCCCATCGAGTCCACAATGACTACTCTACCTAGCAGGGGCTTTCCAAGGTCTGAGCCGAAAAAGAGCGACTAAGATCATTACGGGGCTGGGGCACCTTCCTTACGAGGAAAGGCTACGGCGTTTGGGCCTCTTCAGCCTAGAAAAGAGACGCCTGAGGGGGGACATGATTGAGACATACAAAATTATGCACGGGATGGACAGAGTGGATAGGGAGATGCTCTTTACACTCTCACACAACACCAGACCCAGGGGACATCCACTAAAATTGAGTGTTGGGAGAGTTAGAACAGACAAGAGAAAATATTTCTTTACTCAGCGTGTGGTTGGTCTGTGGAACTCTTTGCCACAGGATGTGGTGATGGCGACTGGCCTGGACGCCTTTAAAAGGGGATTGGACAAGTTTCTAGAGGAAAAATCCATTACGGGGTACAAGCCATGAGGTGTATGTGCAACCTCCTGATTTTAGAAATGGGCTATGTCAGAATGCCAGATGCAAGGGAGGGCACCAGGATGAGGTCTCTTGTTATCTGGTGTGCTCCCTGGGGCATTTGGTGGGCCGCTGTGAGATACAGGAAGCTGGACTAGATGGGCCTATGGCCTGATCCAGTGGGGCTGTTCTTATGTTCTAAAGAGGGCTCTTCACAAGGCTGCCACTCCCTGCTGCTATACCCAAGTGTGCTCCTGTGCCATTGTGCGCTTGGGTAGGGAGTCATGTCTGGAGGGGGATTGGAAGTGGTTTTGGATACCCACACAGGAAATCAGGTACACCAGCATTTGACCAGCGGACAGTGCATTTGAGTGGTTTCCGCGGAAGATCGTGCCTTTTATTGGAAAGCCATACGAATCTACTTCACCCGAAAGCGCTTGTATTTAAATCAAACTGGTTTAATTCTAGACCCGGTTGAAGACAACGGTTCTAAGTCGGTTCACACCCCCCCCCCCACGATGCTCTTTTACTCATGGCATTACCTGGTTCGGTGCCAATTGTCACCAAAGAGGATTCGAATTCGCTCCTCTATATGGACAGAGAAGGGCCAGCACTGCAACATAATCCGTCCCCTTTCCCCACACCCTTTTAATCGATACCCACAGGGAGGAGGAAAGAAGGATTTAAGAAGTCAAAAGCCCCATTGATGTTCACAGAACTGACGCAAGAACAAATCACTTCGTTACTAAGCAAGTGTAAGCTTCTCGCGGCAGGGACTTGTCTTTCTTGTTGTGCAATTCTATAAGCGCCAAGTGCATTGACGGTGGTAAAACAGAGACAGCAACACACAGCCACAGCAGAGTTGGGATGGACCGGGCATGAGCTCAAGCAGCTTGCGGATCACCTGGATAATCTCCTTCGAATTGCAATATCTTCCCACGTTGGAACCGGCACAAACTTAAGAGGAACTAAATGGATTCCCTGAGCTCAGTGGAGCTTACTGAGAAGCCGGTGCTGTAGCATTGCCCGCCGCAAGCGCTTACTCTTGAGTAGTCCCATTGAGAAAAAGAGAGTAAACTGAAGCAAGTAGACTGTGGAACGTAGAACTGGTTCTTGTCCCACTGGTCCCTTGGCTACTAATCTTCATCCCAAGGAGACCAAAGGGAACACTGCACCCTTCCCTCTTCTACTAACGTGTGTTTCACCTGCGTTTCAAAGCCAACTGGCCCCGATCCTCAGCGCAGTCCAGCCTTTCTAGAGAATCCTGGTCTGTTAATTTCAACTGGGGGGTGCAAGCAATCACTTGCGGAATTCCCTCATTGGTTTCAGGGGGCTGAAGGGGTGGGGTCGTGTGCAAGTGTTGTTTGAAAGGAGCAATCCCCTTTCCGGGCGGGGGGAACGCGTGTCACTGAGCGGACGGACGTAGCTCCGGCCAATTGTAACGATGCGTTCTTTGTCCGGTTGCAACCACAAGGGTTGAATTGTTTTTTCGTTCACGTGCTACACGCTGGACAGGGTGCAGAGGGGATTGTGCGATTGGCTGCAAAACAAAACATGAAGGAAACTCCGAAATAAGTCCCAAGAAAACAGAGGACTAACTTTTGGAGTAAATATGTTGAGGATCGGGGCACTCGGTGTGTGCTTAACTGTTCTTTGGACATTGAAAAAGAATACACACACACACACACACACACACACACACACACACACACACACACACAGAGAGAGAGAGAGAGAGAGAGAGAGAGAGAGAGAGAGAGAGAGAGAGAGAGAGCCTAGTACTTCTCCACTCAAAAGGAAGCCTGAATTCTTTAGGCTCTGTTTAACAGATCAGAAGGTCAGGCAATGATTTTAACAGGGAACTGGATCACCTGGGAGCAGAGGTGGAATCTCTGTCGTGCTATAATGGAGTAACGCACAGGAAGCCCAATTCAGGATGTGTCGAATCACCTGACCATGGGGTGAGAGGGTCTCTTAGGCTGGGCCTAAATCCTTTAGATCAGTGGTTCTCACTCATTTTAGCACCAGGACCCACTTTTTAGAATGAGCATCTGTCAGGACCCACTGGAAGTGATGTCATGACCAGAAGCGACATCAAGCAGGAAAATTTTTAACCATCCTAGGCTGCAATCCTACTCATACTTACCCAGGAGTAAGTTCCATTTACTATCATTATTAAAAGCATCTTCACAGTAGCCAGTTAAAAGTACAGATCTGTGACATTTCCCCAAATGCAGTCACATGCCATGGTAGCATTAAGTATAATATAGTAAAAATAAAATATTGAAATGGTGACCCACCTAAAATGGGCTTGCGACCCATCTAGTGGTTCCTGACCCACAGTTTGAGAAACACTGCTTTAGATCTTAGAGCCGGACTCAACAACCACTTTTGGGATCTTGGGATCCTGTCCCAGTTCCACCCCAGGAATCTGCCTCCATTCTCCCCCTCCCATAACCCAGGTCCAGGGAAGCATGGGGTGGGTGGGGAGGCAGGTGAGGCAGAGCCTCCCCACTGGAGTCCTTTGAAAAGCGCTGCCCCTGTGGGAGGCACCCAAGCAGCCACAACCTACATGCTCAGGTCTCCTTCCCTCCTTGCTGTGCGTGTGGGTGCTTGGGTGCCTCCTATGGCGGTGGCGCTTTTCAAAGGACTCTGGTGGGAAGGTTCTGCCTCACCTGCCTCACTGCACGTGGGTTGTGGGGGGCAGCGCTTTCCGAAGGGCTCCAGTGGGGAGGCTCTGCCTCACCTGCCTTCCCACCCACCGCAGGTCCCTGCAGGCTGCGTGGCCTTGCTGTGGGTTGGGCAGGGCCTTGAGCTCGGCCTTCCTCTGCCACCCAGGCTAGGGCAGGGGGTCGTTGAGGCCGGCCCTGCAAGCAAAGTGCCCGCAGAGCGGTTCCGATAAGCCTGCGAGCCGGAGGGGGGGAGCGGGCGGGAGGATCCCCTCCCCTCCTGCCCGGCCTGGCCTGGCCTCGGCGGAGCCTGGAGACGGGGGAGGCGGGGCTGAGCTGGCAGTGAAGAAAGACTCGGCTTTCAGGCCCGCCTCGGAGCCAGTGGCGGCGCTGAACGCTCACCCCGGCCTGGCGACTCGCTGGCGCGCGCCGGACTCCTGATCCGGGCTGGAGCCGCCCAGGGAGGCCGGGCGCGCTTGGGTTTCAGCTATCAGCTCCTGGCGATCGCGCCCCCGCCCTCCGCAGAGGGCTTCGGTTTCAGGCCGGACTCGTCCGGTGCCTGCCGCACGCTGTGCGCCTCCGCCTGCGGAGGCCCAGGTCGAAGGGCGCGCTGCCTCGCCGTCTGCCGCGCCGCCAGGCCCCGGAGCGCCCAGGCCGCGGGCCACTGCCAAGGGCGGGGCAGCGCGGCCTGGTGGGGAGCCCTCCCGCCCGCGCCAGCCGCAGTCCAGGCCAAGCCCTCCTCGGGGTGCTCAGGCTGCGTTCTCAAGGAGGCCACGAGTTCCTCGCCCTTTGGGGGCAGGCAAGAGAGACAGGCGGCTCTCTGCCCACTTGCTCACCTATCCTATGCATGTCTGCTCAGAAGTAAGTCCCATCAGAGTCAATAGCGCTTACTCCCAGGAGTGTGGATAGGATTGCAGCCATCATGAAGTAAAGGGAGCCACCAGGCCCACGGTCTTTTTTAAAGGCAACAACATCCCATTGTATTTTATTAATATTGTATAACTTCCAAAGTATTGGGCAACCTGTATTTAGGCTCTGGATGTTCTGCACAGATTCCCTCTGCCACGCCTCCCCCCCATCCTCACCACCAAACTGCAGGCCTCTTTCCCACTCTCAGCTGCATCAGAGACAGACTCTGAGCCTGTTACAACATTCAAATGATGGGAGACCTGCCTGGGATGGGACTTGAAATCACAAGGCCCATCTTCCATATGCTCACAATTTTAAGTGGAATCCTACCCCTTCAGTTTCTAAGGCTGCAATCCTAACCACACTTTCCTGAGAGTAAGCCCCATTGAAAAAATAGGACTTACTTCTGAGTGAACCTGGTTAGGATTGTGCCCTAAGGCAGTTGCTAACAGGGCAATCAAAAAAGGGACAGGGAGCCATGTTAGGTTCCTTGTTTCTTCAAGTATTGGTTTGCCCTGGTTCAGATTTTCAACTGTAAGTTCCTCAAGGCAGGGACCTTAACTGTTGATGCAGAGGTTGTTGTTGCAATGTAAAGCAATGAAAAGTTTGATGTGATGGCATCCGGAAATCATAGGCGGGGGGGCACTGGTTGAGGACCCACTGAGCTGAGCCAACCATTTAACTGTGGTTATTGGTGACTGTTAGCACTCAGTGCATCTCAGTGCACTCAGTACTCAGTACAAACTCAGTGCACTCAGTACTAACAGGGTGGGAATGGAATGCCATGAATGACTCCGCACAAGGCTTTTCACAGTGCCCCCAGTGACCTGGTACCAGCCCTGGATGGCACTAAAGACAACCACCAGCAATAATGAGAAAGCAAGTCTGCATACTCATGATCTCTTAACAGTGAAGGCATAACTAGCCTGCATTCAGTGATTCAGTCTGCAGTCTTGCTTAAGAACATGAGAAGAGCCCTGCTGGATGAGGCCAAAGTCTGCCATTCTAGGTGAGCCACCAGAAACTGGCCAGAAGCCCACTGGTGGACAGTCATCTATCTTTTGGACTCCTGTCTTATAATACAGTGATACAATATGACTACAATATCACAAGGAAATACTTTTCCTTGCTGTTGATTATACTTGATAAAGGGCAACTGAACAAGTGTATTCTACAGAAAAACTGTAGGTGATTTTAGGTGATAGCCCATTCACACATACAAGCAATCAATGGATACTGCAGCCATCAACTAAGATGCATGACTAGCCCTGGATGACTATGCATTAAAAAGGGGGCTTGCAACAATTAATAGCAGATAGAGCTATTAGTCATGACAGCTCAATGCAATCTCCATATTCAGAAGCAGTCTACCTCTGAATACCAAATGCAGGGGACAAACAACAGGGGAGGGTATCTGGTAGACCACTGTTGGAAACACAGGTGTTGGAGTAGGTAGACACTTGATCTGATTCATCAGAGTCTTTCTTGTGTTCTTATGTCTGAAGTTATATGAAAATGATCTCTGTGGAATTAGATCTGTGATGGCTCTGTTCACACATGCAAATAATCACAGATGCTACTAGTCCCAGTGGTGATTCTGGCCCCAGGGCCAGGACCAGAAAATGCCACCACCCCACCAAGGAAAATGCTTCCCCACAGGTCACATCCAGAGGCCTTCTGAGAACCTCTGGAAGCTCTTAAAACATCATTTCCAGTTTTTCAGAAAACTGGAAGTGATGTTTTAAGGTCCTCTGGAGGCATTACAAGGCCTTCTAAGGGCCTGAAAACATTACTTCTGGTTTGCCTGAGAAACCAGAAGAGATGTTTTAAGGCCCTCCAAAGACCTTGCAAGGCCATCTGAGGTTTGGGGAGGCTGTGTATGATCTCTCCAGCCCTCAGAACACTTCCTGACAGTGGACATGGCTGGCCCACAGGGTAGCACGGCTGGAGGGCAGGAGCCCAGTCAGCCGTGCTGGCTGGGAGCTCTTGCACCTGTGGACTCCCTAAGTATGCCACTGTGCAGTTCTGAAGCAATGAGCATGATTGTGAGCCAGACTTATTTGTGTGTAGACAGTTGCAGTTGCATATGCTCAGATGCATTACAAATTCTGTATTACTTTATATCTGTTTTCTTTTTTAAAGCAGACATGGGCAAAGATAGGAGGGAATAATGTTAAATGGCCATGTTTAAAGGAGGAGAGCTACAAGAACAGTGTTTGCAGAAGATTCTTTCTACTTGACAGTAAAGTGGTTTTGCTTTTGTTCAGGGGTGTCAAACTCATTTCATACAGCAGGCCAAAGTTAGCATTCATAGGACCTGCTAAGGGCCTGAAGTGATGTCATTAAACAGGAAGTGATGTCATTAAGCAGGTGATGACCAGAAATAAGCACTTTCTTCTTACCTAGGAACTCAGCTGCAAATGACAGAAGAGAAATGTGCAAACCTTGTTCATATTTTCAAGAGAACCCAATTATCACACAGGCCACCCTTTCAGCAGAACTGCTTCTGCAGAGCAGTGCTTCCTATGGGCAATGGCCAATCTGATCACTAGGCAATAAGTGAGGTACTGCTCGTGCATCACAACTACAGCAGTCAGATGGCATGTTTACATAAAATTGTCATACACAATATACCACAGTTCATGACCATTTGGCTTACTATTCCAAACGGTCAAAAATATCCTCCATCAACTGAATACTAGGTATTTTGCTAAAATGGTAACAGACCCTCTGAAAATACAGAATTTACAGTACATGCCTATGCATGTCTAGTCAAAAGTTACTCCCAGTGTGTATAGCAGGGGTGCTCAATACGTCGATCGCGATCTACCGGTCGATCACGAGGCAAAATGCATCCCTGGGAGTGAGCTCCGTTGACTCTACTGGGGCTGACTCGCGAGTAGACCTGGAGAGGAGCCGCTGGCAGGCTTCTCTCCCATCCACGCATCCCTGGGAGTGAGCTCCTGTCCACGCATCCCTGGGAGAGAGCCCTGTCCTGGGAGTGATGCTCCCTGGGAGTGACACATCCCTGGGAGTGAGCTCCTGTCCACGCATCCCTGGGAGTGAGCCCGTTGACTCTACTGGGGCTGACTTGTGAGTAGACCTGGAGAGGAGCTGCTGGCAGGCTTCTCTCCTGTCCACGCATCCCTGGGAGTGAGCCCCGTTGACTCTACTGGGGCTGACTTACCTTTCCCCTGTTTTTGCACTGGTATGTATGGAGATCTCCCCCCCCCCCCACTTCCATCTGTTGGTTCTGTGTGCAAGGGGTTTTGCACTGGTCTTGCTGTGATGTCTATATAGAGATCTTCCCTCCCCCACATCTTTCCCCTGTTTTTGCACTGGTCTGTATAGAGATCTGCTTCCCCCCCCCCCCCACACACACACACACTTGTATTGGAATCGAGGAAGATCTGGTGAGGAGGTAGATGTGGTGTCAGCAGTGGCCCCTTTAAGGGTAAGGCCTGGGCATCCAGCAGAGTGTGCTGCACAGCTGCAGCCACTTGAAGGCAATAGGGCCCTCGGGGATATAAGAGCACCTGAGGCAGGAAGGGCTCCACTTATTTATGTGAGTCAGCCTTTTCCTACATGAAGATCATTAAGTCCAAGTACCATTCCACCATGACAGATGAACATTTGGAAGTGTGCTTGAGGCTGGCTGTCAGCAGCTACTGTCCGGACTATGCATCCTTGGCTGATTCACTTCAGTGCAAGTCATCAAAGTAAACTCAAGTAATTACAAAAAATGTTTATAGTTAATTGTGTTGTGCAATATTGGTTCATGTGGTTATGCAAGGTACACCAACATACATTGTACACATAAATGTTATATGTTATGATGGCGTGAACATTGTAAAAAAACTCTGGTAGATCTCTGGGCCTTACTGGGCTTCAAAGTAGCTCTCGAGCCAAAAAAGTGTGAGCACCCCTGGTGTATAGGATTGCAGCCTTAGAGACCAATCCAGCTTTCCATCACAAATGCAGCTACAATGCAGCCCCAAGGTAAGGAGGCCCCTGTGACTCTCCCCACCACCACCACAGAATTCAGAACACACCCTGTTGGCACGTCTGCATTGGCGCTGGACAGATGGATAGGGTTGGGCCCTTAGATTCTAAATCAGGGTCTGTTACCAAAAATTCCAGTCTTACCTGGGCATGCCAAGGATTGAAGCTGGGAATGATAAGACTATTAATCAATCATCAGAACACATTCAAGCGTCTTTTTGCAAAATATTTTGGGTTTACCTAGGTGTTTTCCCTACCCAGTTCTGTGTCTCGAGGTGCCTGCCAGCGGCTCCTCTCCAGGTCTACTCACGAGTCAGCCCCAGTAGAGTCATCCATACATAGTTCCATCCTGCCATAGTTCCATATATAGTCTACTCACGAGTCCCCCAGTAGGCAGGATGGACTATGTCCAATTCCCGACACATCATACCATCCTGCATGTATATGTTCTTATTACTAGTGCTTGCCTGAAGAACATGGGCCACTGTGTTGTGGCAACCTGTTGAAGTGATGGCAAGACCACAACCACCTTTCCTCAGTTTGGAAAAACAAGTTTAACACAACAAAGGAAAAGGTTTCCCATCTACAACCATTCTCAGTCCTTGTCAATGCCATGATGGAATATAATCAGGGACACAAGAATAACCTTGTTGGATTAGGCCAAGAGCCCATCTAGTCCAACTTCTTGTATCTCATAGTGGCCTATCACATGCCTCTGGGAGCATAACGGCAACAAGATCCCTGAATTCTGTTGTCACCCTCTTGCATCTAACATTCAGAGACAAAACCCTTGAAAACCCAGAGGTCGCATATAGTCATCATCGCTTGTAGCCTGTAGTGGAATGTTCATCTGTAAATCTGTCTAATCCTCTTTTAAGGGTATCTAGGTGCCATCACAACATCATGTGGCAAGGAGTTCTACATATTCATTATGCATTTGGAAAAGAAATATTTCCCTTTGCCTGTTCCAACTCTCCTGCTGGTCAATTTTAGCGAATGTTACCTGGTTCTGGTGTTGTGTTGGATGGAAAAGAAATACCTTCTATCTACTCTGCATATACTCATGCATAATTTTTATCTCAATCATGTCCCCCCTCAGGTACCTTCTTTCTAGACTGAAGAGTCCCAAATGCAGTAGCCTTTCCTTGGAAGGGACATGTCCCAGCCCACTAATCATTTTGATCACTCTGCATCTTTTCCAGGCCCACTATATCCTTTTTGAGATGCAGCAACCAGAACTGGACACAATACTCTATATGTGGCCTTACAACAACAACAACAACAAGAATAAGAATAAGAATAGAGGTGGAAAAAATAAGACCAAAGTAATCCCAGTGGTGACTGGCACCCTCAACATTATTCCAAAACACCTTGAAGAGCACCTGAACAGCATTGGGGCCACAGAAATTACCATCCACCAACTACAAAAAGCAGCATTATTGGGAACAGCTTACATTTTGTGATGGTATTTATAGGATAAAAAACAGGCATCCCTGGTCCTTGGGAAGGACTCGATGTCTGGATAAAACAAACCAGTCAAAAACATCTACCTAATAATAATAATAATAATAATGGCCAAGTTATTCTCAATCCTAAGCATGGAATTGGCCTTCTTTACAGTTGCTGCACACTGGGTCAAAATTTCCACATGAGCACTCCAAGATCTCTCTCCTGATCCATCACAGATAGCTCAGAATCTATCAACATATATGTGAAATTTGATTTCTTACCCCAATGTGTATCACTTTCCACTTACTTACCCTGAAGCATAAGTACCATTTTGCCATCCATTCCCCCAGGTTGGAGAGATTGTTCTATAGCTTCTCACACTCCATTCTAGTCTTCACAACCCAGATATTTTGGTGTCATCTGCAAACCTGGCCACCTTGCCCCATCTCCAGGTCATTTATGAGCAAGTTGAAAAGTGTCATTCTCAAGACTGATCCCTGAGACATACAGCTTTTCACCTCTCTCCATGTCTGCAAACTTTGCACCAGGGAGGCGGGTCATCAAGTGGTCCATACGTCACAAATGTGGTCCCCTCCCCGGTCTATGTTCTTAACACCCACAACAAGGAACCCTAGAACCCACCTCATCTCCTCAAGAAAGTGGTCCCCTCTTTCTCCAGAATGATGTCCTCCTTCCCAGAGACTTCCTTCCATGGCAGCTGAGGAGCTGTCGTACTGAGAGTAGGACAACACCTTCATGTCCCTGCAAGGAGCCATGCTAATAAGTCATGCTAATGACCACCTAACTAGCCACTGCACCTCAGCTCTGTGTGAAAGACAAAGGTAGAACAGAGCAGAAATCCTCAGCTACTGAAAGAGGATTCCTTGATTAGTCTGTTCCATCTGGGACTCCATAGAATTATATGGGACAAAAATCTTTTTAAAACCTCGAGCACTAGACCTTGAGCACTAGAACATTTTTTGTTCTTCTTTCCTTGCCCAATACTCTGCATTTCTGGTCTGTGGAATATTAACACACACACCCCAGTGTTCCTGTTGTCATCCAAGATCCATCATGCCAGCCAGCACCCAAAATTGATAACTCTCCTCTCCCCATTTCCTACAAACACATGTAGCATTGGAAAATAGCTTAAAATTACTGGAAAACGGGGCAAAGGTCTTGATTTCCAAAGGACTACCTAGTTCCATGTGAACCTGTCCTTTCATTAAGCTCTGCACCAGAGGTCTTGCTCTGGATGCCATCACCTCCAGGGGGTGAAATTGATGGTAACTCCAGAAAGGGCCTTTTCAGTGGTGATTCCCTGTTGTAGAATGCTGTTTCCAAGAACACTTGCCTGGAGCTGACTTTATCTTTTCAGTGCCTGGTGCAGATTTTGTCTTCCAGGAAGGAAGGAGATATTCAAATACCAACATTTATTTAACTATTTCTGGGTTTATTGCTGTTTTTACTGCTGTTCTTACCAGCTCTTGTTATTGTGGTTGGACTGGAGGGTGCATTTTTTCCTGACAGAAGGAGTCTTCCACCTAAGGATAGCAAAGGGCACCTTTGGATTCAACCCATTGTATGCTGTTTGTAACTGCATTTGAATGTTAAATACTGTGTTTTTGTGTACCTTAAAATTAATACTTTTATTTTTGAGTCATGTTGGAGGTTTATGTTGAACGGTGCCTACATTAAACACACACACACACACACACACACACACACACACACACACACACACACACATTTTGCAGATATATAACATGCTATTTCTCCAGAATCATGTATGTTTGCACTTCCATCTGAATGTAATGGAGTAAAGAAAATGAAACCCTTGATGTTATGTTGTGTGAATGTGAAAGCCTGTTGCATGTGGAGGCCTGTTAGAACCCTACCTCTTAACTTTCAGGGCAGTGGTTCTCACACATTTAGCACCGGGACCCACTTTTTAGAATGAGAAAAAGTGTTTTCGCTTTTGGTCAGGACCCACCGGAAGTGATGTCATGACTGGAAGTGACATCATCAAGCAGGAAAATTTTAAACCATCCTAGGCTGCAATCCTACCCACACGTACCCAGGAGTAAGTCCCATTTAAAAGGATATGCATAGTAGCTTGTTAAAAGTACAGATTTCCCCGAATGCAGTCACATACCATGGTAGCATCAAGTCTAAAATATTAAAAATAAAATGTTGAAATGAATGGGGACCCACCTGAAATTGGCTTGTGACCCACCTAGTGAGTCCCAACCCACAGTTTGAGAAACACTGCTTCAGGGAGAAATACTAAATTGTTCCACTAACAGCCCAATCCTAACTTGCCCTGAAGCAGGAAGGCCAGTGGGCCTGCCCTGCATCCAAGGCAGGATTGGGGCCAAATGTGGCTCAGCCCAGGGCAAGAGGAATTGCTTCCCCGCAACACTGCAATAGCCCCAATGGAACTACTTGAATCCCTGCCACCTAAAGAGGTGGTACCAGTGCAGGTGCGGGGGGCATGCTAGGGGGGTGCGGGCCACACCGGGTGGCCCGGGTGGCACACTGGGGGGTAACGCGCACTGGGGAGGGTGATGCGCTATAAACACAGTGGTTAGGAATAACCCCCTCATATTATATGCTGTTGGATGCGGAATTTCAAGGAGAATTCAATGCAAAAATCCAGAGTGAAATATCTCCTTTCTATCAAAAGCTATGGCCAAAAAACTGGAGAACTCGCAATTAGGCAAACATGCCTTAGTCCGCCGGAAAGGGCAGGCTGAGAGGATTCCAACGACACCAGAATGGTCCTGGTCCAAAGATTGCAGCCCCCAAAAACACCTGAGAAGGAAGTCCCTCCCTCCAAGCAGATGAATGTATTGAGTCCTATGGAAAGCAAAACCAAGCCTCATGGCCGCGTTTACTCACAAGTAAGTAAATGTGCCTTGGCTGATATGGAAGATCAGGTGAACGAGAGTGTAAGTCTACCAGAATGGTCCTGATCTGATGCAACTGGAGCTCAACAAATACTCCAGAAGGCAGCCCTCCCCCAATTAAAAAGGATCAGAACGGAGGCTTCAGCTGAAAAGGTGAACCTTTTTGAGACTTGCAAAGCCAGGTGAATCCTGACAGATCTGGTTTAAACAAAAGTTCATAAATTGAACTGGGTACTGGGTAGAGCTGAAAACCTTACTGGTTTTGGAGGGGGGGTGTTATTGCAGGCAGGCTGCAGAGGAAATTCACTTGGTGGAACAGGGCTGGCTTCTGCTTATTTAATTATTTGTTTTACTTTAATTATTTATACTGACTTATTTTAATTTGCCTGATGATGTCACTTCCACCATGACATCACTTCTGGTGGGTCTTGGACAGATTGTCATTCTAAAAAGTGGGTCCCAGTGCTAAAAGTTTGAGAACTGCTGCAATAAGGTGTTAGTAAGTTGACAGCTGGGTGTGTGTGTGTGTGTGTGTGTGTGTGTGTGTGTGTGACACCACTAGTAATCAAAATCACTAATATCATAATTTGGAAGAATAATACCAGCATGTTATATATCAATCAATGCGTAATTTCATGCAGAATGTGTTCTATCTTTGTCTATCAAAAGGTACAGCCAAAAAACCAGTGGGGGCGGAGTGATGGTTCATCACCACGCCCACCACCTGGGATGTTGCCCCGCCCACTGCATGGGGGGGTGACGTGCTGGTATCTCGCACTGGGTGACATGAACCCTAGTGACGCCACTGGGTGGTACGGATCTGAGCAGTCTGGAGCTGCCCCAGGCTGCCCGGGAATGGCGATAGCATTAATGCCAGATTCTGGCCATCGCCGCCCACCTACCCACCACCAGCCCTCCCCGCCCAGAAACATCTCCCTCCCACACTCCCCATGCCCCCCCAAAACCCCACACCAGCCTAGCTCAGTCAGCATGGGCTCAGCTGCTAGGCTGGACAAGCAGATCCTGTGTCAGCCTCTGGAAGCCAGCACACATCCATGCGCCAGCCTTCCTCCTCTCCTGGTGACACAACAGTGCTTTATGGTACTTTCGTGACACTGGTGGGCTGGCACAAGGGACTTGCGCCAGCCTAACCAGAGGTTTGGATTCTACCCTTAAACTCTACTGTATTCAAAAGCATCATTTATAGGTCTTTGTTGATGTTGGTAAACATGTGGTGCCAGTGGCTAGGGGAGTGCGGGGGGTGCGGGCTGCACCAGGTGACGAGCACCAGGAGGGTGACACGCTAAAATCATGGTGGTTAGTAGTAATACCATCATGTTACATACCGTTGGATGTGGAATGTCCAGCAGAATGCAATGCAAAAAACTAGAGTGAAATATCTCTTTTCTATCAAAAGGTATGACCATAAAATTGGAGAACAAAAAATGCATGAAGCCCTATGAAAAGTGAAACTGAACCGTATAGCGCATTTACTCATGAGTAGGCAAACTTGCCTTAAGAGGAATCCAATGACACTGGAATGGTGCTGATCCAATCAATGCAGCCCCCAGAAACACCTGAGAAGGAAGTCCCTCCCTCTAAGCAGACAAATGTATTAAGCCCTTCGGAAAGCGAAAATAAGCCTCATGGTCGCGTTTACTTGCAAGTAAGCAAACATGCCTTGGCTGGTGGTCAGGCCAGGCAAAGGGGAATGTGAAGCCACCAGAATGGTCCTGATCTGATGGAACTGGAGCACAACAAATACTCCAGAAGGCAGCCTCCCCTCCCCCCACTAAAAAGGATCAAAACAGAGGCTTCAGCTGATGTGAACTTTTTTGAGACTTGCAAAGCCAGGTGGATCCTGACAGTGATCTGGTTTAAACAGAAGTTCTTAAATTGAAGTGGGCACTGGGTAGAGCTGAAAACCTTACTGATTTTGGAGAGGGGGTGTTATTGCAGGCAGGCCACAAAGGAAATTCACTTGTTGGAACAGGGCTGACTTCTGCTTATTTAATTATTTGTTTTACTTTAATTATTTATACTTATTTATTTTAATTTGCCTGATGATGTCACTTCCACCATGACATCACTCTGGTAGGTCTTGGACAGATTGACATTCTAAAAAGTGGGTCCCAGTGCAAAAAGTTTAAGAACTGCTGCAATAAGGTGTTAGTAAGTTGACACCCTGGAGGGGTGTGTGTGACACTACTAGTGACCAAAATCACTAAAATCACAGTTTGGAGGAATAATACCAGCATGTTATATATCAATCAATGCGTAATTTCATGCAGAATGTGTTCTATCTTTGTTCTATCAAAAGGTACAGCCAAAAAAAAGTGGGGACGGAGTGATGGTTCATCACCTGGGGTCAGTGGCTTCACTAGGGTTTGCATCACCTGGTGCGGGATGCCAGCACGTCACCCCCCATGCAGTGGGCGGGGCAACATCCCAGGTGGTGGGCGTGGTGATGAACCATCACTCCGCCCCCACTGGTTTTTTGGCTGTACCTTTTGATACCTTGGCTGTACCTTGGACTTGGAAGTCCTCCTTCTCAGGTGTTTTTGGGGGCTGCATTCATTGGATCAGGACCATTCTGGTGTCGTTGGATTCCTCTCAACCTGCCCTTTCCGACGGACTAAGGCACGTTTGCCTAATTGCGAGTACACGCGCGATACGGCTCACTTTCATCTTCTATAGGGATCAATGCATTTTTTGTTCTCCAGTTTTTTGGCCATAGCCTTTGATAGAAAGGAGATATTTCACTCTGGCTTCTTGCATTGCATTCTCCTCGAAATTCTGCATCCAACGGTGTATAATATGATGGGGTTACTCCTAATCATCGTGTTTATAGCGCATCACCCTCCCCAGTGCGTGTCACCCAGTGCAGCTTGCACCCCCCACACCCTCTTAGCGCTGCCACTGCCTGGGTGTTGCCCCGACCACTGCATGGGGGGTGATGCGCTGGCATCCCGCACTGGGTGACACGAACCCTGGTGACGCCACTGTGTGGTGCATCAACAGTGTGAATATATAGTTTACATGCAGCTCTTTCTCTCTCTTCCTTGTGCGTTAACAATATACTTTCCCAAATTCTCATTGCATTGGAAATTTTGCATGCAAAATCTGTTAGTAATCTTAGTAAGAAAAGGTATGATGACATATGGATGGCCACAGGGTTTGAGCATTAGACGACCTTATGAATTAGGCCCAGTGGTCAGCCTACTGAAGTTAACCAGAGCAGGGACCAAGAAAATAAGATAAAACTTAGATGACCCTAATGTTGCAGGCATGGGGCTGAAAGCGGGATACATATTCTCTTTCACACCCATATATACAACCCACCACACCTTAATGCAACCCAGCACCAAAATCAGAATGGGCCTACCCAGATGTCAGTGCAGACTTAAGACCATCAGGGGAGGCAGCAGATGCTTCCCCCCCAATGATGTCCTCAAGCCCACCCTTTGATTTTCTCCTATATGACTCCCATTCATTCTTATGCTCTTTAAATACAAATACATCATGATAATGGGCAATTTAATAGGATAAAATAAAAGATATAGACTTTTACATATCTCAAGACTAAGAAATCATACACACCTATTGTGTGTGTGTGTGTGTGTGTGTGTGAGAGAGAGAGAGAGAGAGAGAGAGAGAGAGAGATGCAATCGGAAATGGTTGCCCAGACATATGAATGTTTCTAACTATATGTGGATGTGTGTAATATATACATATATTCCATATCCCACTAAGACTGCCTTTCTGGGGAAATTTCTCAAATAGAGCAGTGTAATTTCTCTGCTGATTTTGATTGACATGCTGTCCCTGGGATCATGTGTTAATCCCTTCTTCACTCAAGCCTTTTCATAACTCATTTCTCTCTGCTAGATGGAGACTCTGATGGTTACCGAGGCAACCATGATAGCACTAAGCCATTTCCCTCTCTGCAAGGAGACCATTATTCCGCGTGCATAGGCCATTTGCAACAAAGGTCGCCACAAAGTCATCCCCAACACAGCACACGTTTATTAAACTTTTATTCTTTGTTTTCCCCTGTCCTTCTTCTCCCCCCCCCCCCAATTCCCTAACTGAGATGCTAGTTGGCACTTGTATTCTGGTAGAAGGAGAGCTTTGCAAAATAGGCCACAATAAGATTGTTCCTGTACTGTATGCACATTCCCACCCAAAAGGGGGGTGGGGGAATCAAGATCCTGGACACTGGAGAGATCATGATTACAGGGCCAGGTCTTCCATCAATGATTTCAAGTTGTTTTTTTGTTGTCCTATCCAGTCAAGAACTTCAAAAAAATAAAAATAGGAAAATTAAAATGTGAAAAAAAACAATTGGTTTGGAACAAGAGGTGATAAATGCTTTTGATTAAAAAAAGCAAAGTCACCTCTTTCACCCCAAATTTATATCACTTTA
The DNA here is from genome assembly GCF_035046505.1 of Tiliqua scincoides. Lineage (NCBI taxonomy): Eukaryota > Metazoa > Chordata > Lepidosauria > Squamata > Scincidae > Tiliqua > Tiliqua scincoides. Next base: position 32,507,563 of record NC_089827.1, on the reverse strand, counting down.
AGACCTGATCCTGTGAGTGCCCAAAAGACACAGGCAAGAAAAGGTGCAATGAGCATCACATTGGTTTTGTACAGATGAACTAGGATGCCAAATTGCTGGGGGGAGGGGAGGAGTTCTCAGTTCTCAGGACCTCCCAGTAAGTTAAATGGTTGTAATTGTATACACACTTACTTACCCCTAGATAAGCCTAGGACTGCACAATAAATAAATTGAAAACAGCATACTATGGGAGCAGGGGCAAAATTTGCTGTCCTCCCCCTGAAAAGGGATGGCCATCTAGGGGAGGGAGCAGATTTTGTTCCAACCACAATTGTGTGTCTGAGTACACTATACCAGCGATTCTCAAACTTTTTAGTACCAGGACCCACTTGTTAAAATGACACTCTATCAGAACCCACTTAGCTTTACAAGACCTTGAAAAACTGTGATGTAGAAAGAAATTATTTATTTATAAGTAATATTTTATTTATTTATTCACAAAAAAACTTGATCCATTTCTCATAATGAGGTAGCCCTAATGAATAGCCTCAAGGCTTGAGGGGCTTCGTTATGTGACCCAACCTCCACCTGCCCACACTACTTGTCACCCACAGTTTGAGAAATGCTGCATTAGACAGTATTGCTTTTACTTTCTTAAATGAATGGCAATCATTCGTCCCTGAGGGGAAAAAAGGAAAGCACAGTCCATGTGGAAAGATGGTATGCTGCAGTGGTCAGAGACTAGGAGCCATTGCATCCCACTTGGCATTTTGTTGTTCATTTGTGCCATCGGGAGAGATTCTTTTGAAACGCTTTACAGTCTATCTACTTCAATGTTTCATTTTTCTGAATCAATTTCATGTCATCACCAGTTTGGTTGGTTCACTGATCACTACACATAATTTATGAATAAATTAAATAGCAAATATCTCCATACAGATCCTTGGCACTGCCCTCCAATGAGATAACTGTCCATTTATTCCTACCCTGACTGATTGTTCTTTAACTAGTTATACTAGCCTATAATAGAACCTGTCCTCTTATCCTGAGACCATTAAGCCTGCAATCCTATGCACTCTTTCCTGGGAGTAAACCCCATTGAACGCAATCAGACTTACTTTTGAGTGAATGTGTAAGATTTGGCTATACGGTTACTTTTTGTGAGGGACCTTATCACAAACTCTTTGAAAGTAAAAATTTCACTAGCTCCTGAGGTTTCTGTGAATGAGAGAAACCTCTTGTACATCTGTGGATCCAGTATCTGCGAATCCAGTTATCCACTGTCCCCTGCACCCTCCTCCCAGTGCCCCCTTGTGCCATTACCTCTGTTTATGTCATTTATAGTTATGTGAAGGAATTGTATACTTGCTTTCACCAGATGCTATAAGCAGAAAACTTATAGCAAGACAGGCAGGCATGCAGCCTGTAGCTAGAGGGGATGATTCAGTGAACATTAGCAGGAAACAGGAAGTATGTTTGCTGAGTCATCCCCTCTAGCTGCAAGCTGCCTGCTTATCTTGCAAGTGAGGGGGGCACAACATAGTGGTTCCCTGTATCTGCAGTGGAGCCAGGAACATACTCCCTGCAGATATGGAAGGATGCCTGTACTTATCCAAAATACTTGGGTTCCAGCTTCATGATATTTCTGATTTTCCACTTCACCTGGTAGTGCAGTCCACCAACCATGTCAGGATTCATTCTGGTGTGGGAAGTCACCTCCCACAGAAACTTAGAGTGGTCCAAGAACAGGATAAGCAGCACTATGAAGCTGCTCAAAAACGTCACTCAGCCCTCCTTGTTGTCTCACCACCAATGGAGGCTACAGAGGGGATCTGAGGGAACAGCAGCGGGCCCAATAATGCTGAAAGCTATTGGCCCTGCAGAAGCATTCCAGACTGCAAACATCTCCCAGTCTGACATGGAGATGCCAGGGATGGCACCATATAAACAACATGAACATGGTGAAAAATTAATGAAATTATCCATTTGCAACTAAACCTAGATCCTCTACCATGTCTTCTTAATTATGGCAATAAAACATATGCTTGCAAGTCTATAAGAGCCTTGTATTTAGGCATTAGCTGCTGCCAGAATTATTTTAGCAAAACATTGGAAATCACAATGAAGAGCTACGAAAAGTGTGGCTACAGGTGACACACAGTAAGGTTTTGAGTAGTTTCAGTGTGGCTCTTGTGATTCTGCACTTGCCAGGCAAGGGAAAAGACTTGGTGAGCATCAGTATCCTTTAGATGCTGAGAAACAACTGGGTCTGGGTGCAGGCACCCTGATCAGATATGGAAGCAAGAAGAAGATTGGCCATGGATGGCGTGATCTCACAGGTAGGCCACTGCAGCAAGTCTGTCTATACTGAAGAATCCTTGGAAAACAAATTATATGCATATAAATTATTACCAGCCAACTTGTTTTCTGGTTTCGCTCAGCTGTTGGAGCAGCTTGGGACAGGTGAGGGTTTTATGTGCCTGGTGTAATCATTTCTTTTGTGCTATACATTGGCATGCATAAACAGGATCCAGCCATGGCCATATCATCAAGTGGCAATTTGAGGGATGTGCCCACTGGTCATTAGCCTGAGGCCCAGAAACCATTAGGTGCCCTCCTAATGATTTCCTCATGATGGATCAACTGTTCAGAAATGAAGCTATTGGGACACACAGTGGAACACTGTTTGCCAATTGGAATCAATCACTGGTGACTTCTGGAAGAAAGGGGAGAGCATCTATTCAGTTTCTGCTGAGAATTAGGTGCATCTGTTTTGGATGCAAAATCAAACATTGGCCCAGAATCTCAGCTATTGTTTTAAAGACAGAACAAGTTCCTGGTCCTTATTAACTAATGTAAACATATCCTTTTATCTGTCTTTCCCTGCTCAGTCACCACAATATCCACATGCTAACTCACCCCTTTATTCTGCTACAACACAGATTGTTTAGTTTGCTTATTTTTAGCTGTATTTTTTAAAAATGCTGCAGCTTGCTTACTGTCAGGGCAGGTCTTGGACAGGAACGAAGGCTGATGCTGAAGACCTGAGCTGAGCCTAGAAAGGCCTGGTCTGTAGATCAGGCAAGGACAGAAGGCCAGCTTGGTTCCTGTTACTTATCCAAGGCCTGTCCAATGTGGAGGACTCCTGTTGCTTGCCAATCATAAACGCCAAGGTCACAGAATCCTACTTCCTTCCGTGCCTGAGAGGTTTCTGAATCCTATGTGTTTGATTTTGCTTTGTAATCACACACGCACACTGAAAAGTGGAAAATGCTTTGTTGAAAGCATGGCATATACATGTTTAATTAAATAAATACAACAAAAGATCTCCCCTCTCCATTTTGAGGGAGAAACATGTAAATCTCCTGTAAGCAACTAGGGTCTTGTGAACTATGTGAATACCAACTGTCGCTCGCTTTCCTAGCCTAGGTGGATGTATCTTGTTAATTCTGATTCGGGCATGTGCATGCACGCCTCTGTGTGTGTGTGTGTGTGTGTGTGTGTGTGTGTGTGTGTGTGTGTGTGTGAGAGAGAGAGAGAGAGAGAATATTCATCATGTATATCACCAAATAAATCTAGCCACCCAGAGAATGAGGTAGATCAGAATATTCTTTGCAAAACAATATAAGCTGGGACCTTCGGGGAAGAGAATGTACAGCTGGTATCCACTGGTCCCTTGCACTAATTGATGGCCTCACTATACATCATTCTAGATAAAGAACCCCTAGTGCAGTAAATGCTGATGTTTAAAGCCTCCTGATAGCATTTTGTTAACAAGAAGATAACGGAGGAGCAAGACATGTTTGTTTCGCTGCCTATAGATAAACCAAAGAGTGTCTTTGTTAGATTTTTCCCCCATGACTTATGGCAAGACCTAAATGCAATAAATAATACTCCCACCCCTTGATTGACCGCCCAACTGTATAATATAGAATGGAATGGGAATTCTAGCTGAGAAGCATCCTTTCCCAGCCATTGATGATTAATCCAACAAATCATGTTCCTTTTCATTGCAATAATCTGGGTAATTCTTTAAAAATCAATGCTGAAACTTTCCATAGGGTGAGCATTCTAGGCTTTTAGAGAACATAGAGAAGGGGGGGAAGATCTACAGAAGGGCATATATCCTTTCCATGATTCCATATGGCATGGAGTAGCAACTGTTACTTGGCATTAGTAAGATGAGTAATCTTATATTCTTTGTATCAGAAAAGAAAGTGACAAACGAATACACTTTTTAGACTGAGAGTTCAATCTTATGCATGTCTACTCAGAAGTAAGCCCCACTGTAGTCAATGGGACTTACCTCCAGGTAAGTGTAGATAGGATTTCAGAGTGTCACTTCTTGGAAGTGCCAAGAAGGACTGTGATGGCATGTAACTTTAGCCTTTTTCTATCTCTGTGGTTAAAGTAGGCAAATGGGAGTTCCATATGATGTAGATGTGGCTGTGCTGTGTCATTTTGTACAGCAATTAGATTGAAGGTTGAATGCATGGCAAGGAGAAAGTTACAGGTTAGCTTTGCTCCTGACATGCTAGCTTTGTGTGTGGAGAAGGGACCATTGTATTTGAAAAAGCACTCAAACATTCCATTTGTTCCCTGCAGCATGGAACGGTACAGTCTGGCAACAGAAAACAGTTATTTCCACACTCAGTTTCCACTTTCCACTTCTCTGTACTTGCCTTCCTTCCACTGCTCATTTTTTACAGTATATCCCAATGATTTTGATGTCAACCTGTTGCAATTTGTGCATTCTTTTGTGTTGTCTTTGTGTTTTTTCAGACATGATCTGTGGTTGGTTGAGATTTTTTAATAACAAAACTCAGTTGCAGCACCAGCCTGTCTAGTATGGACAGACAAAGTGCTGCTGAGGCTTTTAAGGGCTCCTTTACTTTTTTAATTCAACACTTTGCGTTTGCAGATTCAGCCAACCTTATTGCTTCCTTATCAGCCCTGACAGGTGAATAGCCTATTAATTGCACTTTGAATAGCCTCTCTTAAGGGCCCAGGCCTGTTGAGGGTTTAGTGGTCAAAACCAAAGCTTTGAATATTTATTTAATTAAAATACTTATATCCCACCTTTCTTTAAAAAACAAATCAAGGCAGCATACAATATTAACAAGGCAGATACAGAATTAAACAAAACATATATAGCAGTTTACAAAAAAAAAAAAAAAACTTATGGAATTCTTTACCACAAGTATGATAATGGCTAGTAGCTTACATGGCTTTTGGAAAAGAATTAGACATATTGAGGGAGTACAGTTAGTAGCCATCAGCCATCATGGTTAAATAGACTCATCACAGTGGAAGGTAATATACCTCACAGTACCAGATGCCTTCATATTTTGCATGTGAGCTTCCCAGAGGCTGGGCACCCTTGGAAACAGTCCATGGGATCATATGGGCCTTTGGTTGATCCAGGAACTCGCTATGTAAGCCCTGCTCCATATACACACCCAAGGAGCTTGGCATAAGGTGGAATTCTCAGGACAAGCCATCTGAATGGTGTAGCAAAGCAATTCAAGTACCTCACTGTCAACCCACTCCCAGAAAGCCTTGGTGGCATCCACTGTTAAACTTCAAGATTGCTCATGTCTGTGCTAGGATGGTTGTGGAAGCAACTGAAATGGTGAACAGGGAGCTAAATGTCCTCCCACCAGGCTTGGGACCACTGTTACCCTTCTGTGTGATGCAACACAAACTTGTCACAAAATAAAATGACGAGGACAAACATAATTGGGAAAAAGTTTCCTATTCTGATTAGCCATGATTAGCCAAGTCAGAAAAAACCAGTTGTAGGCATAAGCACTGCTCATTACACAAGCCTATTTCTTGTGTATCTATCTTAAATCTGAGTTACAAAGATGGGCTCAAAATGAAGTTAAGAACAGGAATATAGTCCGATACTTGGTAGTGTTTTTGGTGATGAGAGGAAACAATGAATAAGGTATGTGTGAATCAGCTCATTATACATGCAAGTCTCCTGAGGAGGGTCTCAGGGGAAGGAGACACTATAGCACTGAAAAACAGATTAGAAATAGATTCTGGACAGCTAAGCAAAGGTACTATTTCACAGGATACAGAATTAATGTCCAGAATTGGCTGCCATGAGTGGTGGCAATGGCCACTAGCTTAGATGACTTGGAAGGGAGATTAGTGGATACATATGTGGAGGAGAGCCTACTTGCCTTGATAGCTAAATGGAACCTCTGTCCTCAGAGCAGGTTGTGCCACTGAATACAATTTGCTGGAGGGAACAATGTCCCCTGCTTGTGAGCTCCCTAGAAACATCTGGTTGGTCACTGTGGGAAGTTGAATGCTGGTGGTGTCAGACATCAGCCACACTGGGCAGTGGCCAAGGCCCACAAGCACTTGAGGGTCCACCTGGCCAACTTTTGAAGCACCCCAGTGCCCATATTTATGTGGGGCAGTCACAGAGTGATGTGCTCAATAGAGCTTGGTACTTTGTCACAGCCATCTCCTGCTCTTGACAACTGCAAAAAAACCTGCAAGGGCTTCTAAGAAAGCCCATTCAGAGCTGCAAAGGGTAGGGAGAGATGACAACAGCATGACCATTGCCACTGGGACAGAAAGGAGTGTCATCCTCTCTAAGGGGCAACTTGATGCTCTCTTCCCTTGGTGGGGTGGACAGAAGGGAGAGCTCGACTGGCCTCAGTCACTGTTCTTGGCAGTCAAGGATGGTGAAATGTCAGGCAGACCCTGCCTTCAGGGTCATTGAAGGAAGGGAGGGCCCAATGGCTCCCTTTTATAATTCTGGACAGTGAAGGAAGGATTCCCTATGAGCCCTTTCTCACTTCTGGTGCTGCTGGGGAGCAGTGTATGCACACACTGGAGGGGTTCAGAGCATGCCATGGAGTTTTGCCCTGGGGACCCCTCACTACCTGGTGCCAACCTTGGCTGAATTAGAAGGATATTTGGTCTCATCCAGCAGTGATCCTTCTTATGTTCTAAGGTAAGACATATGTTAAGGATCAAGAATGTGACTGGTTCAGTATCTGGTATCTTTGGCTAAAGGCAGCAGATAGTTGCATGGGAAAGATCTTCTTAGCCATGGCCAGTCAGAGGACGTAGCACTGGGCTGAAAGGCTCAGCTGTATGAGGCAGATTCCCTCATGTCAACACTCCTAGCTAGGATGCTTCTTGGAAGGTGATGGGTAACCCAATTTGATCTAACTGCCCTCTCAGCAATGCAGTGACACCAATGTGGTATCTCTGCCTCCACAGATGTCCTCAGCGGAAAGGAACATTTGCCAGTCTGGTGGGTCAGCTTGGACCTGTGTCAGCAATATCATGGACCCATGAAGGCACATCAGACTGCAAAATGCTGCCCCCCCCCCGGCCTAAAGACATCACTTCCAGTTTTCACCAGGGAGGTGTGTGGCCATAAAGGGGCCTCAAGGAAAAGAAAGAAAGAAAGAAAGAAAGAAAGAAAGAAAGAAAGAAAGAAAGAAAGAAAGAAAGAAAGAAAGAAAGAAAGAAGGAAGGTGGGGGGAGGGGGTTGCAGCAGGCCCCCTGCCAGATGGCTCCCGACCTGGTTCCCCAGGTGCACCAGTACACTGGCCTGTTCTACCCCCCCTTCCTTCATCCCTCCCACCCACTCTGCCACCCTATGTGGGATGGCAGGTGCCCAGTGACTACTGCTGTATGGAGCTGACCATTTGCCACTGGCAGCAGCCAGTCCACACACTCCAGCATGTCACCCTTTGTGCCAGCCATAAAGTACATTACAGCTCCAGAACGCTAGTTCCAGTGGCCTTCAGGATTGGGCAAGAAGGCTGCAATCTTATGCACGCTTTCCTGGACATAAGCTTCATTGGCTGTAGTGGGAGTTACTCCAAGTAACAACACATAGGATTGCATTATATACTTTTGTTGCCTTGCTTGATAACTAATAGTGTGTGAAAAAGATATTTGATCAGAAGCAAAGCAACAATGGTTGGATTGTTGAAACAGACATCTTGGCAGATATAAACAGACTAAACACTTTTTGCCCAAATAATTAAAATAGGGGGTGGACATGTGGCACCACTCTCAGCCTACACAATATTAGCACAACACATGCAAGGCTTGAATCAATGCTCTGAGATCCAAATCAAGAATAGTTTCTTCATGTGGAATTCCAGGATTGAGTAAATTTCATTTCAGAAGTCCTCACCAACCCACATCTTATGAGACTTTGACCAAAATTTGAGAAGAAATGTCCACTCTAAAACCAAATTCATCTCCCTCAGATGGAGGTGGCGCACATAAGAGGGGCTCTCCTGATGACATTTAGAACGGAGTAGGATTACATGGGAGGAGGTGGGCCTATTCTCTGAATAAACAAATATTTGATATCTATTTCACATCCTGCAATACTTGATTTCCATATCTGATAGTGTTTAGCAGTTACCAATAGTATTTGACCATATGTAATAGGAGACATGCAATGATATTTAATAATATTTTATAGGTAACATCTAATGATGTTTAGTATCTGGTGCATTTGATAAATGTTGTGCAATGGTACAGACTGCAATCTTATACATACTTACCTGGGAGTAAGTTGCACTGAAATAAACTTATTTCTGAGTAGGCATGTATAGGCTTGTACTGTTAGTATCTGTCAGTTCATAAGATCTGATGAAGCAACTGTTTCCAAACTATGGGTCTAGGACCTACCAATGGGTCATCACCCACTTTTTGTTGGGTCACGAAACTGACAGAGCAGATTAGGCTATGTGCATAAAGGGTTAAACAAGCTGCTACGGGGGGGGGGGGCACTGCTACCCAATCACCATTATAGCCACATCCATTGGCATTTATAAATCAGGCAGCAGCCTCTAGAGTACTGGTTCCCAATCTGTGGTCCGTGAGACTCTGAGAAGTGGACCGCAAGGTCTCAGAAAAAAAGAAAAAATATCTTTGATCTCTTCTAGTATTTTGCCAAGTGCTCCCCAATGGACCACCAGAGAGAGTTGAAGTGGTTCCAGCTGTGGTCAGTCCATTCTCTGCCCTCTTTAGTAGTCCATGAGGAAGCACTTGCTTGGCATATGCTTCACCACAGATCACCACAGAGGGAGAACAGACTGCCCACAGCTGAGGTTGGAAACAAAATCTTCTCTATAAATAATAAATCTAATAAATCTTCTCTATTACAAATCTAATTGCATTTTTGTGTGTGTGCAGGGGGTTGGGGGTTGCATGTGGTTTAAACAATTCCCATTTTTGCCTCAGTGGTTCATGGGCTCCTAAAGGTTGGGAACCAGTGCTCTAAGGCCTCCAAAAGGCAGGAGGTCTGGCTCAGTTGGTAGAGCTTCAGGCCTTGTATGTTTGAAGATCTGAGGCTGCCAGTCTGAAACAACCGGAAGTACCCGAGAACTGACGACACGCTGATATACTGATGAGCTGACCTTCGGTGGCAGAGAGGAGTTGCCGTCAAGTGGAGCGTGGGAGGCGAAGGGCCAGAGAGAGGCCAGACCGGAAAGGAATCCAGCTGGAAGCAGGAGTTCTATGAAAGACTAGAACTATTCAATTGTAAAAATCCCTACGGGGGTTTAGAACAGCCTGCCTATGGATTAAAGTCTGAGGAGAAATCTGACAACAAAGAAAGGCAGTATATAAATACCTGTATAAATAAATATAAATAAAAAGTTAGAGAACCACTGTGCTAAAGCAATCAAGGGAAGTCAGGAAATGTGAAGCCCTTCAAAGTAAAAATGTAAAATGTATGATTTGTATCTCCAGATTAATTCACATTCAAAATGCAGCTATTAATATTTAATTCAAAATATCACATTCAAAGCAGAAGGGCTAACATGGGGCAATCTGGCAAATCTCACATTTTTGCAAACACTTGTTTCAGCTCTCTAGAAAGAGAGATTGAAATGTGGAAATGAAAAGGGTCTGGTTTCAATAACTGTGTTGAGATGCAGGAGAATCACTGTGAAAATATGGAGATTTCTCCCTTGCAAAGGCAAAGTTGCCTGCCATACTGTATACAATTGGGAGACGCAAACACCCCATTCCCGAGGTGTTTCTGTGCTCATCTGTGGAACCTGTGTACCAAGAGCCTTGCTGAGCTGGGTCTGCTGGTAGCACCCAAGTATTGGCAAGCTGAGGTACTCATTAAGGCGGAGGCTTGTCACTGCCTTTGGCAGGAATCTGGAATGAGCACCCCCTCTTGGGAAATTCCGTGTAGGATGGAGCCCACTGGCTGCTTGGCTGCCTTAATGTTTTTCAAGACTGATATCATTCACCAGTCTAAAGTGGCTCTCACCATTAAAAATGCACAAACCAAGAAAAACAAACCAGTGTTAAAAACACATGCAGACATTACAGAACAGAATGTGGAGGCAGTAGAGAAAACTCAGCTGAAGACCCAGTTGGCAAAGAGATTTAAATATTCTACAGTCTGAAACCCTGCTTAAAAGGAAGGTCTTCACTTGCTGGCCATGAGAGAGGGGGGCGAGATGGACTTGTTCCATAACCAGGGCAAGGTCAATGATGTGGTCTCCCTGAAAGATCTCAATAGACAAGCAGGCTCATATGGGAGAAGGCAGTCCTTCAGGTATTCAAGTAGTAAACCATATTACTTTAAAGTCATATTTAAATTGTACAGTGAGAAGTGATTGGAATAAGCTCACTGTCAATTCTACCCACGTGATGTTGCAGGTGTATCATCCAAATCATCTCTCTGAGAGCAATGCTTGAGAGTTTTTGCCATTGGCTCTGAGCCCTTGTCTCTGAGCACTAGCCCTCTGAGGCACCACATATTCCCATGGTGGGTTTAGACTGGGGGTAGGGAGGAGGTAGGTTGGCAGTTCCGGATGATTTCCAATAGATCAGCAAATGATTCTCACTGTTAAATAATAGCCACTACAAAAAGGATACATTCCTCTGCAGACTTTGTGGCCTGATCAACAGGCGCATATGCCTCAGTGTTCCCCAGCGGCAAAATAGGATTTTATGCTTAAGACTGATGAATAGAGGTGGGGAAAAACAGTTTTATTTTTTCGTGGATTTTGGTGTTTTCCAAAGGTAGAAGTGCAGAAAGCAGCGTTATGTGTTTTTATTCAAAAAATTTACATTATAGTCATAAACTATAATCGCTTTAAAAGTGTACTAGGTAGGTGATATAGGTGGTATGGTGTCAGCAAATGAAGCCACAGTCATTACCCATGTAACCCCCATTACCTAAGGAATAAAAACAAAATAAAATGTTTTTATTTTTTCTCAGATTTTAGATATTTTGTGGGGTTCTTTTTTTTACAAAAATGAAAGTGTAGCAAGCAGTGTTATGTGTTTTATCTCATTGTCACCATTTTCTCCCACCTCTACTGATGAAACAACTTCCTGTTTCTTTAAATTGCAAGATAAGAAAAATTGTTTGCCATGATTGTTCTTATGTTGATCACTTGTCTCCAATTCAGTGATCCTCACCTGTAGTGTATGAGTGTAAAACCTTAGACCAGTATTTTGCTGAACAGTTTTAGAGATTTGTGTGAGAATCCTGCATTGCTGAGATATGTCTATAGTTCTGTACTTGCATAAGGATAGAAAAGGTGATTTTGTCCCCATTTTGTGCCTGGCTCTGCTTCACTGATCCATGATTTTGCACCTGGCTCCAACTGGTGTACCTTGATAGGTGTACCTTGATAGATGTATGTGTGTTAGCCCAAAACAAGGCCACTCCCACAAGTCCTGAAGTCTGGCAACCCTACTGGAGATGACCTGTTGAGAACTTGTTCATGTAGGAGGTTTGCTTCCCACAGAGCTACTGCTCTTGATGAAAAACTATCTTGCTGTGAGTCACATTATGTGATTGCATTTGTTGTGTGACTAATGCAATTATCACATTGATTACTATTATCATCACCATTTTTGTAGTGCCATAAACATGCTAAAATTACCTTTGTAGGGGTGGGGTGTGCTATTAGAAAGGCCCGCCTTCAGACATTTATGAATCTGGATAGATTCCTTATGACTCTGGGGCAGTGGTTCCCAAACCTTTTAGCATTGGGACCCACTTTTTAAAATGACATGGGACCTACCTAGGTTTAATGAAAATTTTAAAAAGGAGATCTAGAAAGAAATAATTATTTACTTACAAATAATATTTTAACTTGTTTATTAACAAAAAAAACTTGTTCCATTTCTTATAATGAAGCAGTTCTAATGAACTTTAACGAATGCTCTCCTTCCTTTCCCACATTTCTCCCTAGAAAAATAAAAAAAATACAATCTTCTGATTTTTTTTGAATTCTTTATTAGGGAGAATCAACTAAGGGCCCAATCCTATCCCACTTTTCAGCACCGGCGCAACTGCAATGCAACCCAAAGGTAGGGGAACAAACGTTCCCCTACCTTGAGGAGGTATCTGTGAATGCCTGCCCACCACAGGATGCTGTGCACACCCCACTGGCATGGCTGCACCAGCACTGGAAAATTGGATAGGATTGGGCCCTAAGACACTTATCTCTTTATATTTACACAAGCTTGCAAACTGCAGAATCCCAGCTCCTTACAAACCCCAAAAGCTGATCTCTTTGCAGGGCAATTAGCAGCTATTTGATTTTTTAATAGCATCAGGGCTTGAGGCAATTAATTATCTGATCTTTTCATCACCCATGTTTTCATTGGAGGATCTGCCCAACTTTTTGCAACCCACCAAAAATTGGGCTGTGACCCACAGTTTGGGAAACACTGCTCTGGGGAATTTTCCTGCCACTTGGGCCCGTGCATCCACCATGGTCTTGGTTGAACACTGCATGGTCTTGGTTGATCTCTGCAGTGGCACTGATAGGTTGGCACCTGAACATCCTCTCCACAGTCATAGAGCCAAGTTAGCACCCTGCTTTTCGAGGGAGTTACTGGCAATGAAACTACTGGGTAAATGCCTGGAGTGGTGGTGGAGGAAGGCTCTGAACAAATCCAACAAAACATGGGCTAGACCGTGCATTCCACTGCTGATGGAAGTGTAGCTGTTGGCAATAAAACAGAGAGCCTTCTTTGTGGCGGCCCACAAGATGTGGAACTCCTTCCCCTTGAACATAAATTCAGCATCATCTTTATTGTCCCAGCACTGTCTTAAGATTTTGTTATTCTTTTTAGCCTTCGATTTATGATGTTGTGGCTTCAACTGCTGCTTTGTGGGTTGTTTTGTTTGTGGTGCTCCAACTGTTAGTCTCAAAGAAGCTCATTCCAGCAGTCCAAAGCTTTACTGAAATTTGCACAATTAATAGTAATCTATGATGCCTCAAAGCCTCTACCTGTCACCCATGAAGCCTCACCTAGTCTTGGGGCTATATAATCACATTTCATGTCAGACAACAAGGAGAGGCTCATTTATTTTGCATCCTGTCCACTTGCTACTTGTTGCAATGATTGAACTCTCCTTGCTGCCTTCTAAGAAGAAGGCATATCTGTATATTTTCCTTAAAGAAAGTCCCAACACAAGGTTCAAGGGGAAAGAGCCTTCCCATAGACACTTTGGTGCTGTGGCAGAAAGACTGTATGGCCAAGCAAGCAGATAGTTTGTGGCTTGATTGGCTTTGTCATGTGAGTCTACCAAGAACAATAGCTCCTAGCCAGCCCACCTGCTGAGTCTGGCATGCACTAGCCATTTGAGCATCCACCCCTGCCTAGCCAGATTAGAGTGCAGGCAGGGATGCCCAGAGAAAGCATCTGTGGGTGATCAGATTCATACCCACCCCTGGGGATCAGAGAAGTGTAATGGACTCCTCAAGCTGATACTGGAGCAAGTACAGTTAGGAAAGAAATTTAGATATGGTAGGGAATTGTTTTGCTTTTAACTGTGCTTGTAGTAACCTGCTTGTATTTTTGCCAAGAGCCTCACCCAAGCCATTTTCCAAACATACTTGTTTTATTCTTTCCTCCTTTTATTTAAACCCCCTGGTATTTTCAATACATTCTTTTTATTTTTCAACTCATTGTCTGCCTGTAGTTGCTTGAATTTGGTTAGTGTTGACCCAGTCCTCTAGACCCTTAGCTAGACACTGTGAGATAAGAATGTGAGAAAATTCTTCACATAACTGTGGGTAAAATCCTATCCAAATTTCCAGCTCCGGTGTAGCCACAATACAGGCCAGAGGTAAGGAAACACATGTTCCCATACCTTGAGAAGGCCCCAGTGACTGCCCCTCCACCACAGGATGCAGCGCATACCCTACTGGCACAACTGCAGCAGCACTGGAAAACTGGATAGGATTGGGCCCTGAGAGAGAGGCTTTCAAGGATGTGCTCTCTCTCTCTCAGCTTGGTTTGTCCTGGGCCAGGAGCAGAGTCTCCCAGAATTTCGACCTGACCTAGGGCAGATCTGGGGAAGAAGGAATGCACTGGCACCAGGGCTTCTGAGTCCCATCCTCAAATCACCACTTGTAAGGAACATTGTAGGTGATGTGGGTAAGCTGTTGGGGGCAGGGTTAATTATTAAAGTACTGTATGTTCCTGCTAGAAGGCTGTGCCTGAAGATTTGTGCTCTGCAGTTGACATGTAACTAGGCCTGTCTTACGTTAGATGGAGCAGTGGTCTGACTGGACTGGAGGAACCAGTATGATGGCTTCCACCTGTGGGTCCATCTTCTGTGTCTGCTTCAGACCGCTCTTGATCCGACCAAGACTGCCTACATGCCATTTCCTTACAGAACTCTAACTACTCAGTGATCTGGCTAGCTCTGGTTAATCTAGATTAGTCACTGATGGAACTAATAATTAAAGGATCTTTGATGAGGCCGACAATTGTGAATGTGTTCTTTTCATTTCCCTGATGCCCACAAGTTGCCACTACTAAACATTGGGTGATAAACATCTTCTGAGCAATGGAGATCAACATGATACACAGTGGTGTCACTAGGGTTCGCGTCACCTGGTGCGGGAGGCCAGCGCATCACCCCATGCAGTGGGTGGGACAATGCCCCAGGTGGTGGGCGTGGTGATCTACCATTGCCCTGCCCCCACTGGTTATTTTGGCTGTACCTTTTGATAGAATAAAGATATTTCAACACAGTTTGTTTCATCGCATTCTGCATGAAATTACACATTGATTGATATATAACATGATTGTATTATTTTTGCAAACTGTGATTTTGGTCACTAGTGGTGTCACCTCCCCCCAGGGTGTCAACTTACTAACACCTTATTGGAGCAGTTCTCAAACTTTTAGCACTGGGACCCACTTTTTAGAATGACAATCTGCCCAGGATCCATAATAAAGCAAATTAAAATAAATAATTATAAATAAATGAAAGTAAAATAAATAAATAAGGGAAAGCCAGCCCTGTTCCACCAAGTGAATTTTCTCTGTAGCCTGCCTGCAGTAACCCCCCCCCCCCAAAGAATCAGTATGATTTGTATCTCTACCCAGTACCCAGTTCAATTTAAGTTCTTATATTTCAAGCATATCACTATCAGGACCCACCTGGCTTTACAAGTCTGAGAGCCCAATCCTATGCCTGTCTACTCAGAAGTAAGTCCCATTATAGTCAGTGGGGCTTACTCCCAGGAAAGTGTGGGTAGGATTGCAGCTTAAAACAAAAAGATTCACCTTATCCTGTCAAGCCTCTGTTTCATTCTTTTTATGGGGGGGCTGCCTTCTGGAGCATTTGTTGAGCTCCATTTGCATCAAATCAGGACCATTCTGGTGGCCTCACATTTCCCTTTGCCTGAACTGCCCAGGAGCCAAGGCACGTTTGCTTACTTGTGAGTAAACGCAACCATATGGCTTAGTTTTGCTTTCCATAGGGCTCAATACATTCACCAGCTTGGAGGGAGGGACCTCCTTCTCAGGTGTTTTTTGGGGGCTACATTCATTGGATCAGGACCATTCTGGTGTTGTTGGATTCCTCTCAGCCTGCCCTTTCAGACGGACTAAGGCATGTTCGCCTACTCACCAGTAAATGCACAATATGGATCGATTTCACTTTCCATTGGGCTCCATGCATTTTTTATTTTTGGGTGTTTGCCAATAACGTTTGATAGAAAGAAGATATTTCACTAATGTTTTTTGCATTGCATTCTGCTGGAAATTCTGCATCCAACGGTATATAACATGATGGTGTTACTCCTAACCACTGTGATTTTAGCGCATCACCCTCCCAGTGCGCGTCAACCCCCCTTTGTGTGTCACCCGGTGTGGTCTGCACCCCCCTAGCGATGCCACTGATGATACGCCTGTTGGGAGAAAATGAGCCTCCTCCTTTCTTTTTCTAGGTTTCCAGTCTCCAGGGTTGGGAATGCAGAGATGCCAGTTCAACAAAAAGAGGTAATGAGAAATATCTGGGCTGTAGAAGTGGCTAAGTGTGAAGAACATCTTGGACCTGAAATGGGTAGATGTCCTGCTGAGGAGAACTTACTAAGTTTCACTGGGACATCTCTGCTTTTAGCTTGGTGCTGGCCCATCCATAAGGCTCAATCTCAGGCAGCATGTTGCGTTGTGGGCCACATGACCTCCACATTTCCTCTTCTGTTCCATTCTTCTCTTCCTTTTCAAATCCGCGTATGTGAAGGAAGACTGGTGGAAGCTGGCCTGCTGCCAGGTGAGGAAGTGGCAGCATTTGATTTGCCATTTCAGGTGCCAGGACATCTTGGGTTGTTCCTTTCTTTTGTCCTAATTGTATTGGCCCAGGAAAGCAAGCAGACATACCAAAAGCTGGCTTCCTAAAGCTCTGATTGACCTCACACTTGTCACTTTCAGCCTGGATCTACACCTGCAACACATGATGTGGTAGGATTGTACCACTCCAAACTGCAGGTAGGGAATCCTACTTTGAATGTTCTCCTGTATTAAAACCATAAACCGCTGCCCTCTTTATGGAAAACTATTGCATTGTGGAAAAAGTTCTTGCCAGGTTGAGGCTTGCTGAGCTTTTCTATATGCAAGGTGTTTAAACCAAAAGGAGCCTTCAAATATGTGATTCCCCCCCCCCACCCATCACATGCAGCATGAAGTGGTGCATTTAATATGTATCCCAGTTGCCACCCCATTGCTCTCTTTTTAACACAGGGGCTGGAATTCCAACCAAAGTCAGAAGCAAAATGGACATAGACCTACACATACCTTTCTTATTTAACACAGCTAGCAACTCAGCCTACTGCTTCTCTGTATCATATTCATGCATTTTCAAGGGAGTACAATGCTGGCTTTTTGGTGATAAGGAAGAATTTCTGAACACCACAGCTCTTAAAAGAAAGCAGAGGATTTTATGTCCCATAATGATGTTATGGTCTCCCATGATAGATAAGAAATTTATTTATTTATACAGGTATTTATATACTGCCTTTCTTTGGTCGTCAGATTTCTCCTCAGTCTTTAATCCAAGGTGGTTTACATAGGCAGGCTGTTCTAAACCCCCGTAGGGATTTTTACAATTGAATAGTTCTAGTCTTTCATAGAACTCCTCATTCCAGCTGGATTTCTTCCCAGTCTGGCTTCTCTCTGGCCCTTCGTCTCCCACGCTCCACTTGACGGCAACTCCTCTCTGCCACCGAGGGTCAGCTCATCAGAATATCAGCATGTCGTCAGTTCTTGGGTACTTCCGGTTGTTTCGAACTGGCAATTGTCTTTCTCAGAGGAAAGCAACAGCTTATGGGGAGGAAAGAGATGAAGAACGGTGTACTGAAGCCACGTCCTTAAGACTGAAACCGACCAGCTGTGCTCTTCCTTGTTCAGGGTCATGGATATCAGAAACATGAGGAGCTACAGGGCTGTTAGGGGAGGCAAGATTTATAAGCTCACCTACAGAGTCTAACCAGGCTGGTAGGTCCTCAAGACGTAGTTTTTTTGCAGCCTTGGTAGGCAAGTTGCCTGGACCAGGGGGTTGTCTATGCCTTCTCTTCTTCCCTATGCAGCTGCTGTAGAATCCTTCTTAATCCACAATCAGGAGTACAAAATAGGTAAAGCTAAAGTATTACTATACTCCCCAAAGACTCAGAAGATCCGTTGAAGAAATAAATCCAGAAATCCCAGAGGGGAAAATATATTAAGATTTGTATTGGGAGCTCAACAACCACAGGTAATCACTCTGGTGGCCATCTTGGATTCATCTTGGAACGCGAGTTGGGCTAAGGCGCTTGATTTCTAGGTGTATCCAATATTTTTCAGACAATGCTCTACAGCTAAATTACTCGAAGTCTAAAATTTTAGTCTTTGAAAGGTGATGGAAACAGTGTTCCTGGGTCTTTAATGGCAAAACTATTCAACAGGTCAAAACCTTTAAATATTTTGGGTTTGACCTTTCATCATAGTCTGTCCTGGGTTCTGCAGCAGAGAGCTGCTCTCAAATCTGCTAGACTATCTTTACAGGGCATCTTACGCTTTTTCTACGCAAGGGGAAATTCCTACATTCCTGCAGCCCTGCGTATCTTTAAAACCAAAGTTGTGGCCCAATTATTATATGGGATACCAATTTGGATTGCTGTTTTCAATAAGGAAATGGAAAGAGTACTTTCAATTTTTCTTTATAAGATTTTTGGCTTACCCCATTGTGTCCCTTACACCCCAATTTGTTTAGAAGCAGGACAACAAAGACTTGAATGTACAGATTGGTGCAGATTCATTAGTTTTTGGTTAAGTATTTGTTTTAATAGGTGGAATAACTCACTGATTCAGGATTTGCCTTCTGATTCTTGGACTTACTCTGATTCTGGCTATACTCACCTTTTTAGTAAACTATGATTGATTGGTGTACTGGAAGACCTGGTGGCTAATGACTCTTTGATGTGGGCCAGAAAGATCATAATCTCTAGATTGAAAGATATTGAATACCAGGGACTCCTTGCTGAGGCAAACAAAACCCACTCACCCTTGCATTTTCAGATTTTTCCTTCTTCTGGCCAGTGTTCTAGATTTTCATACATTTTAGATAATCCTTTATCTCGTCATGCCTTTACACTTGCCAGATATAATGTGTTCCCTTCCCGGGAACTGGATCTGAAATTAAATAAAACTACGCAACAGCAATTGACATGTTCCTGTGAGTTGGGATCCAGGGAGTCTCTGATCCATATAGTGTTCTACTGCCCGCTTTACAAGGAGTCTAGATCTAGGTATTTGGACCCGTTTTTTTGTCAATCACTTTGACTGTCATAATGAATTGAAATTACAGATTTTACTTACAAATGAGAAAATGGTAAAACCAGTGGCGGACTTTTTATATGAGATTTTAACTAAACGTAAAATGGAGGGAAATTTTTCTTGAATCTATATTTATCCAAGTCCCTTCTTGGACAGAGGTTTTGGGTGCAACATCCTACACACAGTGAGCTCCATTGTCAACCATGGGCATCTGACCTCACAGGTAGCCTGGAGCTAAAAGATCTACAAGAGTAACTGACCCAGGTGAGATTTAGGGAGTAATAGAGATAGCCAGCTAGCTTTATTATGTTATTGCTGATATGTTTCCTAGATGTTTATACCTCTAGCATTTGCTGCCTTATGTAACTTATGTAACCTTAAGCCTAGAGGGTCTCAGTGTCCCTGGACTGAGGCACTGGCACATACAGGGTGGTGGCAGTACTACTGAACAGGGGGCCTTGAGGGCTTTAGGGTTTGAGAATCAAGAACTCTGAGCACCCCAAACCCCCTTAAGTTTGCAACAGGGTGTCTGACTATAATTTTGTCTGATTTTACCCTAGGTCAGATACTGAAAAATAACCTACCAGTAATTGTCATCTAAGAACTGTACAGTTTCTAACTGATTAAAAATATAGAAAATGAATAAAAATGTATCTTATGATCTTTAACTTTTTAAATTCTGTTTTCGCAACCAAAAAGGTTGCAGTAAACAGTATCATAGTAAGTGCACTGTAAGCAACATACTGGTATTTGCTTAATACCAGTTTATTAAATCCTTAATACCAGTTAATTAAATTAATACCAGTTATAAGAACATAAGAACATAAGAACAGCCCCACTGGATCAGGCCATAGGCCCATCTAGTCCAGCTTCCTGTATCTCACAGCGGCCCACCAAATGCCCCAGGGAGCACACCAGATAACAAGAGACCTCATCCTGGTGCTCTCCCCTACATCTGGCATTCTGACTTAACCCATTCCTAAAATCAGGAGGTTGCGCATACACATCATGGCTTGTACCCCATAATGGATTTTTCCTCCAGAAACTCGTCTAATCCCCTTTTAAAGGCGTCTAGGCTAGACGCCAGCACCACATCCTGCGGCAAGGAGTTCCACAGACCGACCACGCGCTGAGTAAAGAAATATTTTCTTTTGTCTGTCCTAACCCGCCCAACACTCAATTTTAGTGGATGTCCCCTGGTTCTGGTATTATGTGAGAGTGTAAAGAGCATCTCCCTATCCACTCTGTCCATCCCCTGCATAATTTTGTATGTCTCAATCATGTCCCCCCTCAAGCGTCTCTTTTCTAGGCTGAAGAGGCCCAAACGCCGTAGCCTTTCCTCATAAGGAAGGTGCCCCAGCCCCATAATCATCTTAGTCGCTCTCTTTTGCACCTTTTCCATTTCCACTATGTCTTTTTTGAGATGCGGCGACCAGAACTGGACACAATACTCCAGGTGTGGCCTTACCATAGATTTGTACAACGGCATTATAATACTAACCATTTTGTTCTCAATACCCTTCCTAATGATCCCAATTAATTAATACCAGTTAATTTAATACCATTAATTAAATCCTTCTGGTGAGGCCAGAGGCTCTACATATAACACATAACTGGGAGTGTGCAATTCAATTCACAGCAGAGAGACAAGCAGCAAGGTCTGAGCATGAGCAAGCACAGCTATACATAGTTGCTGCCCTATAAGCAGACCCATTGCTTTCCATGGATGTTATTCTTAAGCAATGGTGCACTGAATTGTAGCCTCGGACATTGTTTCAGATGGAAATGAGAATTACATCCTGGTGTTTAAAAAAATCAGACCTCTGGCAAACATTTCCAAAATGGAATGAGGGTGCAGAAGGGTCGGGTGTGATCCTGCCAAAGAGAATGAAGTTTGCTTGATTTAAATGGAAGTGTTGAGCCCTGGTTTATTTTTTCCTCAGGCGGAGTGAAAAGGTTAACTTTGGTTGCAGCTTGTAGTTTCATTGCCCTGGAGATCAATTTCCCTTAATTATCTGTGCATTGCCCACTTGCTCTGAGCTTCTCCTGGCTACCATGATGTGCCTGAACAGCCCTGACCCGAGTGACGTGCAGATAAGGCGAGGAAATGATTCACACTTGATTTCTTAATCTCTTGTCTTATAGGCAAGTATTTATTGTATTTGCTTGTAAGATATCTAAACTGCCTTTCCACAAAGAAGCACCCAAAGCAATGTATGATATATAATTGAAAATGAACACACTTTAAAATCAGTAAACACACACACACACACACACACACACACACACACACACACACACACAGACCCCCTCCCCAGATCAAACCAAAATTGACAACCACAATGAAGAAATCTACAGAAATCTCATGTCAAGCCCTACACCTCTCTTTACAAACCTCTGAAATTTGGTGTGGGGGTCAGGCGGGCTTCCTGGGGGAGGGTGTTCCACAGTTAATTGGAACTATAGACTGCAAAATTGACTATTTACTGGATGTATACCTGTGAATGCATATTATCACAATGATGTATGCACAAAATGCCAATGTTAAATAGTGTTAATGTTCTATATTAATAGGCACCGGTGCAATGGTGCAACTTTATTCAGATTCATTTTAAGTTCAAAAATGAAAGACTAAAGATGAGCAAGTGGCAGGAAAAGCTGAGCCTGAAGTCTGTGTGAGCACCAGTCATGCAAGTGACAATGGTTCATGGACTGTGACTGAAAAGCACACTCTCCTCATGCACTTGCCAGTAACAGATGGCATTAAAAGCAGTTGTTTATTTTCTATTTTTTCTATGATATCATAGATTAAAAATAAATCCAAGCATTAAAATCACAAACAGAACTTTAAAAGGTCATAATAGCATCAGAATCAGCCAATTAAAATCCTTTAAAAGCAGCAACAGAACTGAGGCATGAAAACAGGCCAACAGTAGCAGCTATTGGGAGTCTAAGGACACAATCCTATGCATGTCTACTCAAACATAAGTCCTTATGTGTTGCATAGGATGTACTCCCAGGAAAGTGTTTACAGGATTGCACCCTAAGGCATGGCTTGAGTGCCTGCCTAAAGGCCAGTAGATGGAGGGAAACCCTTAGGGTAGCCATTCCACAAGTTTGGTACCACCACTGTAAGATCCTGCCCCCTTAAGGTCACGGACCCTGGATCCTGATCGAACTGCCACCCTCCAAATTGCTACCCATCCAGTACTAACACTAGACACATTCCTGCTGCTAACAAATGAGAGATGCTAATAGCCAAATGCAGAATTGTGGTGGTCTATTAAATTGCCCATCTTACAGCCCTCTGAAGAACAATCTGCCCTTCCACACTGACATCTGATTCTCTGAGCTCATGGTGTCCTTTGGAGACAACAGCAGATCCAAAGTCCACCAATCCCCAGAAATAAAGATCATTTCCTGAAGAGAGAGTGACTGACACCATTTGTTATTCAAAACATTATCTGCTTCTTCATTCACCCTGCAAAGGAAATGCATCCACTTTTAGGCTTTTAAAAACTTCTAAAGACCGAGAGAGAGAGAAGGAGAAAAATACCCTGCCGTGATCTAAAGATTGGGCATAAAACTATTAGTATTGAAAACTTAGCTAGCAGGGCTTCAGTGAACTTCATTCATCAACATTCTTGCTGGCAAGGGCTCCATATCTCAGTGTTCATTTTATACTTTAATTTGGTTACTCAGCCTTTGTTTAATCGTCCTATTCAAAGAGGAACAAAGAAGGTTTAGGTGATACAGAAGGGTAATGCACTGTATTTTATCTCTGGAAAGCTCAGTCGAAGTCAGAAGGTTCTGATACTCTCCAATTTTCTTTTCTTTCCAGGACATTTGGAATCACTAATCAGATGAGGGAGGATAAAGACCCCCACTGTACTTAGTGGCAGACACCTTCCAGAGAAAAAAGAACACCTTGTCACCCACAGAAATTATATTCACAGCTCTACAGACTGTTCCAAAGGCAGATTATCTCTGCAAAAGAATGTCTCTGTTACTCCTGGGAGTCAAAGGCATCACACACATTCCTGCAACCACCTCTCTAGAAAGTTTTAATATGAAAGTTATTTTGCTCATGTGATCCTCTCCCAAAGATCTTGCTAAAGCCAGTATACTGTAGTGGAGAAAGGACTGTGGAGAGCAGGGTTCAAACTGTAACTTTGAAGGGTTCAAACTATGAAGCTCCCAGGATGTATCTTGACCAGTCACACTCTCAACCCAACTTACCTCACTAGGCTGATGGGCAGGATAAAATACAGAGGGGGAAGCACCATGTATGCCACCTGAAAGGTGGGATATAAATGCCATGAAATATGGATAGCTCATATGACCTCATTCTCCCCTCCCCACCCCACCCCACCCTAGGGTGCATTAAGAAAGGTTAGTTTAACTCAGAGAAGACTGAGGGTGTGTTCACTTGTATGAACTTGCCTATAAGAACACACTATATGAAGTTGCCTCAGACTATTGGCCTCTTGATCCCACAGTCACCTCTGCTGCCTGCACATGGTTCTCCAAGGTCATTAGCCTTGCTACACGTTATCCTTTAGCTGGGTAGGCATTCAAGGTGTCTGCTCAACTATGGACCTTCTCAAGGAGCACCCTATGTACTTAAAGAGATGGCTTTCCTTATGTGTGGTGGGCAATTGTGTGCAGTCTGTAGCGACCATAAAAAAAGGATGTACTTTGAAGAGGAGCAGGCCTGTGGAACTGTGGTAGAGCACAAGCTTTGCATACTGACAATGTTGTTCTCACGTAGCAGAGATGGGATAGATCTAGATACCACTGGAAGGCCTCATCCCTTGCCTCCCAGGAATCACACAAAGAAGAGGTGCAGAAAAAAAGCTCCACAGGAGTTCACCTCTGGGCTATCTGCTGGAAAGAGCTCTGCTCAACTAAGTGGTTGTCCGGGGACTGCAAAACTGAGAGAAGCACATTCCAGCCTCTGCCAGACCACTGTGGGCTGCTGGGTTGCATGTACTGTACATTTGTGGAAAGCGAAAGAATGAAAGAAGCTGCAATAATTTATTTATAATTCCCATCAGGGTTAAGCTGTGGTTAGGTGGTGAAAGACATACTTCGCATGGTAGGAAGTCTTTGGTTCAACCCCTGGCACTGCCAGAGAAGGCTGGGAAAGACTCTCTCTGAAAAAACCCAGAGAGCAGCTGCCAAGTTAGAGCAGACAAAACTGAGTGAGATGGACCATGGGGCAGATGCAGCGGAGGGCAGCTTCCTTCCCTTGCTCACATGACACATTGCAAAGTGCTCTGAGAATCATGTGACCGAGAGATGGGGAGAGGATCACTCTTCCAAATACATAAAAGGACTGGGCTTGATGTAGCTATAATCCAAGTCAGGATGAAGCAAATTTCTATGAAAGGATTGTGTCATTTCTTTTAGTTATGAGCCGTTTCCCTTAGCCAATCTCTGAATAAGAAGTGGTAGTTTCGTCTGGTGGTAGTTTTAAGCAGTTAACACCAGAGCTTTGGGCTTGCAGTTCTCAGGGGCTGCACATGACTCCTAGGCCTATTTGCTACCAAACTCAACTTATGAGCCTCTCTGCCTGTGTAGGCTGTTGGGATGGTGAAGCACACAGAGTGCTCTTCTGTATATATAGCCAAGTCAGAAAGTTAGAAAGAGGGAACATATTTAAGCTTATGCATGGCATGGAGGAAGTACTAGCAAGAAGTCCTTCTCCTTCATAACGCTTGTACCAGGGATTTTCCCATAACATTGATTGGCAGGAGACTCAAGACAGACAAAGGAAATACAAAAACATAATTAAAGTATGCCTTTAAAAATACAAACAGGAGCTGGCAATTAAGCTTGTGGCCAGCTAGCAGATGAGACCATTTAGATACTTACTTGGGCTATTCTATGTAAGCCCCTGAAGATGCTTTCCACAGTTGAAAGTGAAACGTTGGGACTAGATCCTACAATGTGTTTTAATCCATGGCATGAAGACTCGAGCAACATCTTAAATTATGTTTTAGACTCATCCAGCCACAAAAGCCTTAGTGCAGTGGTACGCAAACTGGTGGGTTGTGACCCACCAGCTTGTGCAAAGGTTCCCCTATCCCTTTAAGGGGCGGGGGCGAGGCAGTGAAGTGATCCACAGGACTGCATCGCTAATGGGGGTGCTTATACTCACAGACGGCTGCTGCAAGCTGCAGAAGGTGTGGGAAGCCCCAGCAGGAGAGAGCTGCTGCCTTCATGTCCTACTTTTGGCCACTATAGGAAGGAGGATACCAGACTAACAGCCCAATCCTAATCTGTGCTGCAACAGGCAGGCCAACTGGCCAGCACAGGTTAGGTGCAGACTGGAGGTCCCCTCATGGTAAGAGGATATTTTTCCCTTTACCTTTTGTCAAGTCGCCGCCTACTCTATGGGGCTACTTGAATCCATGCCAGTTATTTATGTAAGACTGCTCAAGCTAGGGATGGGGGTTAGGATTTGACCTGCACTGCCACAATTTTCACAAGTGCAGGTTAGGATTTGACCTGCACTGCACTGCTTTTAGACTGTCAGGCATTGTGTGGATCTTTTGAAGCTTATCTTTGGAACAAAAAATGGATGCAAACATGTTCTGTTTACAGATAAGTGCGGAGGGTGGTTTGCAAAGTTCTACACCCAATATTGAAATCTGCATATATGGATTACCAGAAGTCCAGAATACACAGGGTCTTCTCTAAATAAGCTATATGCATTTTATGCATATATGCAAGCACAGTTGACTTGAAAGGTCAATTCTGGTACTGGCCTTCAGGCTGAAACTTACTAATAGTGGCATTAGCCATGACTGCCAGAATAGGCAATGATCTAGTGCTCATTGAGGTGGTCATCCTGTGTCAAGAGGGGGTTCAATGTTCCAGCACACAGAAAACTAACACCAGAGAGAGGGGTTCTTCCCCACATGCTAGCTTTTTATGTACAAGGAAATTTTGTCAGTCAAGTCTGCTCCTGCCATGATATCACTCAAGATGGCCTCCTCAGTGAGAACTTAAAATTGTGTTAAAATTGTGTTTGTGTAACTTACTAATGCTGTCGTTCTTTAAGGTTCATCAGCTCCCTCTACAAGTCCTCTAGAACAGGGATGTCATTCTCATTTCACACAATGGGCTGAATAGCATTCATGGTGCCTGCTGGGGGTCAGAAGTGACAACGTTAAGTAGAAAGTGATGTCGTTAAACAGATGATGGTCAAAAATAATCACTTACAGGAACTTATTAGATACAAACAGAAGAGAAAATATGCAAATCTTGATCATATTTTCAAGATATGGGAAAGATTACCCTATTACCATGCTGGGAGAGACCAATTATCACTTGGGCCATGCTTTCAGCTGTGCCACTTCTGCTAAGGCATCACTTTGCAGCTCAGGTGCTCTGCGAAGTGACGCCTTGGCAGAAACAGTGCTGATGAAAGGGTGGCCCAAGTGATAAGTGGACTTTCCCACTCTCACCTTTCTTGGTCTGCATCTTCTCCTATAGCATTCTTTGTCTTCCAATGCCTCTTTTTGTTCCTTCCAGAGTCTCAGAAGCAGTGCTGCTAAAAGGGTGGCACTGGGAGAGCCCATGCTCTACACTGGGAGAGTGTGGACCAGCTCAAGAATTAGCAACTACTTGTGACAGCACACAAAGACACCATGCAATAATACCCTGTCATACCCTTCAACAAAAGAGTGGCATTTGCCATTAAGCATGGGAAGAATTTAATTGTTTTTATGGCAGAAATACCAAAGTCAACAGAAATTGGTCTCGCTGTATCAAGATGACCAATCGTGGGAGAAGTTTGTTTTTTTAACATAGAAATGCAAAGTGATATACTTAGTCTTATGCTTCCTGAAATGTAATGCAGGATATTGGGTTCACATTTACACAATCATTTATTTACCTCTTCAAGAAATGCAGTAAGATCCAGTAATGCTCATAGCCTTATGGCAACTTAAGGTTTGACAAGGAATATGGAGAATATACAATGCATGAAAATGTTATTTGTCCTTAAAAATGCAATATTTATGGAAAAGGTAAAACAAAAATTACAATCCAGATGCAGGAAGTGCAGGTCTTATGCAGAGTGAAAACAAACATGAGCACAATCTGCCTGATGACTCACCAATTTGGAAATAAGAGGACGATTCCAGCTTAAAATCCCCCTTATATTGGTTAACCATTCCTGGTTTTGTACAGCTAATGTACTTCCTGGCATTCAGGTTTTATATACAGAATACTGGTCGACTATTTGAAACTGTCTTTGTCACTGTTTTAAAGAGATAGGTGCATTTGTGTGAGTCACTCCAGTATCTCAAAACATGTGCAGCACATGCTATTCAGAAAGAAAAGACCTGCCTCCCATCCCTCGGCCTGGACCTGCCAGTGGATGCTGCTCAAAATGTAGCATCTACCTTCCAAGTTGAAAAGAAAGCTGGAAAGATGCTGGAAGAACTCCTTGCATTGTAGGGTGAAGGAAGTTGGCTGGCAGCAGCTGCACTACTGAGTTATCTTCTTGTGAACAACTGTAGAGCTGACAGTCAGGAGGCAGGGAAGGTTTGGCAAAGCACTGGCAAATGCTGACCAACTTCCAGGGACATCATTCAGGCAGGATGGGAAGGTCACCCCTAATCTATCCTGGAACAATGAGGGCCTAAAGACTGGCCTTCCTGAGGCTCATGAAAGGGAAGTGTCGCGTCCATCCCCTGGGTGGGGCCAAAGGGTGGAGCTTCTGCCAAACTGGAACCGGTGGCAACTGACTTACCCCAACATGTAAGGAGGCGAGGAGCCGGTGAAGACGGTCTACACACACTGTTTATTCTCGTTATCGATTTTACACTCATCAGGGTCTTGTTGCTTCACAAGACCCCAGTATTAGTCTTTAGCCCACCTTGCTAGCCCAAGATGCGAGTTGCCATTTCCCTTGTGTTCCCCAGGCTTCCCTCAGGTTGTCGGGAGCCAGACACTTGCAAGCCCAACGCCTGGGGTCTTTCTTCCTCCTTGGGGCCAGCTCTCCCCCAGGGGTTAACCTGGCTTGGGGCCTTTCCGACCCCAGCCAGGACAGGCACAGGGCTAGCGTAAGTACCAGGGTGGCTTCCCCTGGTCCTCCTTCCAAAGCCAGATCCCAGGAGGGAACCTCCCACTCCCATGGCTGCTGAGCTCCTTATGAGCCCAGCAGCTGGTTTCCCTGACTCCACCCCTTCCAGCCATGTGATCCTTGGCCCTATTCCCAGGTAGGCCCCTGGCAAGGGGGCTGGATCCTGGCCATACTTATTTGGCTCCCCTACTCTTATGGAGACCCTTGCTCCGGAGGAGGCCCATGATGCTTGAGCTGTGCCCAGGTGACAGGAAGAAAGGACACCCTAGGGCCTCCAGGTGAACCATTTTTTTCTTCATTCAATATTACCTTTTACACAGACCATTCTTTATAACTTTAACCTTCTCTACGCCCGCCCCCCCAATAAAACCCTTCTCCTGTCAACTGCAGGTGCCTGACACCTTCTCATTTGTAGGTCTTTCACACTTTCCCTTTTGAACCATGAATAGTAAGGCTCATGCCTTACAATCACCTATTGTAAATGGCCTACTTGTGTTTACACGATCATGTTTCCCCACAATGGCAAGTGAGACCCCAATTCTTTCATGAGCACCACTCCCGTGTATACTGAGTATAAGCCTAGTCATTTAAAAAGCACATGTGCTATTCACAACTGCGTGCATTCTGCCATTTAAACTCCAGCACTTTTTTGTACCTGAATCCAAATAACAAAACCTGAATCATTTTCACATCTGCAATTATCTCTAGATACAGAAATGACTTAATAGAGTGAACCTGGGACTTGAAAATGTAACTTGAAAAGTTGAGAAAAGGACAAAGTGTGTGAGGATATGCATTTCCCAATTTCTTTAGAAATCCATACAATCTTACGTGGCTCTAAGAACTGTCAGCCAGGGTGGAGAGAGCCCTTTAAAAAAATCATCCCATTCCTATGCCTGAAAAAAACCAACAGTACCCCATAGACACCAACTGCCTAGTTGACTAAAACTATATTTTAAGTGCTTGGACACAACAGTGTTGTACAAGCAACAAAGAGAGAAGATGCTAGACTCCATTCAAATTAGGGTGTAGTGGAGGGCAGAACTCATGTATTATTGGCATGCTGAACAAAACATATGACCCACAGGGGGAGAACAGCCACAGCAGAAACTTTAAAAAAAAAAAAAATAGAAGTAATTTCACAAAAAGCTCAAGCATGTTTATTTATGTTAGGTCTTAAAAATCAAGATTGTGGGGGGAGAGAGAGAGAAAGAGAGAAGAAAAGCTTCAAATATTCTTATCAGAAAAATATTTACTAGTCACTCTCCCCTCCCCCCTGCAATGTCATTTATGATTATCTGGCCAGACAGGATAGGTGCCTGAGAGCTACAGAAATCATTCTGAGTGGCTCCCAGAGTAAAGCCTCTTGCATTTGAGAGTCTCTCCTGTTTCTCAAGGTAGAAGCTCGGAAGAGGAAAAAGCAACTGGGAGAAGACAGCAATATTTACAAGCGTCACTGCCATCACCAACACACACAGCAGCTTTCTCCTTCAGTGATACATTTCTCTGTTTGCTGCTCCCTGGCCGGTGAGTCTGTGGCCAACGATTCTGAATCAAGGCCTATACTGTTTGGTGAAGAGAAAAATAAGAAAGCCAGTACAGAGAGGGCAGTATGTGTTTGTTCTCAATTTTCCTAGAATCCTAATCCTTGAAACCTGATGGCGATGGGTGAGGCAGTGGGTGAGGCAGTGGAAGCCTGGCTGAGTCTCTCCACAAAAGAAGTCAGGGCAGAAGTGCTGAAGCGACAGTCCGACAAGTCTCCACCACCATGACTTCAATGTGCTTTATGTTTCCACTTCTTGTGTTTTTTATCTTTCTTTTTGCTGGCGCACCTGGAGCAGAACCACTGCATTTCTTCCGGGGGAGCAGCTGTAATTCCAACGCAAGGCCTATGCGTTTGACGGAACACAAACAAATAAATGCAAGAAAATGGATGAGGATTTTAACAAGTGAAGCACCTGCTGTTATTTTATCTAGTGCTGCAAGTTTTTCTCTGTGTGATTAGTCAACAGAAGCTTTCACTGCAGATTTAACTCTCCAATACTTGGGGGAAAAATTGGCTGATCTGATACTGGGCTCGGGTACATCCCAACTAAATTGCAGGTAAAAATGAACCACTATATGACAATTATTCCATTTCACATCACTGAAATGACTCAATTCCAGGACACCCCATTATTTTTATAATACAGGGATAATTACATTGGGATAGTATCTGGGGTCTGTAATAACTTCAATTGTTGATTTCTATGGGGTTTCATAGTAACCTGACAACTTACTGATACACTCAGTCCCTCATTTCAAAATCTTTTGGATATATGAATAAAAATAAATGGATGACCCACTAAATGGATGAACCACTGGCACAGTTACAAAAGCATGCTTTAAATGGCATGATGACTGAAATGTGTTAAAATCTGTAATGGTATTAATTAAATAATGTATATACCACAATAAAAGTGGTATATTTATATACCACTTTTTGACAGAAAAGTTCACAAAATGGTTTATGAAGAAAATCAAACAATTACTTTGAATTATACTTTCTGAACTGTTATTTAGCTTCTTCTGACAAAGAAGATTTGACTATGATTTGACTTCTGACTATGTTAGATTTGAAAAACTAATTTTTCAAATTATTTGAAATAATTTGTTGTGAGAAATGGGCATTTGTTTGCAAACAGTAAAATATCTTTTAGCACTTGTGGTTCACTTTTGCGATTTTGTTTTGTTATTACACAGACGCCTACTCCCCCCCCCCCCGATGTACAGCACTGCATTTCTTTCCCTTTACTTTCACTTGGGTCCAATTCACCCCGATACCTTTTCATGAAATCCAGAAATTCTCTCTCTCTCTCTCTCACACACACACACACACATACACAGAAAAGGTTTGAAATACTATCATTTCCTTTCCATGGGAGAATATGCAAAGTGTACCACCTAGTCAACATTTTTTTAGATGTTTTGGTATCCCTTTGTGAAGGCTGCAGCATTTCCCCATGGCATTGCAAGGGTTGCATGGCTCAGCTAAGACCAGCTGCACTGTTTTCCTAGACTTGGTGGTGATGTCATTGCTGAGCGCCAGGAAAGTCCAAGACACTATCAGTATCATAGCTGACAGTGATCTCAAAGGGGAGGGACCAAAGATGAGCAGGGGTGCCCTTTAAATGGAGAAAAGATGGGCAGCAGGGGGAGGAGGAGAGAGAAGTAAGAGAACAAGAGATGGAAGAAAGGAATGATAGAAAGTGGTGAAAGAGAATGTGGAGGGAGACAAGGAAAAGGCAAAAGAAAGGAACATGGAACAGATTGAGAAGAGGGAGATGAGGGTGCAGAAGAAAAAGAAACATCAGGGAAGAAACTGGGAAAGAGGGAGAAAGGAAGAGTGGAAAGGAGAAGGA
The DNA here is from genome assembly GCF_035046505.1 of Tiliqua scincoides. Lineage (NCBI taxonomy): Eukaryota > Metazoa > Chordata > Lepidosauria > Squamata > Scincidae > Tiliqua > Tiliqua scincoides. Next base: position 32,475,988 of record NC_089827.1, on the reverse strand, counting down.
AAGGGCAAAAATTCCCAGAGACAAGAAGAGATGCTCTTGGATTTGAGAAGTTGCTGAGGCTCCATCTGACCCACATCCTCTCCAGTCCTCACTGAAGAAACTTGAGGAAATGGCATACCTTATAGAGAGACTTGGGACTGACAAAGACATGACTGTACTTCAGAATAAAACATTTGTAATGTCATTCCTTAGACTTTTGTCTGGTGAGGGGAAAGGTTTGTTTGTTTGATTTTTACCCCACTTTTCTCCCCGAAGGGCACCCAACGTGGCTAAATATAGATTATCAGGTAGTTATGTTTTATAGAAATATTCCTTGACTTGGATCTTGGGACAAACAGGGATGTTGCTATGTTTCTGCTGTACAGCAGCAGCCTGAACACTATATTATAATGGATAACTTTTTTTTTTTTAAGTTCAGTTTAATATAACTCAGGATCCGAGTTGGAAGAGATTAAGCTCAAATCCCTGTCCACAGTTACAACATCAGTTATTTCAACAAAATCTTAACAGCTTTTTACACATACATTGCAAATGTTGGAGATTTAACATGTGGACTTCACAACAAATATTCCTGGGGGGGGGGGGGGAACCATCCTAGCACCCAGTTTTCCCCAGCTACTCCTTGAAGCTGTCATATCTCACACCCTTCAATGGTAACTTACCCACTTGGGAAAAGGCAAAGGAGCAGAGGCTGCCACACATTGGGAAGCAGTTATGATCCCAGATGTATGGGATATTTGAACAGCATTCCAATTAATTGAGCATGTTACTCAACTTGTAGAATTGTTGAGGGATTCAAAAATATTCTGAAGATTTGCTTGAGCAAAGGAACTGTTCAGCATTCAGACTGTTCCATAACCCACAGGGTCTTACAAGAGGGAGATTTCATTATAGCAATACCTTGACTTTCATCCACTTGACTTCCATCACTTTGCTCTTTCAGCTGTTTTCAATTTTAACATTTCGAATTTCAACCATGTGCTTTCCTTTTTGGTTTGATTTCATCCAACATTCCATGATGTTCATGTGTTTATTTTGCTTTATTTCTGTTCATTTGGGTTTTATATAGCACGTGCTCTATAGTTACTTATGTTTTTTGCCAGCCTAAATTAATTTGCAAGCTAAATAAGGTTATGCTTTTATATTCATCCATTTATCCTTCATCCATGCTTTGGCTCCAAACCAGACAAAAGTGCAAGGCACTGCAGTGCACAGAAAAGGTGAATAAGGCACACACATCTCTTGACTTGGCCAGTATTAATAACCCGGTGAGTTTAATAATGGCTGAGCACCATCAGCTGACTGGGAGCATGGAGCCACTGCATCATTGCCAGCCTCAATGGCCTCAAACTACCAAAGTCATAACCTTAAGAAAGTAAACGCTTCACAAATGTAGTAAAAATTGTAAATGTGAACTGCCACCTCAGAGAGAGAGAGAGAGAGAGAGAGAGAGAGAGAGAGAGAATAGCTAAAGAGAAATAAGGTTACTCTGCAACTCAGTGAAAGCAACAACAGAGGTCTGAACCACTTACCAGTGATACCAATCATCACAGTCATCACAGCCGATCATTGGGCTGCCATCATCAGGCTTCTCACAGCCAGGGCAGATCCAGATCTTGTTCCCCCATTCATCTCTGATCTGGGGTAAAGAAATAGGGTGAGGTTGATGGCCTGGACAGTCAAAAGAAGCACTCAGTGTAGCCAATTACTTCCTGATTCCGCCCAAGGCTATTTAATGGTCCAAATATTTCTGGTATAGTGTACGTACAACTACTGTTTATTTACATAGACATGATATATGAGTACAGGATATGAGAGACACATTCTGTAAATGTTTTCTAAATAACATTGTTATTTGTTTCCACATGACTGAGAATGCTGAATACTGAAATTTGGTATAAGTGTATACATCCCAAATAACAGAAAACAAGTATTTTCAAGGTGTACTGAATCCCCCTTCCCCGAACCCACTGCTTATCTCCCCATAGCCTCCCTCACTAAGCACTTTTTCCTGAGCTGAGATAATTTCCAGTATTGCAGCTCAGCTGAGAAAAAGTACCTGGAGATGTAAGCTGTGGGTAAGGCTCTGTACAAGGATGGATGGGTGTCATTGTGACATGGGCCTCTTGGGGCCAAATAGCTGGGACTGCTGGTAGGCTGTAGGCTGGCTTTTGGGGGTGCCAGACAGGTCTCTGTCCTCGGTAGGTGGTTGTGGAGGAGGGAGAGTTGGAGGGGGGCTGCCTTGGGGGATGAAAGACCAGTGCTGGGGCCTCTCGGCGGGGGGTGGGGTCTTGTGTTCTTGTCCCTGGTGGGCAGAACCTTCTTCTTGACCCTGGATTCCACCAGGAGTGGGTCCAGGGCCTCCCCAAAGAGTTTGGTCCTGCTTGGCCAAAAGGCTAGACCAGAGTGGGGAAGTCCAGGCAGCCCCCCCCCCCCAAGAAGTTCTGAACTCTGGCCTGCCTATCCTGACAGGGAGGAGCCTACCCATCTGGAGGACTAACCTGTCTGGAGGACTACCCGGACATGGAGATCCCACTGGAGAATCAAAACTTCCAAACCCCGTTTTTCAACAGGACTAGGACTGTCCCATGTTTAAACATATGGAATTACAGCTGTTGCATCTTCTTTGGACTTCAATTATTGGACAAGGATAAGCAATCATGTGGCTTATACACCAAAGTTCCACATACTCAGGAGCTTTTATGAAAATGCTCAAAATGTGCATGTGGATTCCTCTTTGTGCACCAAAAAGGAGGAGGTGCCACTGGGGCAACTAAATGGGGCCATTACCTGCTATTTATAGTTTCCATTTTTTAGATCTGCATGGTGACAATTACACAGCAATCCAAGGGAGCAAGGCCTCTAAGGCCTGATGGTCAGTTGTGGGACACGGCTTTCTTGACATTTCTGGCTCTCAGTCTTTTTGGTTTTTAAATGTAAGACTGAAAGTGTATAGATAGTTTCATTGTAGTATGTAGAAGAAAGAGAAAGTCTGAGTGGGTGGAATTTATTTTAGCCAGGGATCAGTGGTATTTTACTCATACATAATTGCTACTGCTTTTATCTCTGCAGTCAAATTTCTGAGTGTCCTAAAACAGCCTAAAATCAGAGTCAGTGAACTGGGAAATTTGCTAAGTGCAGTACTGAGTCCTTCATCACATCCATCAAGTATAAAGAACACATGCAGTTGCCTTCGAAGTCAGGCCACTGCTCCATGTGGGCCAGTATGAGCTATCTGAATGGCAGAGGCCTTCCATGGTTTCAGGCCGAGGTCTTGTTCGCCCCAGCTCTGCTACTGGAAGTCCTTTAGGAGGTACAGAACCTGGGATCTTATTAAGGGAAAGCATGTGGTCTACTTTCTCATCATCAACACACCTTCTTTGTGGTCTTCCGAGAGGCATCTGGTGGTCATTATTGGACATAGAAAGTGGGAGTAAGTGGACCTTGGTTGAATTCAGAAAGACAACTCTTATATTCATATCACTGAAAGATTAGCAGGAGCAGCCTGAACAGAGATGCCGCTCCTGTTAGTATGTACCTCCTCCCACAGAAAAACATTAAATTAAAAACCTTGCACACACCCTTGTATGCATGCACCTCACCATCACTCCTGCTACCACCTTACCCTCCCAGCTGCTTAAAAAGCAGCCAGGTGGGCAAGAACAGGCAAAGCACCACGTGCTCTACTTCAGTGGTTCTCACACATTTAGCACCGAGACCCATTTTTTAGAATGAAAATCTGTCAGGACCCACTGGAAGTGATGTCATGACTAGAAGTGACATCATCAAGCAGGAACATTTTTAACAATCCTAGACTGCAATCCTACCCACATTTACCCAGGAGTAAGTCCTATTGACTATCATTGTTGAAAGAATATACATAGTAGCTTGTTAAAAGTACAGGTCTGTAACATTTCCCCAAATGCAGTCACATACCTTGGTAGCATCAGGTCTATTATATTAAAAATAAAATATTGAAATGAATGGGACCCACCTAGTGGGTCCCTACCCACAGTTTGAGAAACACTACTCTACTTATCCTATTTATTTTAAACAGGATCATACAGTGTAAGAGCAATGAGGCAGCACTTGAGCTCAGGGTAAGGAGTCTGGCTCCGAATCAAGATGTTCTGCCTCTCCTTGCCCACCCAGTTGCTTAGGTGAGGAAAGTGAGGCTGTGGCAGTTTCTTCTGCCTCCTCCAGAAGCACTGAAAGAAAAGGTTCCTGTCACTGCTCATTCTTAGTGAGTGGGGAAAGGATCGGAAAGCGGACTGAAGAGGTGGGCAGTGGGCAGGTGTGGGATGCAGTGCACTCATCAGTTCACCACTCCCCCACAACTAACTGTGCTCATAGAGAGCGATTCAGTGGGCCTCACTGCAAGACCAGCCCTGTGTTTAAGGCCTAGATGGTAAAGGAGTTTGAACATGCAAATCAGAAAAGCCTTTTCCTTGAGACTTTTTGTTCAGGAAGAAACATACCTTCTGTCACTTCAAGGGTCAAGTGCTGCTCAGAAAGGGACAGACGCCCATGAGCGCACGAAGATTCTTTAATTTTGTGCCACCTCTGCCAAGGCATAGAGGGAACAGCCCTTCCCCACATAAGACAATCTTGATGACATGCATCTCATATATACAGTACAGGGCGCATGCATTGTGGTGTAATTACTTATTAGCCAAATGCTTTCAACTCAACTAACTGATAAGATCAAGGGTATAAAAATTGTTACTGAGTAACTTTCCATTCCTTTGACATTTATGCTACAGTTCCATTTACTGAAGGGTAAATGGAAGACAGAGACAGAGGGAGAAGTAGAATGTTTACAGTTCCAAGCAACAAAATCTGACAATCTGCCTCTTCCATTTCTTATAGTACATGGTCAGGATTTCTTAACATTCTGATCACCACCACTACCACCACCAAATAACTAAGTAATCATCATGGCGTAAGATCAGACCACCTAAGGGCCACCTAATCCAACATCCTGTTTCCTATTGTGGCCGATCAGTTGCCTCTAGGTATTCCACAAAGAGGAGATGAAAGCATACCTCCTCTCCACAGTTGCTCTCCTGCGACCAATACTCGGAAGTGCACTACCACTGATCCTGGAGGTAACATTCAGCTGTCATCACTAGTAGCCAGTGATAGACCTGCCCTCAGTGAATATGTCTAATCCCCCTTGAAAGCCATGTTAGCAGGTAGCGGCCTCCACATCTTGTGGTACTGAATTCCATTAATATTGCACTGTGTGAAGAATGTCATTTACAAAGGCCCAGGCAGAGGTGCTATAATTTATGACACAATTCTTTTGGCAATTTAGGGCCCAATCCTATCCAACTCTAGTGCTGGTGCAGCTGTGCCAACAGGTTGCGCGCTGCATGCTGCAGAGCAGTCGCGGAGGCCTCCTCGAGGTAAGAGAACAAACATTATCTTGGGGCTATATTGCTGTTGCATCGGTGCTGGAAGGTTAGATAGGACTGGGCCCTTAGACATTTGGATCATGAAAGTTATGTAGGAGGGCTATCAACTGTCAGTGGTGAATGATGGCCTTTATCAGTATACAGGTCCAGCCTTGTTATACATGAATTTTTTATACATGGATTTGACTCAACACGAATGGCCACTGCAAATAAGAAAGAATGTGCTGATCCCTGGAGAAGGGGAAAAATGCATCCTTTTAAAATCACAATTTTAAAAAACCGCTTTTCTTACTGTTGTAGAGAGAGAAAGAGTCATGCAAGCCATTACAGGTATAACCTAATCATCCAAAGATTTTTCTCTCTCAATGCAATGAGAAGCACCCTTTAAATTAAAGGAAAACAGTCATTTAACAATGAGAGAGGGGAGCCAGCAGGCTGACAATCTATCCATCATTCTCTCTTCAGGCAGCTTCAGCCCAAGACCCCTCCCTTCCCCCTGACCACATGAAAGAAAGATCTTTTGCACTGGTGAAGGGAGGGATCAGAGTGTAGCCTTTCTAAACACCTTGAGAGTGACTGATTGTTGAACTGTCAGTTGGTAGAGTTGATAGAGTCTTAATGACTATATCTTAACATCACAAAGGTCAGCAAGGCTGTTTTTAAATCACCAGAGCAAAGAAACTTTGTTTTTTAAATTGATTTTCTATAGTGATTTTCCCACATGAGTTCTGGGAAAGGAACCCTCCCAAATAATGAGATTCAACCTGTACAGCTAAAATGGTGATAAAATCTGGTCATCAGCTGAAGGCATTTGGTTAGTTTTATAACTGACTATCTGAAGAGTACTTCTTGCTTGTTTGGGACATCTACCCACAAGTCTTGGTAAATTTGCTCTTTTACTGGCAAATGATCAAAACTCATTCTTGCTGCACCTGTTTTTTGTTGACAGCTGGCAGAAAATTCTTTTGCCCCTTTAATTAATATCAAACCGCGATATCTAACATTTGTTAAATATTTTGAGTTATCTTTGAAAAATGAAAAATCTGATGTGAAACTTAACAGTGTGCATGAGTACAACAAATGAGGGGATATTTTATTTTATTGTGAAACATTGCTTATTGCTTATTTTTATCATGCTGTAGGCCAACTTGCATCCCTGAAGGAAGTAAGTTAGGATAAAATTATTATGTTTAAGTAGCAACAACAGTGGCTGGAAACTTTGTATATTAGAAAACATAGTAAAAAACAACAACAAAATAATCATTGTCAAAAATAACCTTGCACATCCAATGTTCAAAAGATGTTTTGTCTTTAAATAGCTATGTGGGGTAATGGGCAACACTTAACAGCGAAGCTATTTGGTTTTTAACAGAGAATGGCTCAGTCCTAAGTAGTTACGAAGTGCTTAAAAGCAAATAAAGTGAAATGAAATAAAATGAACAGGCCTTGCCACTGTGGAACCAACCCCCGCACTAGATCACCACATATTCCTCCCCTTAGTTTCTATCATTTGTTAGCAATTCATTCCCTGGCACCCCACTCTCCTTCTCTTCTTTTGGCCATTTTTTCTATCACAAACGCTTATTGCTTCCAAACTTTTTGACTGAAAAGATCAGGCATAAATCATTTTGAGACCAAACCCTGAAAACACACATTTCATAAGAAAGGGGTTAAACTTAGTGTGGGCTAACATGAACTGCTTAGTTCAGCACAGGGCACTCAAGCTATAAAATCACCAACCAAATTAAAAGCACTCAAAGTTTTATGTCAAGGTAGTTTTATATAAGATACTGACTGGTTGGAAAGGGATGTGCATGTAATCCTAAAATACAGAACAGAGACAGAACATATCCTAAAATACTAAAATACAGTACTAAACACATCCTAAAATATAGAACACACCCTAAAATACAGAATAGGAGCCAGACCTTAAAACTGGCACCAACACACATTCAGATTCAAATACATTATTCTACGTACCACATAATTACTGACAGTCTCAGTCACCACACTTCTAACTGGAGCTTTGGAACCTCCTGTGGCAGATATGGCAGGAGACAGTGGTGGAATCAGACTTGGGGAAATGGTGGCTGGAGGCAGAGCAGGAACTCCTGGAGGAGCAGGAGGGGTGATGTGGACTGGAGCTGGTGGTGCTGGGGATGGCAGAGGTGGTGGAGTTTTGGGGCGAGCCAGAAGAGTGGATGGCTTAGTTTCCGGGGCTGACACCACTTTGCTGATGACACTGTCAAAAAAAGAAGAGCTGGTAAAGCACTGTAGTAAAATGAAACTCAGTAAAACACAGGAAAAACACAAATAGATGTTTCCATTAAGGGAAAAATGGAACTTGACTTCTTGACTTCTCATGGCATCACTAGAATGTTTTGCCTCCCCCCACCCCCACCCCCACCCCCACCATCCAGTGGTCAAACCAAACATCCATGATTGCAAGGACAACTGTTAACTTACAAAAACTTATGCCCCAACATTACCCCATGAGTTTAGGACAAATAACAAAACTTGGACATAAGTTATGCATACAACGTATATAAAACATTTCATTCATTTATTTTAAAAATTCACATCACCCCTTATCTTCAAAAGATTCAAGGCAGCTGATTAGAGGTTTAAACACACAATTAAAAAAAGAGCAGAATGGAACCATGGGATACCACAAGCCAAACGCCATGACATAAAACAGGAGTTTTATGTCCCCCAGCATCACCTTCTGGAAGCTACCCTCTAGGAAAGACTGGAGTCTCTGAAATAATGAACTTAAATATGAATTAAAATTTAATGTAAAAAAATAAAAACCTCCTGACAGACAGACCCTATGAAGAAGTCGTAGATATGTTCTTGCTTAACTTGAGGTAAAAATGACATAGGGGTACCATTTTCATTTATTATAAGAAATGCATCATGTTGGGGGATGGTGGTGTTTTGGAAAACAGCAGCAGTGACCTTGGACTGCAACACCAGGCAAGCTGAAAAGCAGAAATAGCCATGAACTTCTGCGATACTGGCTCCCTTTACCTTTAGTCAGATTTCCTATAGCACACACCAGACCCTTCATAAGAGAAGCTCTTCTGTGAATCAGACCATCAGAATCCTATAGCCAAATGCCCCAGGGAAGCTTAAAGGCAAGACACAGAGGCAACACTGCTCCTTTGTAGGGTGAGTGCTCACGGTTGCAGACATAGTATGAGTCACCTGAGTCCAACCCCTCATACCCAAGTTACCACTGATGGAAGACTATCCTATCTTTCCTTGAAAATCCCAAAAGTAAGGGGCTTCCACAGCCTTCCTAGACAGTTTCTTTTATTGCTAACCTGCGCCTGTAGTTAGAAAGTTTTCCATATTGTGTAAATCCTTATCCCCATAGTCCAGGGGTGCCCAAACCCTGGCCATTAGCGGCCCTTGGAGACTCAAAATCTGGCCCATGGGGAGTCTCCAGTCTCCAATGAGCCTCTGGCCCTCCAGAGACTTGCTGGAGTCTGGCCTGACGCAACTGCTCTCAGAGTGAGGGTTCTGTCTCTTACGTGAGCTGTGAGATGAGGGCTCCCTCCATTGCTTGCTGTTTCATGTCTGTGAAGCAGCAGCAAAGGTAAGGCTGGTCTTGCAAGGCCTTTTATAGACCTTGAACTATTACCTTCATTCATTCATGTAAGTTCCATTTCTAATATATTCATTTATGTAAATTTATTCAAATTTTCCCCAGCTCCCGACACAGTGTCAGAGAGATTTTGTGGCCCTCCTGCCAAAAAGTTTGGATACCCCTGCATAGTCTAAACCCAGGTGTGTCCAACTGCAATCCAAGACTCATCTGACATCAGGTGTGTGCTTCTCTACCTTGAATTTAGTTACCAACAAGGATTTTGAAAGTATTTATGCATGGTTGTATTCAGACAAGCCACCCTGGCTCTGACTAAACTCTAGACATGGCAGTCCTTGTGCATCTGGCTCATCAAGAAATTGTTCACTGGCTCACATGCTTTGACCCAGCCTTGGACAAAGAAGTCTTTTTCACAGTACTGTCTCAAGTGCATAGCCAAACTATTGTTTCCTGTTTACAAGCATTCTCTTCTCTGTGTTGCTAATAGTCAGCTTAGAAGATCTAGTTAGTGGGGAAAAAAACACACACACACAGAGAATGATGGAATGTATGATGGCAGAGGTCTTTGTAAATGGCCCTGCTCCGCATTCCTCTACCATGGGAAGAGTAGAAACATGGGGAAGGGACTTGTTGGCTGTGGCACCCAGCTTTTGAAACTCCCTACCCTCTGGAGAACCATCTGGTTCCTTCCTTATTTACCCTCAGATATTTAATGAAGACCAGCTTATTTCAATAGCTCTTCATTATCCACCCAACTGACAGTATTCAGGCTTATGCCTGATTTTGTCCCATCCCCTCTTTTTAAGGACTGTTTATTTTTATTTTGCTGAATTTGTATCCTTTCTGTCTACCATTCTGAGGGCCCCTTTGGGAGGAAAGGCAGCTTATAAATTTTATTTACACAAACACGTGCGAGGAAACAGACCAGGGCAATTGTTGATGGCATCCTATGGCAAACTTATGAGTGGGCAATACTCTGCTTTGAACCTACAAAATCAGCATAACTGCTTTCATCAGATGACTATGGAAGTAGGCATTGTCAATTACAATGAATAAGTCTTACAATATCCTCAGCATTCAAATATTAATTGCTACCTTGTTTGGAATCTGAAGCAGGATGTCACAGCATGGTAAATACACACTAGGAGCCACACACTGTGTTGGTGAAAGGTGGGGAGGGACAGAATAATACAGTGTAGGGAGATCAGTGTTGGGAGTTCTGCTCTCTGGCCCACCTTGGCTGAAGATCCATCTGGCTGGTACCAGAGTCAAGAATTTATCTATGGTAGCACTGTAGTTGCAGAGTACTCCCCTCCACTCAAGGGAGATCAGGCAGGCTTCCCCCCTTCCTGTTTCCAGGCTTTGAAGACCACTATATTCAGATTGGCACTCAGTCATTAGTCTGCTTCATACAGCTCTAACTGCTTTTATTTAATTTTATAACTGTTTGTAATCTTTCAGTTTTCTGAATTATCTGATGAGGAAGGAGATAATATGATTATGACGAAGATGGTGGTAGCGGCAGCAATGCTTTTCTACAGGTAAGCAAGAAATGTAATATTTTATTTATTTACCGTATTTTTTGCTCCATAAGGTGCACTTTTTTCCCCCCAAAAAGTGGGGGGGAAGTGCGTGCGTCTTATGGAGCGAATACTGCAAAATAAAAAACAAAAAACAAAAAAACAAAAAAAACTCCGCCCCTGGCCCCGCCCCCCACCCGCTCTGCTCCGCTCCGCTTCCCAGGAAAGTGTGGGTGGGGTGGCAGTCTTGCTGAGCAAGCCTGCGTGTCTACTCAGAAGTAAGTCTCAGCATCACTGGGGCTCACTCCCAGGAAAGCGTGGGTGGGGTGGCAGTCTCGCTGTCCAATCCTGTGCATGCCTACTCTGAAGTAAGTCCCATTAGAGTCAGGGGGGCTTACTCCCAGGAAAGCCTCTCTCCACCCCCCAAGCCTGGAGCATCACAGCTTCTCTCTTCCCCCCCCCCCAAGCCTGGAGCATCACAGACTCTTGCTCTCCCCCCAAGCCTGGAGCATCACAGCTTCTCTCTTCCCCCCCCCAAGCCTAGAGCATCACAGACTCTTCCCTCCCCCCAAGCCTGGAGCATCACAACTTCTCTGCAACACAAACACTTTCCCCCTCTCTCACACACACAGGCTGCCCCCTTCACTTACACACACAGATGCTCTGCCCCCCCCTCACACAGCAGGGGAGGGGCACTTTCACTCACCTCATCCAGCATCTGAATGTAAGCCCCCCCCCCCATCACAAAGAAAAAACTGTCTCCTTGGTCAGAATGCCAGTGTTTGCTTATTGCACAAGCCCCAGGTAAGGCTCGGTTCTCACCATAAATCCAGAGGTTTGTTGTGTCTTGAGAATTCAAGTTGTGGTTGGACTTTTCACTTGTTCATTTGTATTGGAATCACGGAAGAACTGGCGAGGAGGTAGATGTGATGTCAGCAGTGGTCCCTTTAAGGGTAAGGACTGGGCATCCAGCAGAGTGTGCTGCACAGCTGCAGCCACTGGAAGGCAATAGGGTCCTCAGGGATATAAGGAGTACCAGAGGCAGAAAGGGTTTGTGGGTTTTGAAGGAGTGCAGGTTGGAGGTAGGAGAGGAGACTGACTGGGTTTATTGAATTTAGAATCTGACTGTGGATTGTGACTGGACTTGGATACCCTGATGGATTTGACTGACCTACCTGGAACCTGACCTTGGACTGTAATTTGGCTTATTGGCTCTGGACTCTGATTTGGTAACTCTGATTGATGGGACTGATTTACTTGGCATCTGTGGACTGGAACTGGACTCACTTTTGCTTGCTGCACTGGTGAGTTGCACAAGGGGGACTGATCAGCCTTAAGCGGGCACGAGGCCCAGTGGATTGGAATTTAGCAGAACATCATTGTAGCAGAAAGATAATGTGATCCCCTATTTGTGTGCACCTGCTTTTGTGAGCTTCATAAATTTTGACTCTAGCGATGATGAGTTCTTGGGGTTTCCAGAAAACTAGAGTACTCAAACCTTTAAGTCTCTCCATTTGTTAATGACAGTGATAATGGTTCTTAATGCCACTGTTGACTGTTGTTCACTTTACATGGTTCAAATGTTATTCTGTTATAGTTTATTAAATATTTTATTACACTATTTGGTTCAGAATTTTTTTTCCTTGTTTTCCTCCTCTAAAAATGAGGTGCGTCTTATGGTCAGGTGCGTCTTATGGAGCAAAAAATACGGTATTTATTTACTAAATTGCTACCTGCTTTAGCTCCCCAAAAGGCATTCAAAGCTGCTTAGAACAAAAAAAAAAAAACCACAGTAAAAACAAAGAACCATAGAATCAAAGTGAAATCTATGAACATAAAAACTACTAAACAAGGTAGCATTAAAAGTATCGCATTAGACCAAGATAAAACTCATAAGCTAGCAGCAACAGTAAACAAAGGGGAAGACCCACAGCATCTATCCCACATTAAAAACACAAAATATAAAAAATTTAAAAAGACCCAGACTCAGAAGGCTGATTTAAATAACCATGACATTAGGCACGATTGGAAAGCCTCTAAGTATAGAGCAGTTCGTAAGCTGAGAGGGAGAGAGTCCCATAACACTGGTGTTACAACTGAGAAGGTACTATTCTTTGCTGCTGCCCCTCCCAACTCCATAGGTAGTGGCACTTGTAAGAGGGCCTTCTCCGATGACTTGAGGGGATGAGCCGAACTGGACAGAAGTAGGTAGTCTCGCAGATACTCTGGCCCCAAGCCATATAGGGCTTTTAAGGTCAAAACCAGCACCTTGAATTGGACCCAGAAACGAATGAGCAGCCAGGGCAGCCGCCAGAGTAGTGGCTCAACAGAGTCAAACTGGCTACCTCCAGCAAGCACAAGGGCTGCCGCATTCTGCACTAATAGCAGTTTCTGAACCATCTTCAAGGGCAGCCCCATGTAGAGTGCATTACAGTATTCTATCTAAGCTTTATGTTACTGTAGCATGGATCACCTTGGCCAGGTCAGCACGATCCAAGTACAGTCGCAGCTGGCGCACCAGCCGAAGCTGGACAAAGACCCCCCTGGCCACAGCCACCACATGGGAATTCAGGAGCAGTAGCAAATCCAGATGGACCCCCAAACTGTGGACCTGCTCCTTCAGAGAGACTCTAGCATATGCACCATGGATTTTCGAACCAGGAGATCCTCTGTGTTGTCTGGATTTAATTTCAGCTTGTTGATCCTCATCCAGCTCCCAAGCGCCTCCAGGCAGTGGTCAGCGGTATAGGGCCTCAACAGCCCCCTTGGAATCTGGTGGAAAGGTGAGATACAGCTGGGTGTCATCAGCATACTGATGGCACCCCACTCCAAATCCCCAGATGATCTCTCCAGTGGTTTCATGTAAATGTTAAATAGTATGGAGGTCAGAATGGAACCCTGTGGCACCCCACATCTAAAGGGCCAGGGCACCGAATAGGCGCCCCCCCAGCACCACCATCTGGGATCTATCAGCCAAGTAGGAGCAGAACCGTCACAAGATGGTGCCCCCAACTACCAACTCGACCAATCGGCCCAGAAGTACACCATGATCAATAGTGTTGAAAGTCACTGAGAGGTCCAGTAGGACCAACTGGGATGTACTCCCCCAGTCCAGTTCCCGGCATAGGTCATCCACTAAGGTGACCATAGTTGTCTCCATCCCAAAGCCGGCCTAAAGTTCGATTGAAATGGATCCAGATAATCAGCTTCATCCAAGGCACTCTGGAGTTCAGACACCACCACTTACTCCACTACTTTGCCCATAAACGGGATGTTCAAGACTGGCCAGTAGTTTTCCAGCACAGTTGAATTCAGGGAGGGCTTCTTCAGGAGAGGGTGCACCACTGCCTGTTTCAAAGCCAAGGACAGTACCCCCTCCATCAAAGATGAATTAAACACCTTCCTTGTCAACTCAGCCAGCCCATTCTGGACAGATCTGATAAGACAAGCTGGGCACGGGTCAAGCAGGCAAGCAGATGGCTCACACTCCAAAGGAGTCTGTCCACATCCTCAAGCTGTACAAGCTGAAAATAATCTCATAAAACTGGACAAGCAGACACCAAGGGGACATAATCAGGTGTTATTACTTTGGCATCCAAGTCATGGCAAATGCGAGCCATTTTATCTGCAAAGTGCTTTGCAAACGTCACAACGGCTGACCATGTGTTCCTCCTGCTTTATTGGAGGGGCCTGATGACACCATACAACAATACAGGCCTCATACAACATGGAAAAATTCTGTGGGACTGCTCACTGCAGATGTAATGGTAGAAGAAAAGAAAGATCTCTTTGCTTCTATCACCGCCATGGAATAGGCTCTGTAATGAACTCTATTCTGTGATCGGTCAGGCTCAGCCTGAGTTTTCCGCCAGCATCGCTCTTGATATCTACCCTGACATTTCATCATCTGCAGCTCCTCAGCTCCCAGGGAGCCACTCTGAGTCTGCAACATGGCAGAGTATAATAGAGAGAAATAGACATGCCATAATAGAGAGAAAAATGTAATGGAGAGGTGTTGGGGGGGCAGGGGGAGCCCACAGAAGGGCTTAGAGTCTTGGCAGGCCATAGTGCAATAAGAAGAGCAAGAGCCCTATCAAAAAATCACAACTGAATGTTTACACAGCTATGCTCAATATGCAAATTTAGCAGACCCAGGAGGTCTAAAGCCAAGCACAAAGACCAGTCTGACCTCTGCAAGCTTACTAAGTGACAATGCTAACTGGTGAAGTTTTAAAATTGCCACTATATGGGGTGGTGAGGGAAGCTTATTACAGATTAATTGACTTTTGGTTTTTATTTCCCGATTATTTAATTAGATGGCTGTTCTGATTCATCTGAATCTTGCACCATGAAGCTGAAAGTGGGAAGATGATGTTCTAAGGAGGAACTGAACCGATGCAGAAAGAAGATCAGGGTGGCCATTGTAGATTAAAAAAACAGATTTTCCTTTCAAGCCTGGATTCCCAAGAGAACCCCCCCCTCCCGCGCCAAATGCAGAAATATACTGGAGACATCCACACTATTATTAATTATTATTATTATATATTGCTTTTCAACAAGAAGTATAGTTAGCCTTCATCTTATGCGACCATTATGTTCCAAGGTCAGCATGTAAAGCCAAAATCACGTATAGCTGAAATTCTCTTAAAGCCTCAAATATATACTGTCTCTTTAAGAACAAAAAATCACATGTGTGAACTGCAATGATTGAAGGAACAGCAGCTTCATTCTCTCATTTCAGGCTCACTCTGGGGCATAAACAAACTAAGTTGAATGGTGGGTGGAATTGCCTACACACTGCTTTTCTTTTTTCTGGGGAAGGGGAAGTATGTACATTTGAATTTGCGAAAGTCCACCATGTATAAGATGTGGGCTGACTGTGGTTTATACAGAAGTTTTCAAATTATTATTATTACGCTTATTACCAACATACGCAAGGACATGCACAGTGATCACCCCCCATCCCCAAATTGTAAGACAGAGGAAATAGAACAGCACTTAGTAACACACATGAAACATTTTCATTAAGAGATAAGGAATCCTTTAATGCCACAAGTAACTCCTGGTGACAAGGCTGCCCTAAACAGCATGCTGCAGCTATTCTCCTGTGCTGGTACATGTACAGAGAGCTAAAAGCTTCAGCCCCTGACCTGTACCTTGTAAACAAACTGAAGCCTCGCCACAACAAAGCTTTGAAAACAGAAATTATTTGGTGCTTCCCTCCTCTCATGCTAAAACAAGAATATTTTATTATTTTGCAAGAAAAACACAAGAGTTGACCATTTTAGGGCAAGGAAGAATTAGTAAGTTGTGTGTGGGAAATCACAATGGCGGTGGGGGGGGTCAACAGTGACACCCAATTTGTGGAATGACCTCCCCAAAGCAGTCTTGACAGACACCATCACTGTTCATCTTTCATAGGCAAGGTAGCACAGTTTTGTCTAAACAGCACTTTTGAAAGGCAATCCAACTGTTTTTTAGTTTTTTAGCAGAACTGTGTTCTGCATGTTTGTCTCTTTAGTGTTAGCTGCTTTGATGTGCCTATTTGGACAGGGAAAGTGGGATGTAAGTTATGAGGCAGATACATAAATTATAAATTACATTGAGAAACATAAAAGCAAACTCAGAGGAGATGCAAATTTGGATATTCCAAAAAATCACTACTCTGTCAGAAGTCTTGGGGAAATTGTTTTAGTGCAGTTATTAGAATGAGCAATTCAGACATACAAATTGAGTCTCATTAATGGCAAAAATAACACACTACAGCAAATCAATTTAAAAAACAAAGTCCCTTTGCTCCAGTGATTTAAAAACAGCCTTGCTGACCTTTTGTAATGCACACAGAGGCAATCAGACTTTCTCCAGGCACCTAGGCTTCACTAGGAGGCTGCAACCCCTCCCTTCACCAAGAGCCCCAGCAAGGGGGAGAGAATGGAGAAGGTGATAATCACTGCCATTTAGTCTTCTTTCAGGTGCTGGGGGGGAAGGAAGGAGTGAAGCCTGGAGATGGATTGTCAGCCAGCTGCCCTCTCTCGCATTATTACTGTTTTTCTTTAATTTAAAGGGTACTTCTCATCAGTGTTGAGATAGAAAAATCTGTGGAATCTCTCCCCCCTTCCCCCGTGAAAAAATTCATGGATAATTAGGTTATACATGTAATCACTTGCATGGCTGTCTCTCTACAACAGTAAAAAGCAGTTTTTTAAACTGTGATTTTTAAAGGGATGCATTTTTTCCTCTTCTCCAGGAATCAGCATATTTCTTCTCATTTGCAGTGGCCATTCCTGGAGTCAAATCCGTGAAGAACAAGGTTGGACCTGTACATTTTCAGGTAATCACAAAGTACTCATGGTGAACTTTGGGTTCACACGCTCCACCCTCATTGCTGAAGAAGAGTGTGAAACCTTTCATGTTTATTATTATCTGTAGTTTTGTATCATTAATGTACTTAGAGTACTGCAGTTTGTTAACTAACTAAACAAGCTAGGATCTCAAAATCAGGATCAAACTTTGGTTTGATATGCTGGTTTGTTCAAATGCTAGTTAGATAATCGAGCACATCTCTATTTTTAATGGAGCTGATGTTTTATGGAATGGACGTTTGTTCTTAAAATGGTACTATAAGCTTTCATTCTCCTATTCCAGCCATTTTTCAACCACTGTGCCATGGCACACTGGTGTGCCGTGAATGGTCCCCAGGTGTGCCACTGGAATTTGGGAGAGGGTCATTTATTAGCAGGGCTGTTGGGGGATGTGACAGCAGTGTGCCTTGTCAATTGTCAAAAAACTGATGGTGTGCCTGGAGAAGGGAGAAGGGAGGGAGAATGCATGAGCCGGAGACAGCATGTCTGCAATCAGCTAAACATAGTTTAGAAGACTATCTGAATGGAACCCAAGAGTGTGTACAGAGACGTTCCCAAGTCAATTCTCATCTCAGCAACTATTTCTCGCATAATTCTCCTCTCTATCATAGTTAACTTTTATACTCCTTTCAACACAGGGAAGATTAGACCTCTTATTGGATCTACTAAAGCTGAGAAT
Source organism: Tiliqua scincoides (assembly GCF_035046505.1). Classification (NCBI taxonomy): domain Eukaryota; kingdom Metazoa; phylum Chordata; class Lepidosauria; order Squamata; family Scincidae; genus Tiliqua; species Tiliqua scincoides. The sequence continues at coordinate 32,458,400 of NC_089827.1, read as the reverse complement.
CACAAGGAAAAAATATGTAATATGATAGAGACCTAGTTCACACCGAGTTAGTAAACCAACGGATTAGGCTCGCCTTATTCAAAGATTCTCCATACAAAAAGATGCACATAGAAAAGTAGTATGTTAGGGAGAAAGCTAGACTAGAACCATACTGTGCTAGTTTTCAACATGCAGGAATCTTCTTTGTATAGTGGAACATTCCGTAACACAAGGTACCACTTGTAGACAGAAGCAGTTCAACCTGAGAAAGATTTCCCACCTCAGTGAAAGCTAAGCCTGCCTCTGGTATTGATAGGGTAAAGATGAGAAAAAGGGGAAACATACGCCTAAATAAGCAAAACTTTCACTTCTGACCTCAAATTACGCAAACAATATCAACTACGAGGGCAAGTTATACATGAAGTTATGCACTTTTAATGTTCAAAGCCTCACAATGTACAATACTGAGTAAATCGTATCCAAAAGGAATGTGGCTAGCAATATGCTCAAAGATGGTATGTATCACTGACACACAGCTGGTCTGCACCAGGGATGGCAAACATTTTGGTAGGAGGGCCACATCATCTCTCTGACACTGTGTCGGGGGCCAGGAAAAAAAAAAGAATTAATTTACATTTCAAATTTGAATACATTTACATAAAGGAATACATTAGAGATGGAACTTATAAGAATGAATTTTACTAAGCTTAATTATAATACACATGAGAACTATAATACAGGCATGCAGAACCACATGTTTGCCACACACCTCTTACACAGTGAAAACATACAGAACAAGCCAGAAACACATGGAGACACAAACAATTGTGGGCCAGTGCGGGCTATAACAGACGCCGATGGGCCAGAGGATCACTGGAGACTGGGGGCTCCCTGTGGGTTGGATTGGGGGTTCCTGAGGGCCGTAAATGGCTCCCAGGCCAGGGTTTGCCCACCCCGGTCTACACAATTGTCCAAAGGTGCCTGCTCGCCCACCAAATTCATGTTAATGAATTTTAGATTAAAAAAACAAGTTATGCAATAGAACTGCACAGGTTCTTTTCCAGGCAAAGATGAGAAAAATTTCTGAACAGTGGTATGTAATTACTATTCAAGTGCAGAAATTGGCTTTCAAGTTGGTGGTGCTGAAGAGGGCATGATAATGTATTCACAACATCAGCATACTATGAATGCAACTGATGACTATGGACATTTTAAGCCTTAATAGCATGGTTTTCAGACAACAGATTAGAGCAGGGGTGTCCAAAGTTTTTGGCTGGAGGGCCACATCATCTCTCTGACACTGTGTCAGGGGCCGGGGGGGGAAAAAGAATTAATTTACATTTAAAATTTGAATAAATTTGCATACGTTTACATAAATGAATATATTAAAGATGAACTTATATGAATGATTGAAGGTCTTTCAATAGCTCAAGGCCTATAAAGGGCCTTCCACAAAGCAAGGCTGGCCTTTCCTTTGCTGCCTCTGCTGCATCACAGACATGAAACAGCAAGCAGTGGAGGGAGCCCCCATCCCACAGCTCACAGGAGAGGTCAAACAGTCACCCTCAAACTGAGAGCAGTTGCATCGGGCCAGTGCAGGCTCCAGCAAATCTCCAGAGAGCCAAAGACTCATTGGAGACTGGGGGCTCCCCGAGGGCCGCATTGAAAAGCCTTGAGGGCCGCATGTGGCCCCCGGGCCGAGGTTTGAGCACCCCTGGATTAGAGGATCAGACACTGGACAGAGGGCAGCATCTGAAAGTGAGAGACCCAAGTTCAGTGCTCATCTGTGAAGAAAACTGGGTACAGGAGTCAGGGAAGTAACAATCTCTTATTCTAAAATAACCTACATGACTACTGTTAGGGAAGAATAAACTGAGGGAAGAATTAATTTCATCTGCCCTGAGCTACTGGGATATAGTCACAAAGAGATCTAAAGAAGAATGCAAAAAGGTAGAAGTCCAACCTAAGCTTAATTACATCCTACTTGAAGGAAGACATCACAGAAATGTAAAAGACATGCTGTATATGTTTACAATGATGTCTTACAAAACTGATAATGCTAAGTGGTGATTGACAAATATTAACAAATGAGCATCAACTTGCATAAAGAAATGGCTACCTGTGCCTGCATAAAAACATGTGTGGATATGGATGTGCACCTGAGTGTGGTTGCTAGCTATATGCGCTGCATTACTTCCAAAGGGACATGCACTCTAATACACATCTAAGCATACAGATTCATCAGAAAGCAAAGCTGTGGGAACACACATCTATATTCAGTTGTACATCCATTTGTGCCCAGAAACTCAAGCACAGATTCTGTATATTGGCACCGAAATGTTTTTAATGAAATCTACACTGACTCAGTTTATCTGTAGGCCTTTGCAAGGTGAAAGGGATGTCCCCTTTGCAGTATAAATAACTCCAAGAGGGTATACATTCTCAGAATTAAATTTGTCCCCAAGTTTGGCCCTTAAAACTGTGAGGGGGCTTTGTTCATTGCAGTTTAAAAGATCCTATGGGAGGGAGGATTGTACTGGGCAGATTAGCATATGGTGGAACACATCCTCTCAGCCCAATTCCCACCCTGCATTACGCTCCAATGGAAGCCAACAGCATACTGTCTCTTTCTCTCGACCATGTCAAATCCCTGCCCAAACTGGTTGAGAGTTTGCACTTTCTCAGTCCCAATCCTCTGGTAGCCAGGTTTCATGACAGCATGAGCTCAGCAAACCTGCACCTGCACCTGTTTGCAGGGTGCAGAAGTCAAGTGTTCCTTTGAAAAACTCAGGATTTTCCTGTGGATCCAGGTGGGGGATTTATCCATTCCAAGGATAAATGCAAGAAGTGCAAGGACTCACTTTTGCTCTCTCCCTGGGCCTATTTTTGAGTCTGCAGACCAGCATGTCCAACTCTCCATTTTACTAACGGGGGAGTGATTGATTGGCTTTGTTTGAACATGTGTACAACAGGTCTGGCCTGTTTATCTTGGCAAAGATGCCTGGCTATCGTATCAAAGATCTGTGCTTTACAGAGCACACACTCCAGGCCGGCCACCACTCCCTTCAGCTAATAAAGCAATGAAGTAGTAGACACAGAAATTGTTTTGGCTTGCGCCATTTGACATGTAATGGGGTAATCGTGGAGGGGGAGGATACCCTTGTCATCCTATCTGAAGAGAGAGGATATGTAAGCAGCAACATGCAGGAGCAAATAAACCAAATCAAATGAGGCCAAATAATACAGTGTGTTACTTCAGACTTGCTTTAATGCTAAGAACTTAAACAGCAATTTATAAACATGGGCAAAACATTCTAGTTTCCTGCAACTGGTAGAGATTAGGAAACTGAAGTGCAAAGGCCTGTGCAACACCTCAGTGCAAGCTCACAGTACAAATTGCAGCAGGGACTTTTTTCCCTTGATTATCAGATCATAGAATAGTGGTCTTCAAACTCTGATCGCATCAACCTACATCTGATTTATATTAAAAGTGCACCTGTTTTGTATGCAGTAGGTCTCAGGTTCAAGTTCTGAAGTCTCTAAGGACCTCAGGTAGGAGGGCTGGAAAAATGCTCTGTCTGAGACCTAGAGGACCACTATCTATCAGAAGGCTAGGTAGATTAAGGTCTAACCTGGGAATAACTGCCTGGCAGAGATTTATCTCCATTATGCTCCCACCATTACTCCAGGGGGGAAAACAGAGGAAGGGAGCCATTCAAAGTTTTCATTTGGCTTCATGATAGTCAGACTTTTCAGCAACCAGGTACAGTAGGGCATGCTGAAAGTCAGCCCCATGCTGTTAATGCATGGTAAAAGTTGCACATAGTAGTATAACATCAGTATTGCAGTTAATACAAATACTGGTGTTACATAGACGTGATGGGGAGGGGAAATAATCCCAACAAAAAGATCATTTTATGTGCTTGCTCACTTTTTATGTTCGTAAATACTGCTCTTGCTGCCACCCCCACATTTTTCAAAAAATGCAGTTATAGAGCTTGTAAGAGATTCAAGACAAGGGATTGTTTTCAGATGGAAAGAAACTCCAACCAGGCATATCACACAAAATCAGGCATTGGTGTTTGTTCTGCAGAATTCTCCAACATGCACTCCAAAGATACAGAATGGTATTACTCTGTAAATGTATGCCCAATTTATTCTAATTCTCACTACTTATTTAATATACCACAGTTTTGCAAAGACCAAGGTAATAACTGGAAATGAAAAGCTAGGCCAGAGGTAGAGAACTCTAACTAAAGTACTGGGAATCAGGCAAAAGTTACAACTCTGCACATCCCACACCAGAACCATGAAACTCTTGTCTAGAACTATCTATGGTTTCAAAGACTTCAGAAGATAATGTCTGCATAATTAATTTGCAATCATGAGGGCCAGGAACGTTTTCATTTAAGAAGTAGGCCACGGCTCTTAAAAAGCAAAAATGTGTGCCAAATGCCACAGTGCACAACATGCACAGACCCTTCCCCTCCTCCTACCCATCCAAAAAAAGCCAGGAGCTGCAGCCTTCCCCATCAGGCAATCTAACCACATTCCTTCTAAACTGGAAGGAGTGACCATGGGAATTCTTCAATACATGGATAGTGACAACTTCTTAAACACATAATCAGGCCCACACAGAAATCTGCTCAAAGCATTTAGATCACAGATTAACATCTCTGCGGGTTGCTTGCCTAGCAGTGTTATTACTACAATAATACCCTTCATTAAGAGATAAAAAATAAATTAATAAACCAATTTTTTTTTCTCCCAAGAAAAATCGCCATCCCAGAATGAAGGAGTGTGTGAGAAACACCTTGAAGCTGTGTTGGAATGAGTCTCCAAGCAACCACAACAACTTAGAAGTTAAAAAGGTACCACATGCCACTCCCTTCCCTAAAGATGTGAGAATGGCAGGAGGCTCTGGAGAGCAATTTGGTCCTGTCTCAAGTACCCTTTTCATTCTTTTCTTTCATCCAATAAGTATAATTCTTGAAAATAGATTATTGGAAAACTAGGCACATAATTCCAAACGCTGCAATATAACTCAGATATTTCTCTTCTCATTTCCACTGCAATATAAAACAAAACACATTATAATGGCCTGACATCATCCAAAGCTATATGTACATAGAGACTTTCCAAAGTCTCCTAGGAAGGTAAAACGTGCTGCATATGCATAGAGATTCTTCTTAGCATGAGTAGAGCCATCCCCTGGACTGGCCCAGCAACAAAGGGACCTGACACAGCTTGCTTCAGTGGTGGGAGCATGGGTGTGGCAGGTTCAGGGTGCCTTTCACACCAAGTCTGCTGCCACCTCCCTTCCAGTTCACTGCAGATGTAAGCTTCATTTATCTGCTTCTAAATTGTTAGAAGCAGATCACAGAATTATAGAGTTGGAAGGGGCCTAATAGGTCATCTAGTCCAACCCCCTGCCTAGGCAGGAAATCCTCTTAGAGCAGGGGTGCTCAATAGGTGGATCGCGATCTACCGGTAGATCGCGAGGCAAAATGAGTATATCGCGGAGTGCGACCCCCCCCTTCAGGTGCCTCTGGGAGGAAATGCCAGGAGTAAGGCCCATTGTACTCAATGGGGCTTACTCCCAGGTAAGTGTGGCTAGGATTGCAGCCTCGCAGCCTAATCCTAGGCATGTCTACTCAGGAGTAAGTCCTGTTATACTCAGTGGGGCTCAAGGTACACCAACATACATTGTACACATAAATGTTATATGTTATGATGGCGCGAACATTGTAAAAAAAACTCTGGTAGATCTCTGGGCCTTGCTGGGTTTCAAAGTAGCTCTCGAGCCAAAAAAGTGTGAGCACCCCTGTCTTAGAGCATCTCCAACAGCTGCTTGTCAAGCCTCTGCTCAAATATCTCCAGTGAGGGAGAGACCACCACCTCTCTTGGCAATCTGTTCCACTGCCGAACCGGCCTGACCATCAGGAATTTTTTCCTGATGTCTAACTGAAATCTCCTGTCTTGCAGTTTGTACTCACTGGCTCTAGTTCTAGATCATCTGCTTCGCTTCCTGAGCACTGTCCTTGCATGGGGTTTAAAGGGAACAGGGTCCTTTAAATTTTAAACCCCAAACCAGAAAGGAGCATTTCACTACACCTTCCTCTCACTTCATACTCTTGTATTTAAAGTTTCAAGGGAAGTGTTCCTATGAAACTATCTGTAAGGATGGAGTACAGCAAGGAGGTAAGGACTTTTTTTTTTTTTGGAGTGGGGTGAGCACACATGCCTCCCAGTAATGGTGGTAGCGAGGAATAAAGGAAGGTGTTGGGCCATGGACCCAGTGGGACCAGCCCTGGCCTTCCCATAGTCACAAGAGAGAAGAGCAGCCTTGCACACATAGTGCTCTTTGTGCACAGCACTTACTAGATTAAGGCTGCAATTCTATGCACACTTATCTGGGAGTAAGCCCTACAAAACAAAATTGGACTGAGTAGACATGTATAGAATGGGGCTGTTAGGTACTCTCTCATTTATCCTCTCAAGAAGTTGAGAAGTTTGCTATTATTTCCATTCTACCAATGGGGAAATCCAATGATACCGGGTGCTATAGGCTTATACCATAGTCTTTCGAGACTGAAGGTTGCCAACCAACCAACCACCCCAGTGAGTCCATGGCTGAAACTGGATTCAGGCTACCTGGCTCCAAATCCAAAACTGTGAACATATATGGAAGTATGAAGGGACCTTATACAGAGTCAGACCATTGATCTGTTTAGCCCAGTACTATCTGAGGCTCACCAAGATCTCAGGCAGAGATCTTTTCTACCACCTTCCTGATCTTTTTTAAGATACCAGGGACTGAATTTGGGACCTTCTGCATGCAAAGCATGCCACCCCTCAACAGTACAACAAACCCTAGTACAATAGTTTTTACCCCCAAAGCAGTCAATGGTAAATCTTTTATCACTGGACCTGAAGCTTTTATGCAGATCTACCAAACCAACCTCCACAAAGCAGACACTCCCAGGAAAGGCAAAGTCTTAATCCTGCAAGAGCAGAGCAAGTTCTGCCAGTCACTATAACACCACAGGTAGGTAGGTGGGTTGCTTGGGCTGTAATTGGCTTGTACAGACACAAGCTGCAACATGCTGAATCTGAAGCATGGCAAGATAGGAAATTGTTTCACATCTTTGGTAGCCATTTATTTGATTTCAATCTCATTCTTACAGGCAAAAGCATCATGAACTGATTAAAATAAAAATGGTGTTGAGAGGAAGGACACTCCACAAGCCCTGAAGAAGAAATAGCTGTTTAAAAGTCAGATTGGATTCCCAGGGTACAGATTGCTGTACCAAGTGTGTGGTTCCTCTGAAGGCATAAGCAATATAGGATTCAGCATTTAAGAAATATTCTAGTTCTGCAACTAGAAAATGCTTTTTTTGAAACATAAAAATTCTGGCAGTTCTGCAAATTCACATACTACTATACTGGGTTTTGTTGTATAGTTATTATTAAGAACTGGAGACCCATCTAACTTTGAAGTCATGTGCTCTGTGTGAAATACCTTTACTGGGTCCTCATTTCACATACTGGTGTGCTCCCTGGTTTCTCTGTGAAACTGAAGTCATGTGTTTTGAGCTATACAGCTCAGTCTGAGCCCAGCAGAGTCTGGGGACATATGGGGACACACTCCTCTCTGGATCAACACTTCATTATTTATTTTAAAAGTTTTGTATCCTGTCTCTATTCTCTATTGTGAGTTGTCCAGGACAACACACAATTAAAAAAACAATACAATCAGAAATTCAATACAATTAATCAAACTATTATCACAGCTAAAGCACTATCTTTGTAATTGGTGCTTCCACAACTGGGTTCACTTAACTGGGTGAAGAGGTGCTTTTTCAAGTGGCGCTCCTCTTATATTTAGCAGGGGAGAATAACTGTCCCTTACACCCCAGCATAGTGTTTTTTATAGTGGCTGTGAACAGGTGTTTCTTCTGAATCTTTTTAGATTGTGGCCCCTTTTGGAACAGGGAGCCAATTAATCACCGCAGGCACCCGCCCACAAGCCGAACCCACAGATAAGTCAAGGGCAGGTTTGAGCCAAAAAAAAATCATGGGATTTTCTATGACCCTCAGATAAGTTGGGAGTTAAACTTAGGTGGTGTCTGACCATAGTATTGTCTTATTTTACCTGAGGCCTGAAAAATAACCTACCGCTAATTGTTACTAAGAACTGTAGTCTCTAATTTATTAAAAACATAGTAAAAGATACATTTTTATTCTTTTCAAATTCTGGTCTTCACCACCTTTTTGTAAACACTATCAGAGTAAGTGCACTGTGAACAACATACCAGTAAACAGTGGTTCCCAACCTGGTATCCACGTACTCCCAGGGACACTCAACAGGACCTTTAAGAGTACTTGAAAAAGAATGGCATAATGGCAGAAAAAGGCAGGTCGTGCTCCAGAATGCCTTGCAAGGACCAGCAAGGCAGGAAGGGAGGTAGCTAGTCAGCTGTGAAAGCCCCACCAATAGCTAGTTTTTGGTCATCAATTTATGTATGAACCAGTGATTGAAAACCAGTACAGTAAAGAAGCTGAAACATAATATGGAAAGTGATCAATCACCCAGAATTTCTCAGCACACTTCTGGTGCCAAACAGTGCAAAGGCAGAGTCTTCTTCAAAGAGATGAAAAGAGAAAACACTGTGATAAATACATGAAGTCTGGGCTTTCATATGGAGGAGATGAAGGCTTGTATTATTAATTACAAACATTTTGCAAATATGAAGGGTACAATTTATGGAAATGGGCTGCCAAGGGATATGCAAGTGAAAAGGGTTGGGAACCACTGCAGGAGAACCATGAATCAAATCCACTTTTAAGGTGTTTGGTGTGTTAAGCCAGAAGCTCTACATACAACATACAACCCATAACACATAACTGGGAGTGTGCAATTCAATTCACAGCAGAGAGATGCAGCTGCATATATTTGCAACCCTTTTTACTCAGAAGCAGACCCACTGCTTTCCATGGGTGTTATTCTTAAGTAATGGTGCATTGAATTGTAGCCTGGGACTTTGCTTCAAATGGAAAGGAAGATCCCATTCTGGTGTTGAAAAAACAGATCTCTACTAAATGCAAAACAAAACCAGGCTGCAACAGCATTTGCAAAAGGGAAGGGGGGAGAATAAAAGGTTAACTTTGACTGGAAAGTTACTATAGAAACAAATGATCTCTGCATTGCTTCTAATGACCCCCAAGAAAAGAAACTTTTCAGAGTTGAAAAGCTCTGCCCTCTGATTGACCCAGAGATGTGATGATTGGAGCTTGATTACTTGGCAAAAATTTTACTACTATAGGTGAGTATCTACAGTATTTGATTTTGTCTGTAAACTGCTTTATGAACTTTTTTGATGAAAAGCGTCATATATATTCTTAATAATAACACCAGCTTAGTCTGCATACTCCATTCCATGCTGATTCCCTTTCCACCCACAGCCTCATCTGTTCCCTTATTCTAACATGTTGCTCTTGCCATTTTCAAATTTGGAGCAGCTGGAACATTCATAGCTGTTCCCTAATATCTCAGCATGTGAACCAATGGTTAGGTGGGATGGTGGTGAGATGTGATGGGATGGTGAGGGAGGGAAAAGGGGAGATAAAAGGAGACTTAGAGATGGCAGAGAAATTGAATGAGTTCTTTGCATCTGTCTTCACAGCAGAAGACCTCGGGCAGATACCGCTGCCCGAACGGCGCCTCCTGACCGAGGAATTAAGTCAGATAGAGGTTAAAAGAGAAGGTGTTTCAGACCTCATTGATAAATTAAAGATCAATAAGTCACCGGGCCCTGATGGCATCCACCCAAGAGTTATTAAGGAATTGAAGAATGAAGTTGCTGATCTCTTGACTAAGATACGCAACTTGTCCCTCAAAACAGCCATGGTGCCAGAAGATTGGAGGATAGCAAATGTCACGCCTATCTTTAAAAAGGGAAAGAGGGGGAACCCGGGAAACTATAGGCCGGTCAGCCTAACATCTATACTGGGTAAGATGGTGGAATGTCTCATCAAAGATAGAATCTCAAAACACATAGACGAACAGGCCTTGCTGAGGGAGAATCAGCATGGCTTCTGTAAGGGTAAGCCTTGCCTCAAGAACCTTATAGAATTATTTGGAATTATTTGGAAAGGTCAACAGGCATGTGGATGCGGGAGAACCTGTAGACATTATATATCTTTCAGAAGATGTTTGACACGGTCCCTCACCAAAGGCTACTGAAAAATCTCCACAGTCAGGGAATTAGAGGACAGGTCCTCTCATGGATTGAGAACTGGTTGGAGGCCAGGAAGCAGAGAGTGGGTGTCAATGGGCAATTTTCACAATGGAGAGAGGTGAAAAGCGGTGTGCCCCAAGGATCTGTCCTGGGACCGGTGCTTTTCAACTTCTTCATAAATGACCTGGAGACAGGGTTGAGCAGTGAAGTGGCTAAGTTTGCAGACGACACCAAACTTTTCCGAGTGGTGAAGACCAGAAGTGATTGTGAGGAGCTCCAGAAGGATCTCTCCAGACTGGCGGAATGGGCAGCAAAATGGCAGATGCACTTCAATGTCAGTAAGTGTAAAGTCATGCACATTGGGGCAAAAAATCAAAACTTCACATATAGGCTGATGGGTTCTGAGCTGTCTGTGACAGATCAGGAGAGAGATCTTGTGGCAGTGGTGGACAAGTCGATGAAAGTGTCGACCCAATGTGCGGCGGCAGTGAAGAAGGCCAACTCTATGCTTGGGATCATTAGAAAAGGTATTGAGAACAAAACGGCTAATATTATAATGCTGTTGTACAAATCGATGGTAAGGCCACACCTGGAGTATTGCGTCCAGTTCTGGTTGCCGCATCTCAAAAAAGACATAGTGGAAATGGAAAAGGTGCAAAAGAGAGCGACTAAGATGATTACTGGGCTTAGGCACCTTCCTTATGAGGAAAGGCTACGGCGTTTGGGCCTCTTCAGCCTAGAAAAGAGGCGCCTGAGGGGGGACATGATTGAGACATACAAAATTATGCACGGGAAGGACAGAGTGGATAGAGAGATGCTCTTTACACTCTCACATAACACCAGAACCAGGGGACATCCACTAAAATTGAGTGTTGGGAAAGTTAGAACAGACAAAAGATAATATTTCTTTACTCAGTGTGTGGTTGGTCTGTGGAACTCCTTGCCACAGGATGTGGTGATGGCGTCTGGCCTGGACGCCTTTAAAAGGGGATTGGACACGTTTCTGGAGGAAAAATCCATTACGGGTTACAAGCCATGATGTGCATGTGCAACCTCCTGATTTTAGAAATGGGCTATGTCAGAATGCCAGATGCAAGGGAGGGCACCAGGATGAGGTCTCTTGTTATCTGGTGTGCTCCCTGGGGCATTTGGTGGGCCGCTGTGAGATATCGTCCTGCTCTGAATGGGGTTGCACTCCCTCTGAAGGAGCAGGTCCGCAGCTTGGGGGTTCTCCTGGATGCACAGCTGCTCCTGGAGTCCCAGGTGGCGGCAGTGGCCAGGGGAGCCTTTGCTCAGCTTCGGCTGATTCGCCAGCTACGACCGTACCTGAGCTGCGCGGACCTGGCCACAGTAACCCATGCCCTAGTGACATCTAGATTAGATTATTGCAATGCGCTTTACGTGGGGCTGCCTTTGAAGACGATCCGGAAATTACAACTAGTACAGAACGTGGCTGCTCGTGTGGTTGCCGGGGCACATCAGTTTGACTCTGTCGAGCCGTTGCTCCGGCGGCTACACTGGGTGCCGGTTCTGTTCCGGGCCCAATTCAAGGTGCTAGTTTTGACTTTTAAAGCCCTTTACGGCTCGGGTCTGGGGTATTTGAGGGACCGCCTCCTTCCCTACAATCCGGCCCGTGCTCTTAGATCTTCTGGGGGGGCCCTTTTGACTGTGCCGCCACTAAGAGATGTGAGAGGGGTGGCGGCCAGGAAGAGGGCCTTCTCAGTGGTGGCCCCCGAACTGTGGAATACCCTCCCCTTAGAACTGAGAACTGCTCCCTCGTTGCTAATGTTTCGGTGTGGACTGAAGACCTTTTTATTTCAAAAAGCTTTTAATTGTTGACAGGCTAGCTGGCATTCTTGCTTGTTATATGAAAATCCACGGGGTTTGTTTTGTTTTTAGCTTTTTAATCATTGTAAATTGTTTTTAACTGTTTTTCATGTTGTATTTTTAAATTGTTTGTTAGCCGCCTTGTGTGCCCGTTGTCAGCCCGTTGAAACAGCACACATGGGCGAACACCTCATTTCCAGAGGGTCCTCGAGCAGGGCTCAGAGTGAGCCCTAAAGCTTAAAAAAAGTCACTTCCAGTTTCTCTGTGAAACCGGAAGTGACATTTTTAATGCCTTATAAAGCACTGGGAGGCCCAAGGAAGTGACCTTTTTTTTGGCTCTAGAGCTCAATCTGAGCCCAGCAGAGGCCACAGACGGATGCTCAGAGGACCCTCTGGAGGTGAGCATGGGGGGGGGTACGGTCAGATACAGGATCCATGGATGCGTATCCATGAATACTGTATCCCCCTCTCCCATATAACGAAGTCTCCACTCTGTAGGTTTGTTGCAGGAAACACTGATGTACAGGCAGCAAACATGTTTCAAACTGCCCCAATTACTGTCAGCCATATTGACAAATGCTGGTAAAATGACTACATTTAACTTTACAATTAACTACAGAATAGTTATTTTTCTGTGCCACCAAGTTGTGTTAATGAAAACAATCCTATAGGCATGTACTTTGGCTCTGTGGCTTTGGCAGAATGGGTATCGCTGTTTTGCTCCTACTAGTTTGTGCATGGAACTCTACTCAGGTAGCTATGTGCCTGAACCTGCCTGAAGTTCTCTCTCCTTATTTTTTAATTGAGATGTACAGCACACATGCGCTTCCACTCTTGTGCAACAGAAAGCAGAATCAAAAGAATCTTGCATTTAGTAATTGGTCATTTCTTCCCAATGACTCAAACCTCTTTATGGATTCACCTTGGGAGTCATTGCTTGAGTGTGGCCCAAAAGCAAATGAAAATAATTTTGCTTCTGCTCCCCACCTAACACAATTCAGTGGAATAATTGGTGTGGTGGCTTCTGTAATTAAAAGAAGGTGAGAGGACCTAAATCAACTTTGGGACAGGTTCTCACGCTTGCATTCTAGGTTGCCTTTAGGAGAAAACGGGGCGGGTGATTACTAAACCATTCTGAAAATGGCAATTTGATGCAGAAGAACATAGCTTGACTGCCAAAGTTATCTGAAAAAAGAAGTGAAAAAGTACAGCCCAGTAGTCCTGCCCACAAGTTCACTTTTATGAATTTCTGCAAAACAGGAACTGAACGTCAATATGTATGTGAAAATCTCTGTCATGATGCTTTATAAATTAGAGAGGTGGAGATTACAGCAAACAGGAGAAGATGCACTTACTTTAGTTACATGTACTTAGGTTTAGATACAGAAAGACAAAGAGAGCAGGGGGTTGTGCCACCAAAGAAAGAATAGGTGGGTTTTGAGGAGGAATTGAAAGGAATTGAGAGGTGACATCAAGCAGGTGTTCTGGGAGGTTGTGCCAAACATAAAGGATAGCAAGAGAGAAAGAGCAGAATCATCTGAGGGAGTGGGACACTTTCAGACAGCTAAGGGAGCTGAGGGTGATGGAGCTGGAAGAATCCAATCAAACGCCATAGGAAGAATGTACTGGCATAGGAGAGTGGAGGGATGGGGGTGAGGGCAAACCTACTGAATGCTTTGAAGGTAAGAACAAAGAGCTTCTGCAGGATCAATCAAAAGACTAAATATATAGGTCCAAATTGAGAGAAGATGATCACATATAAACCAACGGATCACATTCACCATAGATACTCGCCTATAAGTCGAGACATTTGTGCCCAAAAGTGATGGATGAATTGCTCGCTCGCCTTATCTGTGTAGTCACGCAGGCAGACGGAGGGGGCCATCTGCACCATGCCAAGGTCAGGGAGGGACTCTGAAGGAGGATGGACAGTGATGCCGCCTCTGGGTCTTGTGTGGGGTTCCTGGAACCTCACCTCCTGCCCACCTGTGCCTGGACGGTTCCCTCATTGCACGGGGAGCCAGAGGAGCCCTGGAGGAGGCAGGGTGGTGGTGGGGCAGCCAGGACACCCCCAATCCGCTTCCTGCCCCTGCGGGCGGCAGACTGCAGTGAGTGCACGTGGTGGGCTCAGAGAGGGCGTGGGGAGCACCAGGCCAGCAGGTTGCCCCCCACCGCTCTGCCTCCTCTAGCTCCCCACGCAATTGGGGGGGGGGGGACTGGCTGGGTGCAGGTGGATGGAAAGTGAGACTGCCAGGTACCCCACACAAGACCCGGAGGAGGCTCTGCTGCCTGTCCTCCTGCAGAGGGTCAACTTCTGAGTAAATCGGGTGGAATTATGGGCAGCTGCACTTGCTCAGTCATCCCTTGTGGCTTGTCTCTCCACTGTGAATCAAATTGCACTCCCAGTTATGTTTTATAAGCTATGTAGAACCTCTTGGCTTAACACACCAGGCACCTTAAAGGAGGATTTGATTAATGGTTCTACTGGTATGCTGTTTACAGTGCACTTAGAGCCCAATCCTAGGCTTGTCTACTCAGAAATAAAGTCTGTTTTTGCTATGCTATGTATATGTATACATAGCATAGCAAAAACAGACTTTACTTCTGAGTAGACTATGTGTTTATACTGTGTTTTTAATACCTGCCTACTATGTTTTTAATAAATTAGAGACTGTACAGTTCTTAGGCAACAATTACCGGTAGGTTATTTTTTAGGATCTGGCCTCAGGTAAAAACAGACAAAATTAGTCAGACACCCTCCTAAGTCTGACCCCTGACCCCAAGGATCATAGAAAATTCCATGATTTTTGGCTCAAAACCTGCCCTTGACTTATCTGTGAGATCGACTTATAGGCAGGTGTCTTCTGTAAACAATATGTGCCCCTCCCCTCAAATCAGCCTACTGAAATTATAATAAGAGAAAACCAGGGCTGGAATCTGGCACAAAAAGGTCTGTGAGATCGGTTCTGGTACTGAAACCAAGCTCTGGGCTGCTCATTCCAGGTGCTGGTTCACCTTGAGTGTATCTTTCCCTTTTCCTCTTTTACAATTCATGCAAATGTGTTTTGTAAGAGAACCCTGATCCCCAGGCTACATAAACAGAACTTCTCCTTCCTTGGACATACAGGTGGGGCCTTGGTATCTGCAAGGATTATATGGAAGGAGGTGGTCTCTCAAATATCCTGGAACTGAGCAGTAAAGGGCTTTAAAAGTCAAAACTAGCAATTCTAATTCAGTACGGAAACGAACCAGAAGCCAAGGTAGCAGCTGAAGCAGCAGCCCAACTGAGTCGAACTGGCAAGCCCCGGCAACACACAGGCAGCCGTGTTCTGCACTAGTTGCAGTTTCCAAATCTTCTTCAGAGGCAGCCCCACGCAGAGTACATTGCAGTAGTCTAATCTAGATGTCACTAGGGCATGGGTCACCGTGGCCAGGTCTGAGTAACCCAGGTATGATCGCAGCTGGTGAATCAGCCAAAGCTGAGCAAAGGGCTCCCCTGACCACAGCCACCTCCTGGGAATCCAGGAGCAGCTGTGGATTCAGGAGCACTGAGGAAGCCCTCTGGTCACCTTTGGAGGGTTCAGGTTTGGGCAAGTCTGGCTTAATGCAAGTCTAGGGGACCCATGTTGAGCCAGATGCACAGATATAAAATCCATGGATAAACAGGCTCCACCTGTATATGTATTTAGCTGTTACTGCTGAACATACAAATCCCCAAATATTTTTATTCTATAATTAATCTGGAGGGGAAAATGCTGAAGGGCAACTTGTTCCATCACTCTATCTATTTCACAGGAAACTATGGTATGTTTTATTATTTCAGATGCTATATTCTGGGATCAAGGGCTAAGTACAGCTGCTTGGGATCTTCTATTTGGGGAACAGTTTGATAACTTAAAATTAAGACTGACACAGGTAATGGCCCAGTAGGTCAAGGGAGCTGCCAGTTGGAAAAGTTTGGGAACCACTGGTTTATGCTGAAGCTAAACATAATGGCATTTCCCTCCTCTCTTAAAGGCATGTCCAAATTACTCTAATTTGGAGCACTGGGTGCCGATCCCCTTGTTGACAACTGACAGGGACTACCCTGTCCTGCTTGACTAATGGGAGGCCTTTGAGGAAAAGCATCTGCCTTGCTCAAGGGCTAAAAACTGCCACCATCTGCACAAACCCTTACTAATCATTGTCATCATCATCATCTTCTTCTTCTACTTCAGATGTTGAGGGAGATACAAAGTTCTGGTTCTTGCACTTGTAGTGGCCTTCCAGTGTTATTTGATGTTGCAATGTATCTTTGATGTTGTCTCTCCACCATCCTCTGGGTCTGCCTCGCACTCTTTGCCCTTCTCCTCATATATGTCTTATACAGTATAGAATCCCAAAACATTCTCTCTAGGTGAGCAAACCACTATATTTGCTCTTTGTATATAATATAGAATTGATTCTATTCCCTTACTTTTACCCTTACTAATGCAATCTTTAAATGCTCCTGAAGGGTAACACTGTGAATGCAAAAACAAGCTCTTTAAAAATCTTACACCAGTTACACAGGCCAGCACACATTTTGCTTCCTTAAACGTTACACCAATTCCTGGGTATATTTGGGGTGCCGATTCCAAAAATGGCATCTGTTTTGCCCTATCACATCTAGTTTTGGAGACACGGCATCGCCTCTTTAGTGAATGGTTCAAGCAGCTTCCTCATGAGGAAGCCTACACCATGGCTTCCTCATGAGGAAGCTGCTTGAACCATTCACTAATGAGGCTATATTATATCTCCAGAACTAGACGTGATAGGGCAAAACAGATGCCATTTTTGGAATCGGCACCCCAAATTCATATCAAACCACCATAAAGTTTGGGAAAAACTTTTCCGACCTTCAATTTTGTAGGCCTGTGTTATTAGCTGTAGGTCAGGGAGATTTATCTGAAGTGCCAAATATATTAGCAAAAGTTTGTTAATGTCCTCAGCACAGCATCTTCAACTCCTAGTTGAAGAAACTTTAAAAATGTACCAAAAGCCAAAAAGAACAAGCAAAAGAAAAGAATGTGTGCTTCTAATAATTAACCTGACAATTGTAAGAAAGAAAGAAAAGTCTAACCTAGGAAATACTGAGAGCAGAATCCTAAGCAGGTCTACTCAGAAGTAAGACCTATTGTGTTCAATGGGACTTACTCCCAGGCAAGTGAGGTTAGAATTGCAGCCTGAGATGTTGTCACTCCTAAGTCCTCCACTGACAGTGACCTCTGTTAGATAAATCTACGTACACCACATACTTTTCACTTCATTTCCTTCTTATTTCTACTTATAAATAAGGAAACATGATTTTAGGACCAACCCAATTTCAGTGTCTCTGGACAGGATAATATATTAGAATAAGAAAGTAGACAAGTTAAAATGAATTAAATCCATGCAAATGCTAAATGCCTGGAAACATGCAGCCCATCAGCACAAAACCTTCCTTCTCCAAAATCCCCATTCTACACAAAATTCCATCAATTATTTCCTTTAACAGGTCTATTCTTTATCTAGAATTCAGGAAAACATTGAAAAATGGATACATAAAAGGTTCATTTCTGTTACCCGACTGCTAACATTTAGCCATTCACTGCTAAGTGCTCCTTTGTGCAATAATTGGGCTAACCTTTAGGGCTATAAACTATGGAAGACACTCACTGCCAAGTCTCCATTGTCAGTGCTGCCATCTCACTCCCCCCCAACCAGCTATGGTTTAAGTCTTCTACATTTTTCTCCCCCAAGTATCACTCTCCCTTATTTAATTCCACAGTCAAGTTCTCCTTCAGAGCTTTCTGCTGAATGGGCAGTGTCTCATAAGGTAACCAACACCGCCCACAGCTGCATCCCACAATAGCTCCCTCCTGCTTGCATTACAGCTTGTGGAAGATTTGGTCACGGTGCCCTAACTGTGGCAAACACTGGTCCAATTCATAAAAACGTGCAGGAGGAGGGGCTTTCCAGTAGGATCCCTTTACCTGTTTTCCCTACCACAAAACAGGGGACTAAATGGAATGGGTCGTGAGCGGCTTGGCCTGTAACACTATCCCACTACCTGACAAGTCAATAAAGAGCCAACCCTTCCCTCCCCAGCCACACATAGAGAGCCAAGGTTAGAGGCAAACACAATTTGGATAGGCCTACACAGGGAGCTTAATGAGCCCCATTATTTGGCTTTTGTGGGCAAACACTAAGAAGCCAGTAATCTAAATTACCAAAGACTGAATAACTTGCTGCTAAATGGCACACTGAGTTCAAAAGAATCCTTACAATGGCTTACTTATTTACCCTTTAAGAGGAGGATGAATTGTCCCACCTGAAGCCTATAATAAGAGACTAGGAGACAAATTATGTCTGCTTTAGATATGAACATTACCAAAATAAAAACTATACCTTTCTGCAGTGTCTGAGCATATTCTTGTGTTTTATGGGCTTTTGGGGCACATAATTTATGTTATAATCATAAATTCTATAAACAGAACACTATGTTAGCAGAAAGGAAGTACTGAAAGGAAGTCTACTTGTTGCGTGTAGTCTCTTCTTCCTGTCAAACTACTGATTTTTATAGTGCCCAGTCTTGAAGATTCTGGGTGGGATTCAAAATCTCACAGGAGCTGTTTGAGGGCTGCTCCACACTTCAAGCAGCATTATGCTGATGTTTGCTAGTGTTAGAGAGAAAAGTATGCTTCTAAACTCTTGGGGCCACATACCAGGGAGCTGTGACTGGGATGGGTTTGGGGAACACATTTACAGTTTACTATTCCTTCTAAAATCAAGGAGCGGGGGCAAATTCAATTGCTGAAGAAAGTACACAATAGCTTCAGACTCTGCTCCTGTGAATCTTCCTACTCTCTGTGTGCACACCACATGGCAGAACGTAAAGTTACATGAAAAAACAACTACCATAAAGATGAAAGCAAACAGTATGCCTAGGCAACCTTCATACTGGGCTCTGGATTTAAAATACTGTCTAACTTCAAAATAAAAATTATACAAAAATGGTAAACTGCATAGATGTTACAGTACTATGCAGCAGTAGTTACTATGAACTACTCCTGTTAAAAAGTGGTATATAAATATTCTTGATAATAACCTTTGCAACTTAAGTACATGTAGACCAGCACCAGCTCTCTAAACTTCTGGAGACAGACATGGTGTGAGTATCAACATCTGGTGAAGTAGCTAAATGTTCCCAGTTAAACCCCCCCCCCCCCCGTCACAATGCAATAGGTGGTACTGGGTAAGTAACTCTCAGTTTCAGTCCCACTTGTCTTTATATGGGGATAATAAATCTGACCTACCTTACCAAGGGCGCAATCCTATCCTGCACTGGAACAGGCAAGCCAAGAGGCTTGTGCTGTATCCAGCACAGGATAGGTGTCCAAGGCAGCTCAGCCAGAAGCAAGAGGAAACTTTTCCCCTTACCCCTGGGAAAGGCGCCCTTGCCCCAATGGGTCTCCTCCTGAGGTGGCACAAGGCCGAGGAGAGCGGACCGGCTTCCAGCCATTACTGCCAGATCCCAGCCCCCGCCTCCTGCTCCCCATCCCATGTCCCTGGGACAGCCCACTGCCCACCCTCCCCCTGCCCAGGAACATCTCCCTCCCACCCACCCACCCCTGAGCTTTGCGTCAGCCTGGCCAGGCTGATGCAAGACTCACAGAAGAAGCCAGCCTCCGCAGGAAGGCACATCTCTGAGCGCCAGCCTGCTTTCCTCCCGACACTTGCACCGGCCCATGGGTGCCTCTGGATTGTGCCCTAAGTTGTTGATTACAGACATAAAGAATGTGAAACATTTTGAACATCCTTCATGGCTATATAAATGCCAAGTATTAACATCATTTTCTTATTCATGCTGATATGAGTCATGTTCTGTAAAGGCCAGAGGCAATGCCCTAGCATCATTGCTTTAGGGCTTGGACAACTACGTTAACATGCACCCGCCTCCATCTCATGACTCCTTGCCTGTTTCCAAACATTGAGAGACAAAAAAGATAATGTCTGCCTAAAAAACTTAAGAGGAGAGTTGGTAACAACTTTTTAAGTTCCTGTTGTTTCATGTTGGTATATTTCTAGGTGTCTGATGTGTATTTATTTAATTTACATACCAAAATGATCAGTGAGTTGGAGCACCTTACTTATGAGGAAAGAATACAACATTTGGGGCTCCAAAGCTTGGAAAAATTGTGATTAAGGGGAGCATGATTAAGACCTATATTTTTACACTGTATGAAGACAGAAACATTTTTCCTTCTCTAGCAACACTAGAACGAAGCTGGGTCGTCCAATGAAACAAATGTGAGGAGATTTATGGCAGACAAAAAGAAGGACTTCTTCACACAGTATATAATTAATCTATGGAATTCACTACCCCAAGTTTAGGTAGTTTTAAAAAGGAATCATACCCATTCATGGAGGGTATCTACCACTGCTTTACTAGTCACCAGTAGCGTACCAAGCGGGGGGAGTGGTCCTTCCTGGGTACCAGACCAGATGAGGGTGCCACATGAGGCCCAGCCAAGATGGCAATGGCAGAAGAAGCACCAGCAGCACCAGCCATCGTCTCAAGTATGCAGAGGCCTCTTCCTCATGTTTTAGAGACTTTGCGATCTTGCTACTGCCCCCATTCCTTCTGGAGGTGGTAGAGAGATCACAAAGACTCTGCAGCCGCCACTGCCTCCTCCTCTGGACATTACAATGTCAATGCCCCAGGCACCATTGCCTCCAGTGATGCCTCTGCTAGTTGGGATGACTGTACAATACCTCCATGTTCAGTGGCAGTATGCCTCCGAAACCAATTGCAAGGGATAAACACTGGGAAAAGCTCTTAAGAGAAAGGATTCCAAAGATGGTCTCTAAACATGAACAGCCCGACATGGCCGGATGGCATGTAATTATATAAGAGTTCATTAACAAATGACCTTTAGACATTATTCCCTATTCTTAGGTTCTAGTGTCAGTTCTATGTACTCCAGAGGCCTAACTTGTTTGTTCAAATCTGTCCTGCCCATAAATGCTATGAGCAACACTGCCTCCCTCTGCCCTAGGACTTCAGTGTCAATAATTATGGTGCTTGTCTCCCCCTCCTGATGCAAGTCAGGTGCCATACACTGTTGACTCCTCTTGTCCATGCATAGTAAATTCCAGAAGAAAATAAAACTCAGAGGCTTGTCATTTGGGACAGATCATGTCACACAGGAAAGCCCATATCTAAATCTCTTAAACAAGCCATCTAACAGACCAATCCTAACTTGCACTGGAGCAGGCATGCCGGTGGCATGTATTTGGTAAAAGGTTGACCAGTCAATAGTTCAAAAAAGCTAGTTTGTGACAAAGATAAAGGTTAGGTGCTCCAACCCTACTGGTAATTGAAGTGCTGGAGCTCCATGCTAGCCTTTTCCAGATAACCAATCTTAAATGCCTCCCTACAGAGAATGAATTAGTGATCTTGTGACTGTGATAACACAGAAGAAAATGCACATGCACCAATAGATCATTCAAATCATATATAGAAGCAGTCACAGATTTCTTTATAAACCTGAAAACTAATAAGTCCACAATCCATTAAGGATAAGATCTCTCACAACAAATTAAATAAAACAATTTATGGAGACTTGAGTTTGAGATAAACTAGATTTACTGGTTGACCTTTTATTCATTTAAAGAACAAAATTAGCTCTAATTGGATTAGAATGGAATCCAGTAAATTTCTTCTAATGTGGCATTTATGCAAGTGTTGCTGTAATTGTTTGCTACAAAGATAGAAATGCTTTGATTATAATCTGTTTTCCACTTGGTTTTACTGCACAGTCAAAGCACTTGCAACAACCCCTTGAAATGTAAAACTTCCTTTCGACCTTATTCTGCTTATTTAGAAGAGAGACACGAATTGTCCATTGACCTGAGCATAGATTTAAATGATCACAAAATTTTTTTGCACTGTTAATGTACATTTAGGCAGTTTTGTCCAACCACATGGAGAAGAATGCAGACTATCACCCAGCCAATTAACAAAACCTAACTGTATGAATTTTAACTGACAAACTCTCCCATTAATTCACATGTGAATAAAACCACAATTTTGAAGAGGAAAAAAAAACATTGTTTTTAGCTGAATAGTAATTAGGCCAGAGCACATGCCATTTGGGAAGAGGCATTCCCTCACAAGAGAAGGAGAAGAAAGAATCTCTTTTTTAAAATGGCACCTGCTGCCAGTTGTAGTTTATGTAAATTTATTAAAAATAAACTATAATCCATTTGCTGCTCTTGATCTGTTAAAAAGGTACGTCCAATCAATCAACAACTGCAACACTAACAGGCAGGTACTTGCCTTGGGATCTGAAACTGGAAGGAGTAACAGATGTCCACTTCTTAACATATCTGCTTTCCATCCTGGCTGTTTTTCTGATGTGGTGGTGGTGGTGACTCTATTTTTAAGATTTATACCCCACCCTTCCTCCTTCAATAACAGGGCACCCAGGGTGGCAATTAGCACCTACAACAGGGTTTCTCAAACTGTATTTCATTTTTAATATATTAGACTTGATGTTACCATGGTATGTGACTGCATCTGGGGAAATGTTACGCATCTGTACTCTTAAGAGGCTACTATGTACACGCTTTTAACAATGACAGCAAATGGGACTTACTGCAGACACCCGCCTATAGGCTGATCCCACAGATAAGTCGAGGGCAGGCTTTGAGCCAATAGTCATGGAATTTTCTATGACCCCTGGATAAGTTGGGGGTTAAACTTAGGGGGATGTCTGACTATAATTTTGTCTGATTTTACTTGAGGCCAGATCCTGAAAAATAACCCACCACTAATTGTTACCTAAGAACTGTAGTCTCTAATTTATTAAAAACATAGTAAAAGATCATAAGATACATTTTTATTCTTTTTAAATTCTGGTTTTCATCACCTTTTTGTAAGCACTATCAGAGTAAGTGCACTGTAAACTACATACCAGTAAAACAGTAGTTCCCAACCTGGGATTCATGTACTCCCAGGGACACTCAACAGGACCTTTAGGGGTACTTGAAAAAGAATGGCATAATGGTAGAAAAAGGCAGGTCATGCTCCAGAATGCCTTGCAAGACAGGAATGCCTTGCAAGGACCAGCAAGGCAGGAAGGGAGGTAGCTAGTTGGCTGTGAAAGTTCCACCAATAACTAGTTTTTGATCATCAATTCATGTATGAACCAGTAATAAGGCAAAGTGATAATTTGAGCTTGATTACTTGGCAAAAATTTCACGTACTATAGGCGAGTATCTACAGTACTTCTGGGTTAGTGTGGGCAGGATTGCAGCCTAGGATGGTTAAAAAGTTTTCCTGCTTGATGACGTCACTTCCGGTCATGACATCTCTTCTGGTGGGTCCTGACAGACTCTCATTCTAAAAAGTGGGTGCCGGTACAAAAAGTTTGAGAACCATTGACCTACAATATAAGGGTATCAGGAAGCCATTGAAGATTTCAGATGGGACAAAGAAATTTCAGGACAGCTGGATTCATGCAAGGTTAAAAGGCAGCTCTTGGATACAATCAAAATTAAATTGCCAGAGAGCAGTCTATTTTATTTTAAAGCACTGAAGACTCTTCAATCCAAAAAGAATTCTCAGGGCAGCTTAAGAGAAAAATGTTTTTTAAAAAACCCACCAATACTAAAATTTTAAACAGTTACCAGTATAATTTAGCAGCTCAGCAGAAAAAAACCCAGCATAAAAATAATAAAAAGTTAACAGATTTAAAAGATCTTAAAAATAAAAGAGTCTTCATCTGATGCCAGAAAAGTATCAGGTTCAGTGTAGGTGATTGACATGACCCCTGTACCCAGCATACAGATACCCAGATACCCAGATCTAGCCTTCATAGATCTCACGAAGGCTTTCGACCTGGTCAGCAGGGATGGCCTCTTCAAGATTCTCCCCAAGATTGGATGTCCACCCAGGCTCCTCAGCATCATCAGATCCTTCCACAAGGACATGAAGGGCACTGTTGTCTTTGATGGCTCCACATCAGACCCCTTTGACATCCGAAGCGGCGTGAAGCAGGGCTGTGTTCTTGCGCCAACCTTGTTTGGGATCTTCTTCGCTGTCCTGCTGAAGCAGGCCTTTGGAACTACAACAGAAGGCATCTATCTCCGGACCAGATCAGATGGAAAGCTCTTCAACCTCTCCAGACTGAGAGCAAAGTCCAAAGTCCAGCTGAAATGTCTGCGTGACTTCCTCTTTGCCGACGATGCAGCTATCACTACCCACTCTGCCAAAGATCTCCAGCAGCTCATGGATCGTTTTAGCAAGGCCTGCCAAGATTTTGGACTGACAAACAGCCTGAAGAAAACACAGGTCATGGTTCAGGATGTGGACTCACCTCCCTGCATTACAATCTCTGCGCACGAACTGGAGGTTGTCCATGACTTTGTGTACCTTGGCTCAACGATCTCCGACACTCTTTCTCTCGATACCGAGCTAAACAAACGCATCGGTAAAGCAGCTACCACGTTTTCCAGACTCACAAAGAGAGTCTGGTCCAACAAGAAGCTGACGGAACATACCAAGATCCAGGTCTACAGAGCTTGCGTCCTGAGTACACTTCTGTACTGCAGCGAGTCATGGACTCTTCACTCACAACAGGAGAGGAAACTGAATGCTTTCCACATGCGCTGCCTCCGACGTATTCTCGGCATCACCTGGCAGGACAAAGTTCCAAACAACACAGTCCTGGAACGTGCTGGAATCCCTAGCATGTATGCACTACTGAAACAGAGACGCCTGCGTTGGCTCGGTCATGTCGTGAGAATGGATGATGGCCGGATCCCAAAGGATCTCCTCTATGGAGAACTCGTGCAAGGAAAGCGCCCTACAGGTAGACCACAACTGCGATACAAGGACATCTGCAAGAGGGATCTGAAGGCCTTAGGAGTGGATCTCAACAAGTGGGAAACCCTGGCCTCTGAGCGGCCCGCTTGGAGGCAGGCTGTGCAACATGGCCTTTCCCAGTTTGAAGAGACACTTGGCCAACAGTCTGAGGCTAAGAGGCAAAGAAGGAAGGCCCATAGCCAGGGAGACAGGCCAGGGACAGACTGCACTTGCTCCCAGTGTGGAAGGGATTGTCACTCCCGAATCGGCCTTTTCAGCCACACTAGACGCTGTTCCAGAACCACCTTTCAGAGCGCGATACCATAGTCTTTCGAGACTGAAGGTTGCCAACTATACTGTACCCAGCACAGTTCAGATTCGGAATTTAAGGAGGAAAAGACTGTCTGAACAGTCTTTGGACAGACTCAGACCCAAATGCTGATACTAGGCTGAAGATGGAGCCTATCAGTCAAAAGCTCCAGGAACAAGAGTCCCCAGAGCCTGCACCCCTGAAGAATCCTTCCCCAAACCTTGAACTCTCCCAATCTGTTCATCTGTACTGGCAGTGAGTCAGTAGGGAGTTGCTGGAGAAGAGTAGGGGCACAAAGCTCCAAGTCAGGCGGCTGCCCCTCTAACCAGCTTCCTTTTCCATACAGTAGGGGCAGAGCCAAGAAAAGTGGAGCCAAGATCCTGGGGGATTTGAGCTCTGCATCTGATCAGAGTAAGGTGCTCACTTGGGGATTCCCATGGTCCTGTTCCTTTGGTTTCACCTCACAAAGCCCCACAATAGCCTTTCTGGAAAGAGTTCCAGAGTCAAAACACTACAGCTGAGAAAGCCACATCTTTGGTCATTACTTGTCTCACTTCCAAGTGTGGCAGGGTACAGGAAAGAACAGCCTTTGAGGATAATGTTAATATATGAACAGGTTCATATAGGAGAAGGTATTCAGTCCCAAACCATTTAAGACATTTGTTGTGGTTACTTTTTTGTACCTTATAACTGGAGATACGCGTACTCCTGGGAAATATTTATTTGTCAACTTTCAATCCCACTAAATGGGACACAAAAGCAGCTTACAATACAGAAGTTATAGAAACCAATTTAACCAATAAACCACAACAAAATCTAAAGCAGAGGAATGAAATCGCAATGAAATAATCATATATGTCCTGAAATACTTGGCTGGGGCAGGAGAAATATAGATTAATCTGCTGTGTGAGGGATCAAACAAGTGGGCTAAAAACTGAAGTCAGGAGCCCCTTTTCTATTTAAAGTCAAGCATTATGAAGCCAATAGGTCATTGTTCTTGGGACCCCAATGGGGCTGAGAAGCCTCAGTTGTGAGTCGCAGCAACTTACAGGAATGAAAAAGGTTGAAGACCACAGGACTAGAGTACCACCAGGTAAAAGTGGAGGCATCTGGTATACCACTTCAGGTACCTGGAGATTGTTTCCTAGTCCTGCTTGAGTTCTTAGAAATTGTGCTAAAACAGCTTTCACAAGCACCAGGTTTCATGGTCACTTCTTCTGCTCTCTCTCATAAGAATATTTGGTTACAGTGAACAGTGCTGAGAGGAGAAGTGGGTAGCAACAGGGGCAGGGATGGTAGGATAGGGTCCTGGGAGGGGGGACGGATCCATGGTGGATCCTCAGTCTCAGCCTGTATTTATTTATTGGAGTCATAGCACGAAAAAGGTTGAACGCCACTGCAATAGGTCATGTATATTATATTTATTACTGGGCAAATACGAATATTAAAACTGTAAACTCAATGGCATGAGCCTTCCACATCATGGAGAAAAAAAAATGAACTACTAGACATTTTTGTCCCTGGGATGTTCTGAGCAAATGGTCTTCAGGTACCTGCTTGTGTGTCCTTGTATGTGTACAGAGAGATACGAAATCCTTGAGAGAAATCCTAGCCTAAACAGATATTCTTAATTTTATAAAGCTTCCACTGTCCATAAGCAATTAATTCTATACTGCAAAAGGCATATAAGTGGTATTGCCAAAGGTTTTGGATTATGCTCCTAGTTTATAAAGTCTTTATTGTTTGTTTGCAAACAAACTTTTAGTCATTATAAACTAGTTATAAAATTTAGTTATTATATGTAGTTATTTTAGTAGCCAATTAGTAGGCACACTTGTTCAAGAAATACTTATTTATTTATTTATAGAATTTATATCCTGCCTTTCTGTCCCAGTAAAGGGCACTCAAGGCGGCTTACAAAAGAAATAATATAAAAACATAAAATCAATAAAACTTGGAACCCAAAATTAAAATAATAAATAATAAAAAATAATAATAAAAAGCCATGCCCCCTTGTGGGCATTCTTTAAATAAAAGTCTTCTTTAAATAAAAAGGTCTTAAGCCCCTGCTGAAAGGACTCTAAAGAGGGAGCTGTTCTCAGTTCCGGGGGGGGGGGGGTCCACAGACAGGGAGCCCCCACCAAGAAGGCCCTCTTTCTTGCCACCATCCCCCTCACCTCCACTGGTGGTGGTACAGTCAGAATGGCCCTCTGATGATTTGAGAGGATGGGTCGGATTGTATGGAAGGAGGCGGTCCCTCAAATACCCTGGACTGGAACCGTACAGGGCTTTAAAAGTTAAAACTAGCACTATGAATTTAGCCCAGAAACGAACTGGCAGCCAGTGTAGTGGCCGAAGCAGTGGCCCGACTCAATCAAACCAACAAGCCCCAACATGGGTGGCCGTGTTCTGCACTAAGACCGTAGTTTCCAGACCATCTTCAGATGTGTGTTGCAGTAGTCTAATCTGGATGTCACTAGAATGTCACTGGTCACCATGGCCAGGTCTGAACGACTCAGGTATGGTCGCAGCTGGCAGCCAAAGCAGCCACAGCTGAGCAAAGGCTTCCCTGGCAACAGCCACCACCTGGAAATCCAGAAGCAGTTGTGGATCCAGGATCACCCCCAAGGTGCAGACCTGCTCCTTCAGCGCAACCCCATTCAGAGCAGGACGGTAGTTCAATACCCAAGTCTTGGACTTCTGGACCAGGAGAAACTCTGTCTTATCAGGATTCAATTTCAGCTTGTTCGCCCACATCCAGCTCCCAACAGCCTCCAGACAGCGGTCCAGAACTTTGACTGCCTCCTTGGAATCAGGAGGAAAGGAGAGAAAGAGCTGGGTGTCATCAGCATATTGATGGCACCCTACCCAAAACCTCCAGATGACCTCTCCCAGTGGCTTCATGTGGCTTCCCAGTGGCTTCAAACAGCATGGGAGACAGAATGGAGCCTTGTGACACCCCACACCTAAGAGGCAAGGATACCGAACAAGCATCCCCCAGCACCACTCTGGGATCTTTCAGCCAGGAAGGAGCGGAACCACTGCAGGACAGTGCCTCCAAGCCCCAACTCAGCCAACCGACCCAGAAGGACACCATGGTTGATGGTGTCGAAGGCTGCTGAGAGGTCCAGCAGAACTAACAGGAACTCACTCCCCCTGTCCATTTCCCGGCGCAGGTTATCCACCAAGACAACCAAGGCAGTCTCTGTCCCAAACCCAAGCCTGAAGCCAGACTGAAAAGGATCCAGATAATCAGCTTCATCCAAGACCTTCTGGAACTGGAACGCTACTATACAAATTAGCTAACTGGAAATTGATTTAAATTAATCCACCCTGATACTGCTCCATCTCTGTATTCTCTCCACTCCACAAGTCTAATAGCAGCATTAGATTGACTGGGGAAAAGCATTAAAGACAACTTCTACTGCTGCCTGAGCAAACTGGCAGCCCACTGCTACTGCAATAGAGCAGGGGTCTCCAAACCCTGGCCCGGGGACCAGAAGCAGCCCATGGAGTGCCTCCATCCGGCCCACGGTCAGCCTCTGATCCCCTGAGAGCCTCTGGCCCAGCTGACCAAACACAACCAGAGCTGTGCTTGTGGGGTGGGGGAATGGGGGTTCATTTAAGTGTGTGTGCTTTATTTCTTGGGCTGTGTTGGTGCTTGGAGAAATCCTGGACATTTGAGCCTATTCATTCATTCATTCATTCATTTCAGTCATTCATCTAAGTTCCATCTCTAATGTATTTATTTAAATTGTATATCTAATTTTTTTCCCTGGCCCTCGACACCATGCCAGATATTTGATGCAGCCCTTCAGCCGAAAAGTTTAGAGACCCCTGCATTAGAGTAAAAGAAAAAAAAACTTGTTGTCCATCAAGTGCAGGTTGGTCCTAAGTTTCTAGAACACGGTGATTTGACAAGAGGATGTACAATGGAGGAACTGAAGGTCCATAGACAACTAGATTTAATAGCTCGTAACGTTAATAAAACAGCAAACCATTTACCGAATGGGATTTGCACAAGCAGGAAGTAAAGAATCTGGATGACGCTGTCCCCCAACCAACAATCAAAAAAATTCTTTGTACTTACATCTTGTCCTGACCAGCCCCCACTCTCAGGGTCAGCCTGGGAATCACAGGAGATGGTGCAGGAACAACAGGTTCAACTTTGATCTGCTAAAAGGAACACATTTCACTGTTTTATAGGCTGAATCCCCCAAGACAGATACTTAACACTAATTTCACTGTGTGAAACTATACAGGTGGGCCTTGATATCCAATGATTCGGCATCCACTGATTTGAATCACCAGTAATACCAGGGTCCACCTTTAAATACCTTGTAACAAAGGGGGGAAAAACCAGAATCCTATTTCCTATCTTAGTGCTGTTAAACCACACTGGTTGCAAGTTTCTCAGAGTTAATACATTCTGAATTCACAGGTCAATAATACGATACAGTTAGTTTTGCTGCTCTGAACCACAGTGTGGGTTCATAATAATGGCTAGCACAAATCATGGCTGCATAGTTACTATGTGAAGAAGTACCATTTCTTTTGTCAGTCATGAACTTACTGCCAATCAGTTTTACAAGGTGAAGTTCAAGTCAAACTAACATAGGGAGAAAAATTGTGCATCAGTCTGCTGAGGTGTAGTTAGCCCCTGAAATGCAGTACACTGTCTCTTGTTCCAAGATGCTCTTCAGTCACATAAGATGCTACTGTATGAAGAACATGAAGCAAAATTCCTTTTTAAGAAATAAATTTAACATGTCAACTTTATCTTCTTTAAACTTTAAAAGAAAGATACAGGAGGCCATGATGTGGTTAAAGTGGGTTTCATTAAGCTATCCCCCCCCCAAAAAAAATTAGAGCACTGCTTTTGGGATACCCTAATTACGTACTAGATAACTGTCACAACCTGAAATGTTAAGGATCCAAACAGTCACTTGATTTTTTTTACATTTCAAGAACAACTGGAGGCTAGATGAAGATTTATGTGCATGTGTGATAAAAAAAGAAGTTAAGGGAACATGAAGTCATGTTAAAATTAAAGAGTTGCAATTCTTGAGTAATACTGAGAATTCAGGCCAGCAGAAGAGCATTTACAGTGGATTACGAAGCTTCCAAAACCATCAAAGAGGTAAAGTCCAGCAAATACAAGACTCCTTTGTAGCTAACTAAAAATACATTGTCAGTGGATTTGTCCAGTTTTATGTATAAGCAATACTTCTTTTACCTGAACTAATACTAGTAGTCATATAAGCCCCTTATTGCCATGTGCTGCATTTTTTTTTTCTTTTTGCTAATCTTCAAGGATTTAGCTTCTTTGCCACATACCTCAGGGCACCAACTGATAAAGCTCTAACTCTCCATTTTTCCAGGACACCAGCAGAGCAGCCTTGCAAAAAATGAAAATCACTCAAGAGATTTAAAGGGGGGAAATTTATTTTCAAAATCCTGACTTGCAGCAAAGAGGTAGACTTCTTTCCCCCGCCTTAAAAAAAATGCTTATCTGTTGTGATCAGTTTAAATTTTAATTCTATCTAGGAACTCTTTCATGCAGTCTAGCTTTAAAGTTTATCTTTTGACAGGGACTTTTCACCAAGGTAACAGGAAGCTTTGTCAATGTAATCTGTCCAAGCTTATATTGCTTTCCCCGTATAACAATATAGTTTAGGACTATAAATAATAGACTTTTAATATGTTATGTTCTGTTATAGTCCTAGTGTTATACCAAGTTCTAAAAGAACCAGGAAAAAAAACTAGATAAGAACTAGTTATGGAATGGAAAGGGAAGACAGCAATAACTTAATTTTGTCTAGATTAATTTTCATCATGTGAAAGTTGTTCACGTTATATGCAGTACAATTCTGGGTACTGTACTGCAAAATCTTAACATGTGAATACTGTAGAATGCCTGGTTAGTTATGATATTCATCAGCCTAAAGGTACAGCCATCTAAAAATATTTGATATATGCTAGCTTCCCACTAGTAAATATAGTTCCCTGTGTGGCTGGAGTATTATACAGATGTAAAGAATGATTTCTTATTCTCAATGCTCGCAGTTTTGTTTTTAAACGGGAAGAGAGAGAGAGAGAGAGAGAGAGAGAGAGAGAGAGAGAGAGAGTTTAGGAGTAAATGGGTGGTGCAGGAGATACTCTTCTCATTAAAGATTTCACCTCTTCAATAGCGTGGCTAATGTTCAGTTGGGGAACACTTTTCCTTCATAATCATGTTTTCTCCCTGGTCCTCTTTCTCAGAATTCCCTTGACTTTGCATAAATTACTCCATTCTACAGAGAGAAGAAATATCTCACTGAAAGTGGGGAAAAGGTTAAAAGAAAGGACACCAAGGCAATACAGATGCCCCTCAGCAATGCAGATAGCTGGGGGTCATCACTAAGATATGAACCCTTCCCAATACATTCTGGGAAGCCCAACTATGTAACTGGTGCATCTCTGCTCACCCCATCTCATCCCGCTGTCTAAATTCAGACTGTAAGCAACTTGGGCCTTGGACTTGTGAAGAAAGTTGAGAACTAAGGCCTCCCTCCCCATCAATGTCTTACCTTCTCATGCTTGTGTTTCTCTTTTTCTTTCTCTTTTTTCTCCCTCTCCTTTTTTTCTTTTTCCTTCTCCTTCTTTTCTTTTTCCTTCTCCTTGTCCTTCTCCCTCTCTTTCTTCTTTTTCTTCTCTTTTTTGTCTTTCTTCTTCTCTTTTGGTTTCTCTTTTTCCTCAAACAGTTTGTCAGGCAGTGTTGCTGAGAGGGGTGGCAGCATTGGTGGGAGCTTCATGGAAGCTGGGGTGCTAAATAAGGGCAAAGGTAAATCTTTGGAAGGCAGAACAAGAGGTGCTGATGAGGCTTTAATCTTTTCTTTGTTTTTAACTTTATCTTTGTCTTTCTTTTCTTTGTCCTTCTTCCCTTTTTCTTTATCTTTCTTCTTGTCTTTATGCTTCTCCCGCTCCTTTTTGGTACTGCCATCCTTTAATTTCATTTTTGTGTCATCATCAAAGTCTTTCATTTTGAACTTGTAGGAATCCAAATCATCATCTCTGATTAGATCTTTCCATGGAAATTTTGCTTCTTTCCCACCCTCCTTGTCTTTATCCTTCTCCTTTTTCTCCTTGTCTTTGCTCTTCTCTTTGTTCTTCTCCTTATCCTTCTGCCTCTCTTTCTTCTTCATTTTTGTTTTCAGCTCTTTTTTCAACTTCTTTTTCACCTCTACTGATGAGGCCAGTTTAGTTTTCTCTTCGTAAACTTTGAGCAAAGGCTCTGGAGTTGGAGGAGAAGCAGAAGGAGATGAGAAGTAAGGGAAGTTTGCAGGTAGATTTGCAGGAGTACCCATCTTGGCTTTCCGAATGACCTCATCAATAGAGTCGTCCATTGTCCATGAAATGTCTGAACTCGACGTTCCACCAGAGGGAGGAACTGGGGTGCCTCCTGATTTATTTAAATTACTGTTGGCTGAAATAGAAGCTTTAGGTGTTGTCGTCTCTGATACAGAGAGTCTTTTAGGGCTGGTAAAAACATCTCCCTCTGATTCTGAGCCTGAGGAAAACTCAAAGGGGTCAGGATCCCGTTCAGCACATGCACGAGCAATTACAGCATCAATTGAATCATCAATTGTCTTGTCAATCACAGCCACTTTCTTTGTTGAATTCTCAGTGCTTGGTTTCCCTGGCTCAGGTGGGGTTGGCCCTGGTTTTACTTGAATAATCTCTTTTCCCACTTTTTCACTAGATGCCGCTACTGGGATTCTACTTGGAATCTCCTGCTTAATTACTACCTGAGGAACATGAACTGGAATCTTTGGACTCTTAGGACTTCTGGGGCTCTTGGCCCGACCTGGAGATTTCTTCTCTTTCTGTCCAGTTTTTGGAGAACGAATGGGGCTTCCAGTAGTTGCTGGGGTTGGCGACACTTTCAGCATTTTAGTTTTTTGCCCTGGAGAGCTTGTTTTCACCTTTGCTTTAGCTGCAAATGCTTTCGATTCCAATGGTTTGGGAATTGGCAACTGTGATTTTGCAATGGGAGCCAGTATGGGTGGTTCTGGAGAGAGAGGAACTAGATCTGCATTATCTTGAATACAAACTGGAGAGAGCATTGGGGGTACCTTCTGGGCATTTATTGAACTAAGAGGTTCACGTGGTTCCAAAACCCCATCCAGAGCATCGCCTTTCATGCTAGAGAGTTTTGGCCGCTTCACAGATAGCATTTCCTCAGATTCGGGACTTTCTAATGGTCTCTTGTTTAGGTAATTTTCATCATTAATTGTCTCATCTTCTTCCATTTCTCCTTCCTCCTCCAATGGAACTTGCATGGCTTCTGCTGATGTTCCTCCATCAGTTGGTACTTGTTCCTCCTCCTCTTCTGTTATGAGACATAAGAAATTGAAAAATCATTAGTATACTTAAAACCAACTTTCTATAAAGAGGTCGCCAGAAAAACCTACAGAGACTGATTAACTGATTTTAACAAATGCATTCAATAATTAACACAATATTTAATTAAATAAAGATTATAGAAATGGGCAGTCCAATCCTGAGGGCTACCGCAACATCCTGAGTGCAACCAGGCAGCTGGCAGCAGCTCCTCAGGGGAAGGGGATTTTCGTTCCCTTCTCCCAGGTAAGGGAAGCAGCTCTGCAATGGGGCTACTGGATTCTTCTGGAGCTGCCGCAGAATTGGAGAGTCCCATGTTGGACTGTGCAGTCCCACACAGGGCTCAGGATCTGGTGGAGTGGAGCAGAGTTCCACCAGTCCCTTCCCCTCCCTCCCTGCTCCCTCCCCCACCATGCCTCCTCCTGCTCTTAGCCTGCCTTCATCCACCTCAGAATGCCTCCTCCCTGCCTCCCCCCACACCTCCACTCACCTCTCTGGCACCAGGCTGTCTGGGTGACTGCCTGGTAATGGAATGCGGGCCCAGCACTGGCTTGCTCCTGCACTGGGCCTGCGGTACGGACTAGCAAAAATGCCTTATGGCATGTTTGCGACAGTGCGTGCCAGTGATGAGCTGGCTCCCCTACTTATTCCTTACGGGGATCGAACATAATTGGAGAAAGGATGCTAGTCATGAGGGATGTGAGCTAAAGGACCAAGGAAATGGCTGCAGACGAACTCCTCTGAAAGTGATATGGTTTAGTCATCCAAATGGTTTAGTGGCCATTTGACATCCAAATGTCTCCTAAAGTTGGTACTTTTTGTTTATGTCCAGATGTGTGGCTAACAACATGCTTCAATACTAGAACCATTTCTGGTTCTGCGACTGTTGCACAATCTCTATGTGGGGCACTACATGGGACTGCGTTTGAAGATGGTTCAGAAACTATAACTAGTGCAGAATGTGGCAGCCTACATGCTTGCTGGAGGGAGGGTTTGACTCTGTTGGGTCGCTGCTCCTGCGGCTGCACTGGCTGCCCATTCGTTTCCAGGTCTAAATCAAGGTGCTAGTTTTGGCCTTTAAAGCTCTAAATGGCTTGGGGCAAGGATATTTGAGACTACCATCTTCCATATAATCCAGCTTATCCTCTCTGGTTATCTGAGAGGGCCCTTTTAAAGGTACTGCTACCTATGGAGGTGGGTGGGATGGTAGAAAGGAGTACGGCCTTCTTCATAGTGGCACCAATTCTATGGAATTCCCTTCCTCTCAGTTTATGAACTGCTCCCTCCTTAGAGGCTTTCCAGTGAGGCTTAGAAATTTCTTTATACTCTCACCTTCTGAGGTTCTAGCTTTTTTTAAATGAATGTTTAAAGTTTTTAAGCGTTCATTTTATGGTTTTGCATTCTTTTTAGTGTTTGCTGGTTTTTCTGCTCTTTGGTCCTGGTTTTTAATTAGATTATATACTTTTTTCTAGGGACTGTAAATATTTATATTTTTTATATTATATTTGCTGTTTTAATTGACTTTTTGTAAGCAGCTTTGAATGCCCACTTGGGAGATTAAAGTGGGATATAAATTTGTAAATAAATAATCTCTGCATCTTCATCTACCTATCTATATAACAACTGCTTCATTTTTTTGTAGCAACACGGGAGCTGCTGCAGCATAGACCCCTTTCATAGACTCCTTCCCCAATGCCAGAAGATCTAAGGCATGTGAAAAGAACAAATGATATGGCTCCTCCTCAATGTCAGCACTGCTCCAGTTCCTGAGAAGTGTGGGAAGAATGCTGGCAAGGGAAGAAGCTGCACTATGAGCTCCTCCCACGTGGCCTAGATTTTCTGACGTTAGAAGAGTGATTTGGGAGGCACATATGGTGCAATGACTTCCCACACTACTAAAGGTAATGTCATAAGAGACACTGCCTTCTTTTATGCAGCTGCGTTTGAAGTTTGGTACCTGTGAAATGTTTTTAAAAGTCTTTTAAAACATTTTAAATGTTTTAAGATGTTTTTAAAAGCAACATGCAGATGCTACCAGTGCTATTCCAAAACCTCCAGAAATATTTGAATTTTTTTTCTGTGAGCATGAAACTTTGTTATTTTAACTTAAAAAGAGTTAAATTCTGAAACAGCAAAATCTTCTTCTTTTGATACAACTTAAAGAATTTCATTCTGAAGAGTTTCTTTCAGGTCTTGGGAGGAGATGTCTCTTTCCCTTCCTTGAAAAACGTCAATGCCCTGATTTAGAACTGTCAAGAGCCCTGGGCCGAAGTGTGAATTTGTGCCAGCATCACAAATTAAGTAAAATGAGCTAACAAATTGAGGTTTTGCCAAGGCCCAGAGGATTTAGAGCAGCCAGTTCAGAGTGGAGACTTTGCTCGAGGATAAAGTCTTAGCCTTCTGTGAAAAACAGAAAAGTGTTTGGACGTTCAGTTTTGCTTGGATGGACATGCACATTTCTGTCTCTTAGGGAAAAAGAAAAAAAGAAGAAGTTGGCAAAAGCTAATCACTATTGACTAAGTTGGCACCTGATAGTAACAGAGTGAGCCACCAGTTTGCTGCTGCAGGTCCCACAAATCTGGTTCAATCACTCTCTGATTTATTATGGGTATGAATTATGCTCTCATGTTCTATAATTACATGAATTACAAGAGAAATTAATGATGGTAGTGGGAAAAAATGTTTAAAAATTCATAGGCATCAGCCTCAAAGTATAGACATGAGGCAGGTTGGGAAAATACCTTAACATGCCTTAAATTCCCTCATCAAATTTCAAAGGGCCTGGACAATCTTTTTCCCCAGCCCCAGAAATTGGTTATGATCATATCCACAAAGCATTGTGCCACAGTTATTCCTTCCCACTCCTATGTGATAGTTGCACATCAAGTGCTATTTATTAAGAAGTTTTCCAAGAGGCAGTTCAAACATTGATGGGGCTG
This sequence comes from Tiliqua scincoides, assembly GCF_035046505.1. Taxonomy (NCBI): domain Eukaryota; kingdom Metazoa; phylum Chordata; class Lepidosauria; order Squamata; family Scincidae; genus Tiliqua; species Tiliqua scincoides. Next base: position 32,421,851 of record NC_089827.1, on the reverse strand, counting down.
GTAAAAGCCATAGGTGTTCTAGTGTGAAGGGATCAGTATTAATATGTATTTTATTCAATGGATTTCTATTCTATTCATTAATACATATTTTCAGGGTGATTTAAAAAAAGACATAATAGCAAGAAAATCACAATACATAATATAATCAAAACAATCAAACCAGCAATTAAATTTAAAGAGCAATTTAAAAGGCCCAGAAGAAGCAAAACATTCTGTGTCTTCAGAAAGCCAACAGTGTGGTGCTAAATAAGTCTCCCTGAGGAGACTGAGCATGGCTGTATTGGCAGAGTAGGGCAGAGCCTGCCAATTGAATTTCAGGTGGGAGTTTGAAGCTGCCCCTTCCCCCCCTTGCCTCAGATGGGCTCCTTTGAAAAGATACTTGCAACAAAGTTTGGGAAGGGAGGATTCAGGGCTCAGAAAAGGATCTTCCCTCCCATAAAGAAGGATTCACTTGGTGAAAGTTTTGATGTGCAGCAAATAAAAAACTAAAGCACTGAGACACCCAGGACAGGGAGGGGTGGGAGAAGTGGGGTGAGTGGACTGAGCATGTGGGTGATCTGAGGGCTAGGTGAAATGGAAGACTCCCGTCTTAATAGGTGTGCAGACAAGTCTGGTTTTGCTGGGTCTGTGGGAGGCTTCAGGTTAGTTAGTTTGCAAGGTGCCTTGAACACTGATGGACATATTCAAACTATGTCAATGCCATGCTCAACACTAGCCGGAAGCAAGCACACCCTTCACACACACCTCATTACAAGAAGTATATTGAATTTCACAGGTGGAATGCTTGGTAACAATGGTAGCATGGGACAGAGAATTCGGAAAAGTTTCTGTGCTGGAAAGTTTTCTTTTGTCTTTTGAAGTTTATGAATTCCTAGGTGAGAACCTGGAAGTGATGTCGCTTCCTGCTTAATGACATTACTTCCGGCATTGGTATCACAGTGATGTCACTTCCTGCTTGATGATGTCACTTCAGGGCATGACATCACTTTCAGGTTAATGACATCACTTCTGGCGGGTCCCGGCCAGATTGTCATCATGAAAAGTGGGTTCCTGTCTAAAACATCCAAGAACCACTGGAGTAGAAGTTCCGATGATGCTGACTGAGGGGCACTGGCTCAATGGCAGCATCTGCTAATATTTCTTTCAGCACTTGAGAGTGGTGAGTGATGCAGAAGATGCTTAATGGAGGAAAGTATGTAAACTCTATGACAGAACTTCTCACAATTATCTGATTCAGGGGAATGGCATTTTTTTTCTCCAATGTGTGAAGGACCAGTACTGTATTGGTGCCATATGAAGCAGGAAACGATTGCCTGTTTGGGCATAGGTGTATATTGCTCAATCATCTCTATCTAACTCATAAGGGATACAGTAGGGTAGGACAGAAAATAATTATTAAAATTTATAGTATTACAGTTGGCCCTCAGTATCCATGGGGGCCTCCCTGGATACTAGGTTCCGTTCCCCCCCCCCCGGTAATACCAAAATCCACAGATAATTGAATCCACAGGGAGGACTTCAAGGACCTCCCAGACATGACCAAAAGCACCTTCTGGTCACGTTTGGGAGGCCCTCCAGCATGGGTTGGCACCTGAGTTGAGTCAAACCCATGGATGCTAAACTCAAGTATAAGGAAGGGCCCACTGTATTTCTTACATTCTCAAATCAGTGAGATCAGAAAGGGTCCCAAATTACAAATGTGCAGAGACCCATATGATGCTCTTTATTCAACTTCTTGACTGTAACTCACAGCAGGCTGCTAGGGTGGGGTCTTATATGCAAAGAAGTGGAGTGAGTATGGGCTTGTGCATTTCATGTGAAACATGCTATCTAGCCTCTCGAATCTATACCTCATATAGCCAACAAGCAATGTTTTGATTCAAATGATCAGGCACACACATAACAGTATGTTTGTACATAGGTATGTATGTACTTAAGTGATATGGCATAATTATCAATATTATAAAATGTGCTTCTGAAAATGTATTTAACATTGTCAACTTTATCCAATTCCATTTACAGGTTAAGTCTCATTACTTGCAAGGGTTCCGTTCCCAGAACTCACATGGATGGCCAAAAAGGCACTAAAGCAAATCAATGTAAAAAAAAAAGTCCCTTTGCTCAGGTGATTTAAAAACAGCCTTGCTGACTTTTTGTAATGCACAGAGGCAATCAGTCTCTCTCCAGGCACTTAGGCTTCACTAGGAGGCAACCATCTCTCCCTTCACCAGGAGCGCAGTGAGGGGAAAAGAATGGAGAAGGTGATAATCACTGCCATTTAGCCTTCTTTCACATCCTCAGGGGGAAGGGAGGAGTGATATATCCTATATCCTAACCACCACCTAACCTAACTGCCACCTATATCCTAACCACCTTCCTGGGTCAATGTGGACTTGCAACTGCAAAACAGTTGTCGCAGGTCTGAGTAAACCTGTCTGCACTGTAGAGGCTTACCCTGGGTAACAGGAATGATTGTTCTCTTTACTAGAGGAGAACTCTGTTAACTGCCCCTTCACCATAGGATGCAGTGGTCACCATTTTGGAGCAGCTGCATTGATGGGAGATAGAAATGACAGAATTGGGCTCAAAAGCTAAAATCCTCTATGCATTTTTCTGGGAGTAAGCCCCACTGAATGTAATGCAACTTACTTCTGAGTAGACATGCAGAGGCTTGTGCTGCAAGTTAGAATTTGAGCCCCAGAGGCTCACCTACAGGTGCATAGAGTCCCAGATACTTCCAACTGCAACATATGACACCATCAGCATCAAAACCAAAACTAAAAAGTGCGGTTATATATATCACTGCTAAAGCAAGTCGTAAGGTCCTTTCAGCGCAAAGCTTGGTGTCTCTATACTGTGTAGTAATCACAGCACACAAAAACTAAGCTCTGTAGCCCATCTTACGAACACCTATACAGTCCAAAGATTTCAAGTAATTGGAGATAAAACTGCTACTGCCTGTAATAAAAAGTGCAATCAAGCTCAGAAGAATGCAGGTTTTTTGCTTTTTTAATCCATACAATAAGCTTCGGATTGTGACTAAGGACCAACCAACCAACAGGACTCCAATGTAAATGGGTGGGGGAAGAGAAAGAAGTAAGATATCCTTTCGAGCAGCTTTGGCTTCTTTTCTTTACCCAGGAAACTAGACTCATGCTGCAGATTCCTTGCTCAGTTAAAGCCACATCCCGCACTCAGACATCCTCCCTTATTTCTAAGGCATTGGGTTGAAAGATGGAGCTCAAGCCAGCACCTCTTCCTCAGTCGCTACCACTTCCTCCTCCTCACACAGAGGGCTGTCTTCTTTTTCTCCTCTGCTCTTGCAGTTCAAGTGCAACTAGTGACACTGATATGTTGGAACCGGGCAAGAGAATGCGAGAAGCAGCCACCCTCACAAGTGCCTTAGATTTTCTGCAGACTGGCAGCCAATGGCACGTGGACTGGCACCGGTCTGTGGCCGATACTTTAAGAAGCACTGCTCTATGGCATAGTTAAATCTTGACTACAGCGATCCTCCAGTGATCTGATGTGACAGAATCCCAAAGCTCTACAAAAATGTTTAGATTCTTCAATTTCCTCCAAATACAACATGTTTACAACATGGCATCCTGCTGCCAGAATGAAAAACAGACTTTGACTCCGAGACCATTTGAGTTCTTGGTATAGATGACATAGGCCTAGCTATACTTGGAAAGAACAATGATCAAGATATCTCAATAATTTCTCCTTCAAAATGAAATGGACCATGACTGTGTTTGATCCAGGAGTAGAGTCCAGGATGGTGTCTCTGGCACAGACATGTTAATTGACTGAAATTGCTCCAAGATAGGCTCATAAAATGGGAGCCCTAGCAGAAACTGAAGCCTGAGACACCATCAGAATCAGAACTGCTATAATAGTTGATGATAGAGCAAGCAGGCGAAGACCTTTCAGCAGAGTCTGACATGTTTTGCTTTCTTCTTAGAAAGATAATTGATGCCATCAGACTCCCTTGTAGTGGGATTTTAGAAATCCTGATTTTAGAAATGGGTTATGTCAGAATGCCAGATGCAGGGGAGGGCACCAGGATGAGGTCTCTTGTTATCTGGTGTGCTCCCTGGGGCATTTGGTGGGCCGCTGTGAGATACAGGAAGCTGGACTAGATGGGCCTATGGCCTGATCCAGTGGGGCTGTTCTTATGTTCTTATGACTATTAGTGCTTGGTGTGCCCCTTGCAGGCATCACTTTCATTCTGGTGACTCTCTGAATGGAATATATATGTGTCATGATCACCTGCTTTGAGGAAGCCACTGCCTGTGGTGGAGATGCAGGTGAAGTGTCAGAGGGAGACAATTGACACCACAGAGCTTCATAAAATTTTACTCTGCAAGGTTGTCTGCAACTTGCAAATTGAAAAGTCTCCTCGTAGGAACAAAGACAAAAAAAAGTGGGCACTTAGAATCAAAAGGCCTCAGAAACTAAATGCAAAGCTGAGCAGGTTTGCAACAGGCTCCTCTCTCCACTAGCCTGGCTTGCCAGCACCTCAGCCATAAATCAGGATCCTTGGACCAAATGACTCAGTAAAGTATATGCACTGTATTCTTTGTTTAAACATATTTCATTTTTTTCCTGTTAAAAATGAAATTATTAGCAAAGACAAGGTAATTAGGCAGTGACAACTTGCATGCTGCAATCAATCAATAACAGGAGTATATTAGGCAGGCTGACAGTCGTATGACACTGATGGGTTATAAATGGCTCAGGACTGCCCTGTGAAAACGCAGCATTTTCTAACATTCTGCACAATAAAAAAAGAGAGCAAGCCCTAAAATGCTATATAAGCAAGCTAACCTGAAATGACACCTAGTATTATAAATGGCCTAATCTATATGTTAATATGGTTGTATCACATAACTGCAGCAAGACTAAGATAACAATATGACTTTGGGGTTTCTATGGCTACCATCCTGGGCGAACGCACTGGGAAGTGCCTCACTGCTGACACTACACAAGCTTTTTGAGGGCTTCTCTTTGGTTATTTATGATATGATTTATGATAACGACAACATCTCCCATTTTCTCCCTTCCTCAGATACAATAAATTGCCATCGTTAATCACCGCTCTTGGTTTGGGCCCGATTACAATAGTATAATAAGGGCACAGCTATGGTAATAGTGTGTATTAAGGTGAGATTTCTCACACCCGCTTGTTCCTGATAAAAGAAATATGAATCCGGAGATCATCCGAGACAATGTCAGTATCTGGAGTATTTCAATAATCTTCCTTTCGAGTGCTTCTGGGTTGGAATTTCTGAGCCATCTAAGATTTTCCACTGATTCTCTGACAAGAAGGTCATGTTCTATTATCTAAAGATTGGAAATCCATCCAATATTTGTACTCTTCACTTCAAGTGTACTGCCCATGGAGGGGGGTGTATGAGAATATTTAAGATAGATTTTTTTTCTTGAAGTGAAGCAGATGGTCAGTTTTTCTACTTTGTGCTTACCTATTTAATCTTGCAGGGAAGGATATTTGAACTAAAAAAGAATGATATCCTATTGAAAAAACAAACACAAAATTCAATCATTCAAAAACAAATGCACCATTACGAAATAGAACAATGCACATGGGCCTGGACTGTCCCCTTCCCTACAATATAGCAGTGGCCCCTAATGTTCTGCAGTCTTCTTTTGCAGCCAAACAAGATGGGTAGAAGAAGAAATGTTGGAACAAACTACGCCCTCTCAAAAGTGGCCAAATCCCATTCTGGGTGGAAAGCAGATACACATAGGTAGGACCTAGATGCAGAAATGCCGTATTATGCAAGCCCATTATCACCTTATATTAGGCCCACACTGAGGTCTAGTTTTCACTGAGATCTCCAAGTCTTCACCGGGCAGATGGGACTTGTTAGCCTGGGAAGGCAGCTCATCTGAAAGAAGGAAAACTCTGATCCCAAACCTCCACTGCCTTGTGGCTACATCCAGTTATGGAAAAGGCTTCAGGAGTCAACCTCGAGGCAAAATCCGGAGCTGGAGTCCCTGAGGCAGTTCATGGCTGAAGACAGTCATGTTCTGGCAACTCCTGCAATGCTGCTGGAACCAACCGTATTGGCCTCTGCCTTTCCATTGGACCATTTCAGCGACGTGGAGAGGGGGGATTTGCTGCATGGGAAACAATCCTCCATATCTACTTTACCCAGGCTTCGCGCACTGGAGAGGACACTCTGTTCCAGAACCACCGTTCAGAGCGCGATACCATAGTCTTCCAAGACTGAAGGATGCCAACAACCAAGTCTTGGCTGTTCTCCTTTTGATTGCAGGTGAGGTTCTCCATGTGATGGAATGTTCCTCCACACAAAACCAAGCATTGCTACTGCGCATATTGCATGATTCTGATAAGAAACATAGCCAGGTGTGATAACTTCAAAGTAAAAGAGGGCACTTCAAACTAAGAGAAGTGAAAGAAATGGGTGAGGAGATAGATAGATACTTTATTTACGGTCATCCGACCAGCTCGTCACAAACAACAAAACAAAATACACAGAATTAAAACCAACACCCCGTTACACATATGTAAAATCATAAAATCAGAGGTCTACACTCTCAATTTTCTTCCTTACCAACTGTGCAGCATAACAGAAGCGGGCAACCCTGAGTGATATATCCGAGTAAACATCAGAAAGCAGAAAAGCAAGCTGCTCCTCCACCTGCATCCCCGTTTCAATACCGAAGATTGGGGAGATAAATTTAGATCTCAAATCGTCATAGTATGGACATTGCAAAACAATGTGGGCAGTTGTCTCCACCACATTTTGAGGGCAGGGGCACAGTCTCTCTGAATAGGGACGCCTTGCATAACGCCCCAAAAAAACTGCTGATAAAAGTGCATTACACCTAGCTTTAGTAAAAGCAATCCTAAATTTAGGTATAACAATATTATAAAAATATCTAGCAGCAGAAAATGCAAGAGCTTGATCCCCAAGAAAAACATACACAGAAAGTCTGGCTCTCGCAGATCTCAATTCAAGGTCTACCAACCTCTGATGCAAAATTTCTTTTGCGTCTCCCGGGCTCATCATCATTAAAGACTCAGGGGAGAGATTGCAGAGTTTGAAATGATCCAAGCACCTTTTTTCCCAGGTGCCTACAAAAGGATCCGAAAAGATCAAATAAGTAAAGTTATCCTGTCGCGAGAGAATCTTCAAAAAATAATGTAAGGCATTTAGCCACATCGACATCTCCATACTTGGGGTACCGGATTCCAACCTGACCACAGTGTTTGGCACACATCGGGGAACATACATCAATTGGCACAAAAATTTGGTCTGGATCACCTCCAAAGACCTGGTATTTAAATATGGGGCGAACTCAGAGCCATAGAGCAATTGAACCCTAGTTTTAGCAGTGTGCAGCCTTAAAGCTGCAGGGAGAAATTTGGCACCTTTGGATGAATAAAAACGATAAATGGCACCAGATGTTTTCTGAGCTGATTGACCGACATAGTTTTTGTGGGCCAAACGGCCTCCTTGATGGGTGAGGAGAAGAGAGAGAGAAATATAACCATTCTCAACAATATACAATAACTATAACAAATCTGAAAATCAAAACATGTTCCAAGTTTAAGTTACCACAGCAGAAAGATCTTGAATGGTTCAAATTCATACTTTATATGCAAAATAGTGATGCTGGTCAATCCTACTTTGGAACATGTATTGTCATATTCATGTTTTCTATCAGATTTAACCTTACACAGTTTATTCAAAATGGTGGGTTGAATCAGTCAATGACAGCGCAATCCAAAGTATGGCTCTTCAGAAGTAAGCCCCATTGAAGTAAATCCCCATCAATGGGATTTATTCCCAGGTAAATGTGTATAGGATCACAGTCTAATGGCCCAATCCTATGGGTGTAATGTGACATCGCTTTGGACTTGCCACCATTCTGCAGCCTGCTAGCAATGGCATAGTAGCCAGGAAGCTTTGTACTGCCAGCAGTGGGCTGCAGATCACCTGCTGGAGCAAGCAAGGAGGCAGTGGAGGTGATGTGGGGAAGGATCGTGAGCGGTTTGAGGGCAGTGATCAGCCAGGTGGAGGGTGTTTTGGGGCAAGATCTTGGTGGTGGCACATACTAAGTTCCTATCTCCCCTTTCCCAACCCAACATGCCCCCAACTCTCCTCAGACTTAGGGCAGCTGAATAGCTGGTTTGGATCTGATGAGACCCATCAGAGGCCTGGGCTGGACATCAGCCCCCCCCCGACCATAGCACTGAGTGAGTGCTCCATCAGTGGTGCTGCGTGCTATGGGCTGGCGGGGAATAGACTTGGGTTCCCTGTTACTGAACTCATAGCAAGGAGGTCTGTAGACCATGGAGCTATGGAATGTGTCATTTGGATCCAAGAAAGTGGATCAACAGCTAAACAGTGGTGGCCAACCTGCAGCATGTCATGTGCCACTTTTTATGTAAAAAAATCTTGAATGTGCCACTCCAACTTAACATCGCTTTTAGCAATTACCATGATAGCTAAAATAGAACCTCCAAATTCAAGGGCAGCATATCTCCAATTGCCAGAAAGTGCAGAGCAAGAAAAACGGGAGAGCTATTGCCTATTTGGGACTTTCCAAAGACACCTGGCTGACTGCTGATGAGGCCAGAAAGGTGTTCTAAATTGAACTTTAGTCCGATCCTGCAGGACCCATTCCAAAGTCCATATAAATTGTGTTCATTGCCCTTGTGAACTACCCAGCCCCCTCTGCTTGCACACCTTCAAAGTTGATCTCACCCAGGATCTCTTCATGGACGATTTTTCCCCCTGGGCTTTGCTGATCTCATTGGTCATCTCTGCACTGCCCCACTCAGCCCCCCTGCCTTCCTCAGCCCTTGGGTAAGGGCTGTGGAAGGCCTTCTTGGGTGAGTAACCCACCAGTTAGCAGAATGCAGCTCTCCAGCACCTGCCCTACAGTCTTTCTCTCCAGTCCATCATTCTTTTTCCACTTTTCTCCCCATTTTCCAACCAGAGTAAATCAAGCAGAATAGGTGTGGCTGCCCTGAGTATGCCCAGCGCAGTGAAAGAAACTTGCGGGTGTGCTGTTTCAAGAGTAGCAATCAAGCAAACTGTAAACTGCGGGGGTGCTTTCTTTGTTATTATTCAAATGTTTTCCAAAAATATTTGACAACTTTGTGTGTGCCACTTAGAAAGTGTCCATGTGCCACTAGTAGCACATGTGTAGCATGTTGGCCATCCCTGAACTAAAAACACTACTAGGAAAAATAATGCAAGTCCATTGGCAGCCCTCTTAAAACCTATTAACCCATTTCTGCCCAGCCCACAGGTGTACCAATTTGATCCATGTTGCGTATATGCAACGTTGGGCAGGAATGGCTTAACTGAAGGCTGACATGAGTAATACCCCAATATTGCTTAAGTTGAAATTCAGGCACTTACATTTTGGGTACACACGAAACCTCTTTGGCACATACCTAAGCAGAATGCACAGTATGATCCTCACTGTCCCATCTATGTGTTTCCACTGTCAGGGATGTAAGAAAGAAGGCAAGGTAGCTGCCATATCCTCCCTCTCTCATCTATTTACATGCTCAGGAGGCTTCTTGCATACTTCCCATTTCAGAATAACTTTTGTAGGAAATCCTTGCTTAAAAGATATAAATTCCTGCCTACTTCCATAGTAGGCCATTAATATCCCCCACTCTTGCTAGATAGATAATATCCCCCACTCTTGCTTGCTTTTTCTTACTCAAAGCCAACTTCAGAGAGCATGGTAAGAAGCAGCATGAAAGCCTAGATTGAAAGATACTGAAATTTGCACAGCACACCTCTGCCAGGTGCGTCTACAAATTGGCAGTACAAGACAAATTTCTTTTGAGCACATACAAGTTGTTCTGCTCTCACTAAAATGAAGGTGTTTTTTTTTAAAAACTATCAATACAGATGCTTCACTTCTGACACATTGCAGCACAGGAAGGTATTCATAGCTCAATTAGCCAAGTATCTTTTGGCACAGGGTAAACCAGATCTAGGCTGGGCTAGACAGACAATGAAGTGACTTATAAAAGGCCCCTGCAGATCTCAAGTTCTTGGTGCTCAAAACTTAATGGATCTCTACAATTAGAACATCTTGTCCACTGCAAGAAATTGAAAGCATCAAAGCCCAACATACTGTTTTTGCCACCATTCCTCCACACCCACTCTTCTCACATTCCCCAAAGAACAGCATCAATTCTTCATGGAATGCAACAAAGGAGACATGTTTGGGAAAACCACAGATTTTGCCTCCTTGCAGCACCACAAACCTTGCAAAAACTAGGCAAATGGGGCAAGTGGTGCAAAAGTGAGATACTAGAAAGGAAACCAAAAGATATTGTCTGAAAAAAGATAATGCAGAAGCTACTGGTGGGTTTCCATCCCCTAAGTAGCAGGAAGAAGACTTGGTGTAGCTTTGGAACCCTTCAGACTAAGTAATATGTGGCACATTCACAACTGAGGGGTCACAATGAAAACAGCCATTGTCTAGGTACCCACTCGCTGTAATTCCAAATGGCAAGGGGAGGGGACAGAGAACAGAGATTTCTGTTGCATCTGACATGCATTTGAATATTAAGATCAACGAGGGAGGGGGCTTTTTTAAGACCCTGACATGTGCAGAGGATTCAGGGTGTGTGTTTTTGTTTCTCATACATACTGGCTGCATTTCCTCCCATTGTTTCTGGGTGTCTGTGAAGTCTAGCATGAAGTGAAAAACTAACCTGGTTCCAAAGTACAGGAGAAGACAGAACCAACCTCTTAATTCATGCCAAGCTTTGGCAACACTCAGAACAAGTGAAAATCTTTCTGTTTTCCATTTTGTGAAATGACTGTTCACAGTTCTGATTTGCTGAGATTCTCCGTGCATATCCATATGCCTTGAATTTATTTTATTTATCTAAAATATTTATATCCCGCCTCTCCCCTTGTAAAAACAAGACTATGATGTAAGACCAAAGAAGATGTAAGACTAAAGAAGGAGGTGGATTCTGTCTATCCCAGCCAGCATGGAGTAAGTGAGATGCACAGGGATTTATGGTTGTCACTGGTGACCTGGAGATAGTATTTATGGTCCCCTGTGGTTAATACAAATTTCTACCACAACTGACAGAACAGCAGTTCAAAATGGCTAATAATATGAACAGTCCTGAACCACATTCTGAAGACAGGTGGGGAAAATAAAACACATTAAGAGTTTAATTCTGGCACTTGGAAATCTGAAACATTTCTCTAGCCTTGATCACACGTCCCTCTGCATTTGCAAACCTTTACCTAACAGAGAAAGATAGCAGACATACACATTAAACATAACAGAAATTAGTTTGCAACTGTCAGAGCTGCAGTAGTTAGACCCCCATGCCTAATTTTTCAAAAATAAGCTTTAAGGGGGTAGACCACAGTTTTTAAAAAAGGCTGCTTCCCTCCCCCCTGGATTTTATCATTCAACAAGAAATTCTGCTTTTCTCTCTTCATGCTTGTCTCTGGCTGTTGTCTTATTCACTGTTTTCCCCTTCTAACCATTCCCCAGCAAGTGCGCCGACAGTGTGTGTGGGGGGAGAGAGTTTTTATCAGGTAGCGTGATATTTTCTGCAGCTACACAGTAGGACCTCTCAGGCAGCACTCAACAGTCATTTGAAACTGGAGAGGAGAGTCCTACTCTCTGTCAGCTTCAAACACAGCTGTCAACACCCCTTGAAAAGTGCTACACGAGCACCAGGCAATCATGTGGAGTAATAATTCTGTGGGTCCTTTCTCACTCAAGCAAGCAGTGAAATTGATAGGGTACGAGAAAAATTAAAACCACCTCCACTTGAGGGCCTCTCGCTGATTATGATGACCTTCGTAGAGAAGGGCCGCCAAAATCTGCGTTACTCTTTCAGAGTCTCATGCATCCATGCAATGCCTTCAAATAAGCCTTGCTTCTGAAGTCTGAACACAAGGCCATGGGTTGGAGTTGGAGGCTGCTGCAGGAATGGCTGAACTGTCAAGAACACTAATAAGGACCAATTGCTAGGGCTCTAACCTGATGTGAATTAAGTGATTAAAGTTGCACAAAATTCATGGCACACACCAGTGTCTTAGCAGGCCCTACTTGGGAAAAGGCATTCCCTCCTGTGTTCCAGAGAAGGGAGGGAATTGTTTCTGAAGAGGGTGCTTGCCATCTGCACCTTTGTGTATTTGTATTAAAAATACTGCAATATTTTCTTTTAAAAAATGAGCCGTTCGATTATTCAAGAATTTTCTTCATCAAAAATTTTTCAGTCTCTGAACCTAACTAATAAATTTTAAGTGCTGTAGCCCTGCAACTTTCACACTCTGCTTCCTGAGTTGGATGGAATCATGCAACAATAGGACAGAGCTTCACAAAACATATCCTAGTGAACCTTGTAATGTCAAGGCATCAGGGATGGGAACTCGAGGCAGATGCCTCAAACTCCAATCATGAAAACGTGCATTTTTCACTGACTCATGAAAACTTGGAAGATGTGGAAGACACGGAAAAACATGGAAGACTTGGAAAAACACACAAGTCAAGGGCCCCGACCCAGCACTTGACCTCATGTATACAGACTCAAGTCTGTCTGTGTCTGGGTGTGCATGCTTACTGTTTTTGCAGCGTGAAAAACCTTGTGGGACCATCATTCAGACCAGGCGAGTAGCAGGGAAGTTTCAGCCTCGAGGCAGGAAAGGGTTAATGCATCTGAGTAGGAGGGGGGAGGTAGGAGCGAGCTCTTTTGCCCATCTCTGATAGGAAGGAAGGAACTGATGATCATTGGACAAAGGGTGGGCATCTGATATTTTCTTTGGCAGAAGGAGGAGCCAAAGGATTCTTGCCTTAAGATTGGCTGCAGAAGCCCAGGGAGGAAGTTTTTTCCGTGGATGAATGAGGAGAGAAGGAGGGGGGAAGACGGTTCCTAGCCATCCCAGAGAAATTCATGGCATGGGCCCAGAAGGCTCAATGAACGACCGACTGCAATGGGACTACTTCTGAATAGAGCCGCCAAAGATTGGGTCAACCTGGTAAGCCTCGCAGCTGCTGCATGTGACCCCCCTTTCTCTTGCAGCTTCTGTCCTCGCTCTCATGCAGTACCTCCCATCCCCTCCCACCCTATTTACAGATGGGTGGGGACAGCAGGGGAGTGTTTAAAGAGAACTCTGATACACACACACCCTAGCAGTAGCCCCGTTTTTTCCCACAGCTGGGTTTTTAAAGGGGGCAACTTTTCAAGTCACGAAAGGGTAACTTGGCAACTTGTAAAGTGTTCCCATTAGGACTCGTTTTCGAGTTGAGTTGCAGAGGGGCAGTGATTCTAGACTTGACTCAAGCTGCACCTGACTTGCCCATCCCTGCAACGTACCTTCTCAAAATTAACAAAAACTGGCAACCTTCACAACCATCCTTCTCCTGCCCAATGCTTAGGAACTGAAAGCCTATTTGGATGTTATACAGAAGTCTCCTTTGTTTGTGCTTCCTTTATAATGTTTGAGAAGGTACACATGCAAGCACATTTCGCCTGTATTCTCCTCTCCAGGAGAACCAGATTTGCATAGTTCAGGCACTTTAAGTAGAGGTTGGGCTGGGGATGGAAGGAAATATGAAATTCACACCACAATTAATCAATTTCCGTGTTCCCATTTTGCTTGAAAAAAATGATAATTTTGTGATTCCAAAGTTTTCCCTGATTTAACACCAACAAAAGTAAACTCAATAATAACAACAATGTCCAAAGGCAGCACACAGAATGAAACATACATTTTCACGGCTCTCTTCAATCTGCAACAAGGCCTGGCTTTGGTGCTACAAATGACCTTGACAAAATGGGGGGGGGGGGAGTATCTCAGGACCTGGGGCTCTAAAACTATTTTAGAATGAGCTTTGAATAATTGTTCTACAATATGAGTTTCCTGATTAATTGCTTAAGATAAGGTCTCCTTTTCCTTGCTGGCCTCCAGTGGCTCCCCCTACTTCCCATAAACACTTGTGTCTCATTTTTCTGCACATTGGGAATGGCTGAGAGAGAGAGAGGGGGAAAAAATGAGACACACAATTCCATTACTTGAGGATTAGCCAAAAGATAACCCTACGTATTCCATTACTGACCATTATTTGAGTAATTATGCAATCAAATTGAACCAGTTTGAAAGATACCCTAATTGTTTTCCAAGGCTTGATCAAGCTGTGTATCCAACTAAGTCAAGTTGCGCCTGTTCACAACACAAAATTACATTCAGACTGCCAAGGAGAAATTAAAAGAAAAGCACTCAACTTTTATTATGAACCAGTAACATAAAATACAGAGTTAAGAATCTAGTCTGATCAGGTTTATGCCCCAAATCATCCAAGACATGCAGAATTCAAATAGAAAAATTTATAGACACAGTTTTTCCATCAACACAACACAAAACTGGTATTTGGTCATTAGATTTCTGGCACTGGATCAACACATTTGTTGCAGGAGAGAGAAGGCTTATTATCTAAACCCAAAATCTGAATCAAATGGCATGGAGAAGGGGGGGAACAAATGTCCCCGATCCATGGGATTTGAGAAGAGCATGCTTGGGGTAGCAGTATATTTGGAAGAAAATCATAGAAATCAATAGGATTTACTTTTGCTTAAATACACTGAAAAATGCAAGGTCTTAAGGTGAAACAAGGGAAGATCTAACATACAATCACAGAATGTCCATCACATACAAAGACCATCACAGAAATCCAAGTTCTTGAGTAGCAAAGTGTGAAGAAGTTTGCTGATAGGTATATGTGATACTGAGTGCTATAAACTTTGATGCATGTACCTAGAAATGCAATTTTTTTCTGCCAGCTCTGATTGGGTGCCTCACAGTAGAGTAGAAACAGAGCACAATCCTTTGGGCTGCCACCACCACCACACAATACAGCGGCACTAAAATGGGTGGCACTGTATACTGTGGGGCCAGGGAAGCTACCTGAGGTCTCCTCAGGATAAGGGAACATCTGTTTTCTTAACCTATGTAGAGCCCTGGTGGCCCTGATGGGTCTACTCGAGTCTGTGCCAGCTCTTGAGCTGGTGTAGAATTGAGGAGGCCCATCTAGAGCTCAACAGCTCTAGAGGGAGGATAGGATCTGGCAGCAGCCTCTGCCGCCATCTCAGCCCCGCTCCCGGGCCCAATCAACCCTCTGGCTCTCCCTCTGGCCCGTTCCACCTCCTCCCTGCCTTCCCCCACCCCAAGAAGACTCCCCACTGGCTGATGGGGATACGTACTGCCCAGCTCTCAGCTGTGGTGTCCTGCCAGCATAGATACTTGGCCCCAACCTCTCCTCTAGCAGAGCATGCTCCCCATAGCCGGAGACGTGCCTTACAGCACTTGTATGACAGCAGTGCCATGACAGCATGCGGGCTGCTAGCGCTGACCTGGCTTAGGACTGAGCTGTTAGTTGGCTTACCATATCAAAGACACACATTCTCCATCTGAGCATTCCACCACCCCAAGGGAATATCCCACTTATGGGATTACAGCATAGAGAAGTAGTGAAGGGAAAGATAGGGGACACAAACAAAGCTGTTGTGAAAAAAGTCACAATTTTATTGCATACAGCTTCTAGGAATTTGTTGACTAAGAGACAGGGACACTGATGCTACTGAAACCCTGACCACTAACAAGAAAAGTGGTCAGCTATCAGCTAGGTAACAGGAAGAGAGACTCAAGAGTCAGGCAGTACAAGTCGCTCATGTAGTTGAT
This sequence comes from Tiliqua scincoides, assembly GCF_035046505.1. Classification (NCBI taxonomy): domain Eukaryota; kingdom Metazoa; phylum Chordata; class Lepidosauria; order Squamata; family Scincidae; genus Tiliqua; species Tiliqua scincoides. The sequence goes on along the minus strand of NC_089827.1, from coordinate 32,406,108 downwards.
AGTCACTAACTGGGGGGGGGGCAGAGACAGCTGGCAGATAGTCCCCTGATGGATTGGGATGTATACTTCTCTGAACTATTGTCCATGTCCAATACTTAAGCACTGGGTGCTTGAACAGCTGCACAATCTAACCTCTAAACCAGTGGTTCTCAAACTTCTAGCACTGAGACCCACTTTTTAGAATGAGAACCTGTCAGGACCCACTGGTAGTGATGTCATGAATAGAAGTGACATCACCAAGCAGGAAAATTTTAAACCATCCTAGGCTGCAATCCTACCCACACTTACCCAGTAGTAAGTTATTATAGTAAACAATTACTATAATTGTTTAAAGCATATACATAGTAGCCTGTTAAAAGTCCAGATGTATAACATTTCCCCAAATGCAGTCACATATGATGGTAGCGTCTAGTCTAATATATTAAAAATAAAATATTGAAATTAATGGGGACCCACCTGAAATTGGTTTGCGATCCACATAGTGGGTCCTGATCCACAGTTTGAGAAATACAGCTCTAAACCAACCAATCTGCAATATATGACATTATTTTGATATGTGGAAGGCAGCCCTTCCCACACAGTTCAGGGAGATGCAGTTGATACCGACACACATCCAAATTACATTGTTTACCTGAGCTCTACTGAGTGTCATGTAAACGGAAAGGCACATGTTCATCCAGGACTTTGGTTGTATTAACACATACTGTACATACAAGCTAAAGTTTTACTGGGGCCAGAGCCTGCACTCTTCAGTGCCTGGGAGCATTGAGCTATGACGTACATATAGTTGATCTGGAAAATTTCACAGTGCATAGGAGTCACATGTAGAAACAAGATCAAAGTTTCTTGCTCTGTTCACCAGGCAGGTCTATCCAATCACTGGATATCGAGGTGCAGGCATAACATTTGTACAGGTCCTAAGGACTGGACCAACACAAGTAGAGTCTATGCAAACAGTACACCAATATATGGATGTCTGATGGGTTTTGAGGTAATGCAGGTATGCCTAGTGGGCAGAGTGTTATGGCCATAATATTTCTCTCCACTCAATATAGCCTTCATGAACTGCAAAGTTTATCCAAACCATCACTTACTCAACTGGCCTTGTAGTGGGACAAAACTAGATTTATATTTGGTTACCCTTACTCACATAAGTTTACTCTCTTAAGCTCTTTACAAGAAGTCAGCTTATTTGATCTTCCTTTCCCATCAGAAAAATCCTGTTTGTTGTCCCAAGATACCTTAAGCAGGTTTATGCCTTCAATTGCCTCCAGAACAACCATAGCACTTTATTGTTTGCTTGTTATATCTTGGATCATCAGTCCAAGATATTATCTGGCTGTCAAGTACATTTATTATTTTAATAACTGTCTGGCTTTGACTTATTTAATTAATTCCTTTTTAAAATTTAGATTTACAACCCAACCAATGTCATAAGCCTCTGGGTGGGCAAGATTTCCTTATTTAATATATCCTCAAAACATCCCTGCAAGGTAAGTTACGATTTTCCCCCACTGTACAGATGGGGAACTGAAGACTGTGATAAGGGTCTTGCGTAAAGCCACCCAGTGAGTAGATGGCTGAGATTGAATTAACTGACTGAAATATATTATCAGATCTCAGCAGAGGTGGTATTTTTGAAGGTGTTCAATGGAAAAACATCACCTTTATTTGATTAAACAATAGAGACAAATCACTCACTTACCAGCTGAGAAAATACCTTAAATTTATTGCCTCACTCCAGAGGTACAGTATACAAATAGCTGACAGTCAGAGTTTAGTTTAATTTTTAAAAAGCACAGTAGGTACAGAAACACATGTATAGAGGGTTCCAAGAAAGAAAATATTTTCACACCCTGCACAGACCTAATGTCCTTAAAAAAGGGGGGGGGGGGTCTAGGAATCTGAAATATTTTCTCAGACCTATTTACAACTTTCATTATTTAATGGCCACTGGCAATTCGTAGGTGGGCCTGGTACATTGAGTTCTATACTAGGCCTCAAAGTAATGCCCCCTCCTAAAAGAAACTGAACAAGCAGACAACAGCACCACAGGCTAAGTACCTATAGTTTATTTTCTTTCTTTTCGGACACTGCAGGACTTTGAGCACAGTCTTACCTCTGACTCTGCTCTGCTTCTGCTTAATATTCTTGCATTATGTTTACAACAGGATCAGGATGGGCAAATCCCTGCTATGGCTTGGAGGAGTACTTAGCGAAAGCTCCCTTTCCAGGAGCAACAACACATCTTCTAGACCAGGGCTGCCCAAACTCCGGCCCATGGGCCATTTGTCGCCCGCTGGGACCCCCAGTCCGGCCCCCAGAGAGCACCCCCTCTCCAATGGGCACTTGGCCCACTGGAGACTCGCTGGTGCCCGCATTGGCCTGACATGCAAGCTCCCAGCACTGCTCTCTCTCCACTGCCTTGAGCTTTGCATCTGCAAAGCTTCACAGGCAGCAGAGAAGAGACCAGCCTTGCCCCTGCACAAGCCCTTTTATAGCCTTGAACTAATGCGACACTTGCAAATGTTGCATTCGTTCAGGCTTCTAAAAGGTCTTGCGCAAGTGCAAGGGTGGCTTTTCCTTGCTGCCTGCAGGTGGAGCTTGAAGTCTGTGCTCACGGCAGCTGGGGAAAGCCTTGGAGAGCGCCCATCGCTGCCTCGCGTTCCGTGAAGATGGGGGCAAGCGGGATCACAAGCAGCTGGGCAAGCTCTCCAACGTGGCTGCCTCCTTCTCAACCACCACTACAGCCGCAGTCTAAGTCTTCTCACCTCCGCATCTTGCCTCTCCAGCCTCCTGCAGGTCCGTCTGAATGGGAATGGGGGGGAGCCTGGCAGAGGGTGGGAAAGATCACTGGGGTGGGTTGCTTTCACTCTGTGGGGTGGGCAAGCCTGGCAGAGGAAGGGAAAGATCACTAGGGTGGGTTGCTTTCACTTTGAGGGGTGGGCAAGCCTGGCAGAGGAAGGGAAAGATCACTGGGGTGGGTTGCTTTCACTTTGAGGGGTGGGTAGCCTAGCAGAGGGGGGGAAAGATCACTGTTGTGTTTTAATGGGAAGAAACATGCTGCCTTTGCACTGGAGGGGGGAGAGAGAGAGAATAAAATAATGCTCCTCCATGGAAGGGGAGAGAGTTCACACTGCTGTATGTTTGTATTGTACTTCTCCTGGGCAAGAGGTGTGTGGTCAGGAGTTATTTTAAATGCCTCCCCCTTTTCTGGATCTCATGTGTATTATTAATAAGTTCAATAAAATCCATTCATTCATATAAGTTCTGTCTCTAATATATTCATTCATGTAAATTTATTCAAATCTGAAATGTACATTAATTCTTTTTTTCTCTGGCCCTGGGCACAGTGTCAGAGAGATAATGTGGCCCTCCTGCCAAAAAGTTTGGACACCCCTGTTCTAGACAATCAGTCCTTTCTCCTTTAGGCTGCCCAGACTTCCCCCCATCTGCCTAGCTTGTGCTCATTCTGAGGGTCCTCCTCCCTTGGTTGCTGGCTCTTTCTACAAGGGCAGAGATGCTCGGCCTCAGAAGACTCATAATTTCTTCTTTCATTGGGGTGCCACAGCTGGGCCCTTGGGACACATCTTGTTGGTGCTGTCTCCATGGCATAAGTCTGTTCATGCTTCTCTATTTCAAAGCCTTATGTCAGACCTCAATCATCTCAACAATAATTCTGTAAGGTGCATAACAAATGTTCCTAAGACCAAGGGAAAGAGAGGCTATCAGCACTCAACTGTGAGTGTGCTGTAGTACTGGTTAGACTTGAACCAGGAAACCTAGCCTTGAATCTCTGCTGAGCTATGAAGCTCAACTAGGGGCTGATTCCAGGTCGGTTACTCTCTCTCAGACAAACTTCACAGAATTATGTGAAGATCAAAACTGGCAGAATCCTATGGCCACTCTGACCTCCATTCAGGAAGGACAGGATATGAACATGTTGGATACATATAAGTAGATTACAAACCCCTGAAATACCGCTGGACAGGATTCCAAACACATCTATTCAGTTCTGCCATGTGCCCACAAGGAGAAGTGTTTCTGGTTGTCCCTCTGGCAGCAGGCCCTCATTTCCCATAGAATACCACTGCAGAGAGTGCCTCAACCATTGAAGGTAGCGATTGGCAGACTACCACTGGAAAGGAGAGTTTGAGAAGTTCCCCTACGCAGGGTAGATCTCACACAACCCTTCAGGCTATAGCCTACATGTCTATTGTGCAACAAAAAAGCAATTTATGATGGTAATTATAAGCTACTATTATAACATGCAATTAAATGTTATGTATATATCCCACTGCCACCAAACAGAGCAATAAAAAAACAAACCATTCTCAAAGCTGCAAAGAGACTACTAAGCATTCTTGTTAGAAATACAAGATTTCATCCATGTGTTCTACACATTCACATTTTTATTTATTTATGCATACTTCTTGAAAGTATTGAAGGGTTGTTGGGGGTAGGTGGAGAGGAAGAGATTTATGGCCTGGAGCATGAACTGTGGATATTCTCATGATTCGGTTAGAATGAAGTGTGAATCTTCTCAACCATAGCTGGGCAACTTCTTCCAAGTTAGGATTAAAGCCACTGCTTGGGAAGCTTCCCTTTTAATGGATAAGCAAGTGCTGCAGAGGATGCTTGGCCAACTTCCGCCAATGCTCCACAATTTGCTGATGAGCAGGGCTCAAAATTGGGTGGGTAAGGGGGGATTATCCTCCTGTAGCAGCTTGCCGTGTTGAGGAACACCCAACCTATTAATCTAGTTACATGCCAAACAGTAAGCAGCAGTCTGATCAAATCCTATTAGCAACAATATGCCAATGCCCACTCCCCCCTCGCCTCCAAATGCTTCAGTCTGGGATGCCTCGGTGAAGAAAACACAGATACAAAGAATGAATTGGAATCTCAGCAAGTTTATAAATCAGACTGTGTTTTGGTGGATAGCTTTGCTGAAAGACTGAATGAGACTCTGCCCATTGCACTGATATTCCCCTCACAAACTCCTGACCCATTCAAGGGAAGTTCTTTTTGCACCCATCAGATGTGCTTAGGCATCCCAAAACAGTGAACAGGGTTTAGCTTTCTGCTTCAGGTCAGCTCAGACGAATGGTCTGGTTGAGAAGAAGGCAGTTGTCTCTGACTTCGAGAAAGGATTCTCCTGAAGTCAACTGGAGCTTTTGAAAAAACTTAATTGTGTACCACCCTTCTCCCACACTAAACACAGTGGGGGATGCTAAAACCCCCTTGTTCTTCTGCTGTGGTTTTGGGCCATTTCACACAGTCTGTGCTCTGTGCTATTCATAAAAACGAAAATGAAACATCAAGGGTCAAAAGCTTGCGCTCACGCTCCTGTCTAGTCTGACCTTCAAGTACACTAATTGCAGATGATTCAAGGAAGCAAAACAACTTGCATAGATGGTATATGCAGTGGTGTAGCTAAAGGGGTGCAGGGGGTAGCAGTTGCACCAGGCAACAAGCTTTAGGGGGGCAACAAGCTGAGCTTGACACTAGTGATCAAAATGGTGAAAAAATTGGTATGTACTAATAATACTATCATGTTATAAATCATTGGAAAGGTAATTTAATGCAGAATGCAATGAAACAAACCTCACTGGAATATCTGTATTCTGTCAAAAGTCATGGCCAATTAACCGGAAAATGAAAACACAACTGCCTTATGAAACAAGAAGTGGATTTCTTTAACTCAAAACTGACAGTTCTGAGAGCCAATGAGATGTTCTGAGAGCCAATGAGATGTGGTTACACAGCATGTAACCACAGCTTTGAAACGGGCAGTGGCTTGCCCCCTCCTGAAGAAGCCTTCCCTGGATTCCACTGTGTTAGATAACTACCGGCCAGTCTCCAAAATCCCATTTCTGGGCAAGGTAATTGAGCGAGTGGTAGCATCTCAACTCCAGAGGGTCTTGGATGAAGCAGATTATCTGGATCCTTTTCAATCTGGTTTCAAGCCAGGCTTTGGGATGGAAACCGCCTTGGTGGATAACCTACACCAGGGACTGGACAGGGAGAGTGCGTCCCTGTTGGTCCTGCTGGACCTCTCTGCAGCTTTTGATACCAAAGACCATGGTATCCTTCTGGGTCGATTGGCTGAGCTGGGAGTTGGAGGCACTGCTTTGTGGTGGTTCCACTCCTAATTGGAGGATCAGTCCCAGATGTTGGTACTGGGGGATGCCTGTTCGACACCCTGGCCCTTGAGGTGCGAGGTGCCACAGGGTTCAATTCGGTCCCCCATGCTATTTAACATCTACATGAAACCGCTGGGAGAGGTCATCCGGGCTCTCCTGGCTCGGAAATTCTCGATGCAGGTGCTGGAGTATCGGCTTGCTCTGAAGGTGGTTGCACTACCCCTGAAGGAGCGGGTCCGCAACTTGGGGGTCCACCTGGACTCACAGCTGCTCCTGGATTCCCAGGTGGCGGCTGTGGCTAGGGGGGCCTTTGCTCAGCTTTGGCTGGTGCGCCAGCTGTGGCTGTACTTGGATCATGCAGACCTAGCCACGGTGATCCATTCCACGGTGACATCGAGGTTAGTGACCACGCTCTATGTGGGGCTGCCCTTGAAGACGGTTCGGTTGTGACATCACTTCCGGGGCATCATTTTGAGCTCTGCACAGGGCTACACATTCATTAGCTACACCACTGGGTATATGACACCAGCTAGATTCACAAAAATGTACAAAAATGTACCTAAAGATATTGGAAGTGTAAACAAAAAGAAGGATCATTTATCATATGTGGTAGACTTGTACCAAAGTGAAAAAATTGGACTTTGATACACTAGCAAACGCAATTGATACTTAAGGTAAATTGGCAAATGAAATCAGAAGTTTTTTGTTGTGAATGCTCGATGATTGGATTCAGAAAGATTTTGAAATTATATTTCTATATATGACAATGGTGGCAAGAATATTGTATGCTAAGTATTGGAAGGTTCCAGAAATATCTTCAGTTGAAGAATGGTGGGTAAAGATATTGGACTTAGCAGAGGTGGACAAACAAATGATTTTTCTAAAAGAAATCATTCATGGACTTCCTGCGTGGGAAGAGGAAAATGGGTCTAATGAACTGTGGATTTGATGAGCAGATAATTGATATATAAATATATACTTTTTTTGCTGTGGTTGAAAATGTATTTTAGACATAACCACTAGACTGTTTTAAGATACAATACCTAATATGTTATATATTTTGTAGAAAAACAAAGAAACGTCCATTCAGAACTCCACACTTGCCATACAACTTTCAATACCTGTTTTCATTTCTCTTTTTATTTTAATTTCTCTTTCTAACTTTTTGAGTTTGTCCTTGTTAAATTTTGGTGTTTTAAAATAAAATTGTTTAAAAACAGAAGAAAAACGGCTTTAACTAGGAGCATATAGTGAGGCAACAATGTCAGAATAAAATCCACTTCCAAAATCCTATAACCGTTTGGAGTACAGGTGCAACCTATTTATCCACGGATTTTTTATCTGCTGATTTGAATTGGGTGGGGGAACTGAAAGTTGCACACACCTTTGCCCTCTCCATTTCAAGACAGCCCAAAACACTGCAAAAAGGCCGCAAGTCCAAGACCTAACTCGCACAGGCAGGGAAATAGCCCTGGAGCCATGGAAGAGGTTCCCCTTGCTAAGGAACAGTAATACTCCTGGAGCCTCTGAGCCAGCCAAGGCTGATGAGGGGAAGAGGGGGCAGAAAACCTCTGTAGCCACAGCACAAGCAGCAAGGTGGAGCGCTCTCTCTCTCTCTCTCTCACACACACACACACACACAGGGACAGGCGAGGTAGCAACAGAGGGGATTGCTTTAAAAAAACCCAGGGAGTGTTTCCCAATTCCTCCCGCCCTTCAGACTGAGATGGTGCAGGCTCTCCGTGCTCCAGCCTACACAAACAAAACAGCCCAGCAAGCAAGTCTTCCCCACAAGCCAAAGCAGAAGATTTAGGCTACAATCTTCTCCACACTTTCCTGGGAGTAAGCCCCATGGACTAGAATGGGACTTACTTCTGAGTAGGCAAGCATAGGACTGGGCTCTCAGGCTACAATCCGATCCACACTTTCCTAGGAGTAAGCCCCATTGACTACAATGGGGTTTACTTCTGAGTAGAAACGCCTAGGATTGGACTCTTAAAACTCAGCATCCCACCTGTGAAAGAAGCGGGACAGCTGGCAATGGGAGGGCTGAGTACGGAGCTGAGGAGGGGGAGGTGAAGGAGTGGAGGAGATTGATGACAGCTGCCTTAGTTTCCTTCCAGCCCCAAGTGTCAGGCTGCAGCATATTTGCTTAACTCTATGGAATTTAGCACAACACGTTTTTTCTTATTCAAGTCGGGTCACGGAATGGAACTCGCGCGAATAAATAGGCTCCACCTATACTGTATTCTCATCTACTGGCTAAAATCAAGAGAATTTATGTTATCTTTTTTAAACATGTAGTATTAAAGCTGGATAGCGGGGTTAATTTGCTGTGAAGTGGGAAAAGTGCTAAAACGTTGAATTTGGTTCTCTATAGCTCCATATTGCCCATATTCCTCAAAATTAATAATTACCCTGTGGTGTTTCACTACTCTTCCCCACTATAATATTTTGTAAACTGCAGTATATTCTGATGGTGTGCAAAACCACCCCAACACCAACTGCGCTAAATGGGAAAAAACGTACAAAAGGAATGCTGAACAGCTAGCACTGGTAAGTATAAAAACTCTTTTTTGCACATTTTTTAAAGCACTACCCTATTGTCCTTGTTGTTCTTTTCCTGTACTGTCCAAAGGAAACAATGAAGGGTTAATTTTTTTTTCCTCTACAACTGGTCTCCTGCTCAAGGAACTCCCTTGCTCATCTAGGTTATTATCTTTATGACTAGGGCATACATTTGATCTCTACACCGAATTTAAGTAACAACAGCAGCAACAACCAGTATTTATATACCACCTTTCTGATCATCGGACTACTCATTTCACTTTAATTCAAGGTGGTTCACGTAGGCAGGCTCACTCTTAAACCCCAAGGGGGTTTTTACAATAACAAATAAGTTCTATCTTTCAAGAACGAGCAACATTCCAGATGGATCTTATCACTGTCTGGTGAACATTCTGGCTGCAGTTGCCTCCCATGCTGACATATTTACATATATGACTATATGTAGTATAAATTGCATTAACTCAGCACTTTACTAACCAGAAAAGTGAGCCCCCTGCCCCAAATAGAAATCTATCGGGTCATCAAAAGAAGGCTCATAAATATCCATTGGCAGGTATCGTTAAGTGCGGCAAGTAAGACTTGTTCGCCATTGAATATCCAGATTTAATTCACGGTTGGCCGACCTGTAAGGTATCTCTATCTGCTAGAATCACCACCGAGTCGAAGGGCCTTTTTGTTAGCGAGATGTAATGTTATGCCCTCAGCTGTGACGGATGGCAGATACAAGGGAATTCCTTATGACAGGCATTGTGTGTGTGAGTTGGAAGAAGTCGCATCACTTGCCCACACGATCCTGAACTGCCCACTTTATATTGATGCCCATTTGAAGTTTCTAGACCCACTGCTGCATCTAAAGAAGAATGATGATTGCCATGAGAGTGAGATTCTAAGATATATCCTCTCAGTTAGTGCCCTGGGCTCATTAGAAAAGATAGCTGCCTTCCTGGAGCTTGTGGTGAAGAGGAGCAGATCAAGATATGGAGCACAGGGGGATAGTTAACAATATATTATTATGATTTCTATTTGTAACTGAAATTGTTCATTTTATATAAGCCAATAAAGGTACTGACTGACTGGGTTAACAGGCATCTCTGCATGATAGACAGGCAGGTGGCAGCAGGAGGATGTAGGTCCACATGCACTCATGGAGCTCAGGCATGGTCACTATCTATACAATGCTACTGCTGGCCAACGGGTCCAACCCAGTAGTGGAGTGAAACTTGAGTGAAAGTTCTGTCAAATGGCATTTTCAATTAAACAGCAAACCTCATTCCCTGTGGATGCTGTTAACAATTATTTTACTGCATATGTTTTATTTGGGTAAAGGTTTTAACATAAATATACTCTGTTCTAAATTTAACAAATCCAACTGCTGACCAAGATCTATATCAGTGATTTTCAACCTTTTTCATCTCATGGCACACTGACAAGGTACTAAAATTGTCAAGGCACACCATCTGTTTTTTGACTATTGATAAGGTACCCTGTTGGTGGGGGCTCACATCCTCCAATGGCCCTACTAACAAATGCCCTTCCCCAAACTCCCTCGGCACACTTGCAGACCATTCATGGTATACCAGTGTGCCACAGCACAGTGGTTGAAAATGGCTGATCTATATTATAATGCATTCAGGGAATTTATTATGATGGTGGAGATGAAGGGCTCGCTCCATCCCTTCAGAACACTGAGGCAAGGGAGGAAGTTTGGGCTTCTGCCTCCTTGTGTGCTGGGGGTCAAGGGAAGCTTTGCAGGCAGCTGGCTGGCCCTTCATCTTGTGGGTGAGGAAGAACCAGAGCTGGGCGAAGACTCCTCGCTTCAGTGTTCTGAAGGGACGGAGCGAGCCCCCAGGCAGGCAGGCAGGAGGAGACTGGAGGTCCCAGCCAGTCACTTGCAGAGGCGCCCGGGATGTCTCTAAACTTTGCTTCCAGCAGCAGAGACCGGCTTGTGAGGAGACGGCGGGCCGTGAGGGACGCAGAGCCATGGCGGTGGCAGGAGGAGCAGCAGCAGGAGGGAGGGGGACCGCAGGACTTTAGGCAAGCGCAGCCTCATGTGTGCGTGCGTGTGTGTGTGAAAGTGAGTGAATGAGAGAGAGAGAGACCAGCAGGAACCAAGAGGTGCGGCTGCTCCTTCCATGGGGCAGCTCTCACAATGGAGGGTGAATGGGGGGGCCACACAATCTGGAAATAGCTTTCCCAAGTGCCCAAAGACTGCCCACCCGCTTGCCACATGAGATAACGGAAGCCCACACACACGCTTACTTCTGGTTGAGAAACAGTTAAAGGGACTTTTTTTTAGCAGCTCCACCTGGCCAGCCTCGATGACTCAAATCCTCGGATGAAAAATTCGCTGATAATTAGGCTCAACGTGTACAGTGTTGTCCTTATGGGAAGTAGTGGATTGTGACAAAGCAACATTATAACTGGTGACTGGGTAACATGTCTTTAGTTTTTAAATATGATTAGTTTCAATTCTTGGTTTGTTTATGATTATATTTTTAATAATAAAGATGATAATTATGCAGGGAGGAGAAGGTAAAAAGACTTAAGAATAGAATAGACATGGGGCCTAGCAAAGGAGCAGGTGAGAGCCTGAGAACACAGCAAACTATGCAATGTGGTGTGCAGGGGTAGGCTATGATGAGAGACTGGGAAGAGCTGAATGGTCCAGAAAACTGAGAATACCAAAGGCAAAATATGAGAGGGGAAAAAAAGTAAGTCAGCAAAGAGATGCACATGGCCAGTAAGGATGAAGAATGGCAAGTAAGGATGAAGTTTGCATAGTGATTTGAAGTTGCACCACAAAACACAGATTAGGGCTTCTAAAGGAGAACAGGATAACCCAGGAACCCAGAAAAAAATTTCCACTACAAAGAAAGCTCTTAACCTTTGTAGATACTGAAATTTATTTCAACACACAGGCAAAATTTACAAGTGAGGTGGAAACTGGAAAGGTCACTGAGCTCCCAGCAAGGTGGTATGCACAGTACATAAGAGGGGGGCAGATACACATTTTGATTGGGTGAAAAATAACACAGATTATTATCAAATTAATTACCAAATTATCAGGAAGCACCATTTGTTGGTGTCCATAGAAATCTCATTTATGATTGTATCCTTGTTTATTTTAACAAGGTCTATCAGATCCCTTGGTGCCAAAATACCAAGGTAGCATATTGTCTCCAATTGCCCCTTCATATTCCAGTCCTGTAAGATTGCCTGACTGGTATGACTTTGTTTTTGTGTCATTTTTGCTATACATATTTCACAGAGTGAGTGTTGTTAAGCAAAAAAAAAACAACCCAGAAAAAATGGTACTTTATCTATCAGAAGTTATGACCAAAAAGCTAGAAAACAAAAATGCAGTCTTATGTCACAAAAAGTACATTTCCTTAACTCAAATAAGATCATGAGACCGAGTGTTTGAACAGCCAATGGAAGCTATTATGACACATCATTAAACCAATAAGGTCTTAGTAAGGTGACATTTGGGAGGGGTCACACCAATAGTGACCAAAATTGCAGAAATTGTGGTTTTTAGGAATATCATCATCATACCATGATACCATCATTACCCTGCTAACTGGTTAAGAGGCACTTTTTAAAGTGGGTGCTCCCATAATGTAACCCATAATGGATTTTTCCTACAGAAACTTGTCAAATTCCCTTTTAAAGGCATCCAGGCCAGATGCCATCACTACATCCTGCGGCAAGGAGTTCCACAGACTGACCACACACTGAGTAAAGAAATATTTTCTTTTGTCTGTTCTAACTTTCCCAACACTCAATTTTAGTGGATGTCCCCTGATTCTGGTGTTATGTGAGAGTGTAAAGAGCATCTCTCTATCCACTTTATCCTTCCCATGCATAATTTTGTATGTCTCAATCATGTCCCCCCCTCAGGCGTCTCTTTTCTAGGCTGAAGTGGCCCAAACACCGTAGCCTTTCCTCATAAGGAAGGTGCCCCAGCCCCGTAATCATCTTTGGCGCTCTCTTTTGCACCTTTTCCATTTCCACTATGTCCTTTCTGAGATGTGGCGACCAGAACTGGACACAATGCTCCAGGTGTGGCCTTACCATCGATTTGTACAGCAGCATTATAATATTAGCCGTTTTGTTCTCAATACCTTTTCTAATGATCCCAAGTATAGAATTGGCCTTCCTTACTGCCACCGCACACTGGGTCGACACTTTCATCGACCTGTCCACCACCACCCCAAGATCTCTCTCCTGATCTGTCACAGTCAGCTCAGAACCCATCAGCCTATATGTGAAGTTTTGATTTTTTGCCCCAATGTGCATGACTTTACACTTACTTACATTGAAACCCATCTGCCATTTTGCTGCCCATTCTGCCAGTCTGGAGAGATCCTTCTGGAGTTCCTTACAATCATGTCTGGTCTTGGAAAAGTTGGAAAAGTTTGGAAAAGCTGCTCTGCCACCTTTTTAATGTTATGTGCCAGCAGTCTGGTTCCATTCTGGTTCAAGTTGTTATTATTATTATTATTATTATTATTATTATTATTATTATTATTATTATTAAAAATTATTTATAATTATATAAATATAATACCTCCAGACCTGGGCAGGAGGTCTGGTCTAGAGGGTAGAGCCTCTGTTTGCCTGAAGATAACAGCTGAAGGTCGCCAGTTCGAGGCCACCAGCACCGTGAACAGCGAGACCTTGAAGCAGCTGACAAGCTAAGCCGAGATTTTCCATCTGCTCTTTGGCCGCCCTTAAAGTGAGATATGAAGGATTGTCAGCTTGCGTGGGAGGAAACTGGAAGCCAGAATGTGATACCAGATCATAAAAGGATACATCTTAAATGTTGTAGTTACTGAAAGACAGAACTTTCTTCAACTGTAAAAATCCCTATAGGGATTTACTATAGCCTGCCTGTGTAAACCGCCTTGAAATAAAGTCTGAGGAGAAATCTGATGGCCATGGAAGGCGGTATATAAATACCTGTATTATTATTATTATTATTAATACCATTCAATGCGCAATTTACAGCAGAATGCAATGAAACAAACCACACTGAAATATCTGTGTTCTATCAAAAACAATAGCCAAATAAGCAGAAAAGAAAACATAACTGCCTTATGTCACAAAAAGTGGCTTTTCTTAACTCAAAACGGATCAATGAGACTGAGTGTTCTGAGAACTAACAAGGTGTTATTATGACACAGCAGGGAAACAATAAGGTGTTATGAGTCAGCTCCCTTTTCCATGTATCAGAGCTAATACTCAAACTCCTATTCAGTTGTGTGAGTGTCATCAAGTTGGCCACCATTTTTTTGCTGGTTACAGATTGGATGGGTAACCTATACCGCTCTAAAATAAAGCTAATGGGGGTGAAACCATGAGTTACTAGACTGGATGACACCAACCCTAGTGATGCCATTGGTGGGAAGGTTAGGTGTTGGACACTGGCTTAGATGACATTTAAAGTTGGTTCTAAACATTCATGGTAGATTATAGTCTATCAGTGGTAATTAACCATGATGGCTACATTGAACCTCCAGATGCAGGGACAGTATGTCACTGGCTACTATGTGCAGCTACTATGGGAGTCATAGCAGGGGAGGGCACTGACATTCATCCATTGCTGTGGGAAAATATTCATTGCATTTATTTTCTGGCCATTAGTATTATTCATTTCATGTCACGACTATTACCAACTCTCAGCCTCACCTACCTCACAGGGTTGTTGTGAGGACAAAAAAGGGAAGGAACCATGCACACCACCTGAGGTCCTTAGAGCAGGGGTGGTATAAAAATGTGAAAAACAGATGGATGGGTGGATAGACAGACTGACTTTTATGGGGCAAGACAAAAATTGATGTGTCCCAAAAGTCAAATGACCAAACTACGCCACTGACTATACCAATGTATTTTTGATACTTGACACACTGTATGTTGATTTTTTTTATAGTGCAGTAAAGAACTATTGAGTGAATACATGAATGATCTCTATCCCTTTTGCTTCCTACTCACATATCACTCTAAGTGGCTTAGGAAGGAAAGTCTTCATCTTTTTATCATTCACACCCTGAAAACAATCAAACTTCTGCAGCCTGAATAAAATCTTAAAATCAAAGACATTATTTAAAAACAGAGAAACTTTTTTACGATATATATTCAAATCTCTCTCTCTCTCTCTCTCTCAAAAGAGAACATTTTCTACTCTACTTTTCTTGAAAGAACAAATTAATAATTCTCACTTGATTTGCTCCATTAGCAACATGCTAGCCTTTGTGATGAAGTCAATTCAGTAATGCTCACTATCCTAGGTCTGAGGCACAGGATGAAGAGTTTACACAGAACAGTATTCTACAGACTTTGGCACTTCTTTGCTGGAAGTTTAATAGCCACAGCAGTTGCAACTGTCTGCTCCCCCCTTTCTGAAGATTAGGGTGGAAAGAAGGAAGAATTATCTCCAGAACTATAAAAGATAGAATTGATTTTTGGTAAGAAGTCTGTAGAAGTTCTTAATACTACCTTATCTTTACTCTTCCACTGACTAAGCCCCTATCTTTGGAACTATCCTTGCCAATGTCATCTATCAGAAAAGTAGCTTTTGAGGATAGGAAATAACATTAAGTTCCTCATTGGCTCAAATATGGCTTTGTCCGAACATGTAATGCCGACTTCTACATCGGGCAGGTTCCCTGTGAGTTCAGCAGATTCAACAATTTTGTTGCTGCGGAAATGCATCAGAAGGCTTTGACTATAAACTTTGGTGTATGATAAAATTTAACCAGTACTGACTGTTATACAAGGCAACGATGAATCATTGTACAAGACAAGTACTATATGAGAGCCTGTGTGAATAGAATGATGGTATGTCAAGCTTTAACTGAGGAGACCTAAGTCCAAGTCGCAAGAAAAACAATGAGAAGAGCAGCTCCAGCTCCAGCTCCAGTATTAGACCAGGTTGGAACAGCAAACAAACCTTTGGATTTTATTTCATGCATTTGATGAAGCGAACTACAACCATGAAAGTATATGCTGAAATAAATTTTTTAATGCTACAAGACTATTTATAGTGAAAACTGAAAAAAAAACACCATACATACACACACACAGCTAAAAATCATAAGGTAACTATGACTGTCTTTGCCTGATGTGAAAAAGACACCAGGCACACTTCCTTGGGAAGAATGTGTTCTGGTTAGGGTGTTACAACAGAAAAGGCCCTACCTCAAGTTACCAAATGTCTCACCTCCAATGGGGGAAGGTGGAAGAACCTGCAGATGGGCCTCTGAGGAGAATTTTAATTCCAGGAAAATTTGTAAGCAAAAAGGTGACCCTTATAACACCCTGGTCCAAACACTGAGAGCTTTAAAGGTTAACAACAGTATTTTGAATTGTGCTTGGCAACAGACCTGAAGCCAGTGTGGCCACTTTAAGAATGACAAGATATAGCCACATGTCCTTTCCCAGTCAGCAATCTAGCAAATACTATAAGGATTAAAACAGGGTCTCCTCATGTATGCTGTCTTGAGCTGGTTTGTAGGAAAGACAAGGAATAAATGTGATAAGATAAAATTTTAAAAGTCTTATTTATCTACAACATCTTATAGATGCCCAACAATTTCTTGAAGAGAATGCAACAGCTGTATAGAAATAATTACTCAAAGAAATGTTTCTATTCAGCTAAATTCCCAAATGTAAAAAATGTTTCATTTTTGGTGGAATGCAATGCCCTGGTTTGAAAGGTCTTGCTTGTACAGCACATCCATTGAAATGTGTATCGGCATCTGAAAGCCATTGTCTTCTTGCCAGGCTCGGGTTATGCATATGAATAACAGCTTCCTTTTTATTTTCGGGATTACCTTGGCAACTAGCAGAGGGAATATAGCTGAGGGGGTGAGCCTTGCAGATCCTCACTTTAAAAAATCCAACAGCTGCTGCCTAGCAGACTCTCCTGAGGGAGAAAAAAGGAACTTTTTGTTCATCTGCAGGGGGAAAATACTTCTATCCATTGGACTTCCAGAATTTTCAATATCTGATGGAATACTTAAACTAAGACTTCATTACCCTGGTGGGCTGACTCACAGCTTAGATGGTCCATTTTGGTACTCAATGAGCTCTTGTGCTGTGCTTAAAAGGAAAAATATGATTTTCTGGTCAGCTTGAAAAGTGATACTTCTTTCCACTACAGAGATTTTCACCCTATACTGGCCAGTATCAATATGGTACAGTTATTTTTCCTGATATCACTAATATGTCCTTTCCCAGAAATGTAAACATTTAGAGGACACAGGCCAACACAGATTTGGGGACTGTGAACCTCAAACTGCTTACCCTGGAACAATGCCAACAGAGCCAGTGAAGCTACTCTGGTGAAAGTGATCTGGGATTCCAATGCAGCATTTGAAGGCTCACCACCTTCCTCAGGAAAGAAAATAAAACGAAAAAGTGACACTCTAAAAAACCCCTTCTTGCCTGCTGATGAGCTGTGGATCAGGTCTCCCTTCCAACTTCTTACATTTTCATCATTATTAGGCTCCCAATCCTAGTCCTGAGTCTGATTTCTTCTGTAGCCACTGACACAACATCTGCATTCCATTTTTTCCTGGTGTGTGTATGCATGCACACACACCATTTTTTCCACCTTCCTTATAAAGGAGAGAAGTCTCAACAGCTAAATACTTTTTAAAAACTGTTTAGAGGAGAAACTATCCTCCTCTGCTTTCCCCTTAAGCCTGAAACATCCATCTCCAAGGTGCAAGCTTCTCTCTCCAGCCCCATTTCAAACTCTCCCTCAGACTTTTCCATGGAATCGTTGCTTGAATCTAACTTCTTCAACTTAACTCCAAACAAAACAAGTTTAAGTGCAGGTGCCTTGTCACCCTTGCCTAGATTGTAAACTCCATGAGGCAAAGACAAGTATTGCTGTTTGTTGGTTATACTTACAGCTTTTGGTCACCTCTAAAAGACTCTTTAAAAATTTTACCAGGTGTTTCATGTGGTTTGACTCCCCCCCAACATTTACATCTGTATCCTTTCTGCTTTGTTTCTGACTTGCCATTTTATTGATATTTATTTTGTGTTGGTCTTATTTTAATTGGACTGATATGTAAATATAAACTATATTGAATAAGTTACATTTTTATATCTAATATAAAATTTATATTTTTTATTGTACATGCTATAAATAAAAAATATAAGCAAGTGCAGTAAAACATCTCAAGCTCTTACATCACTTGGTTATAATTATGAGAAAATTGACAACCAAACAAATGAAAGGTACATTTCTAATGGATCTTACAATGCAAAAAACCATTGTAGCACAAAAGTTCCTTATGGTACACATTTCTCTGAAATGCTGCTGGTGGTACACATATCGCACATGGTAGAAAGACACCCAGATTTGGGGGGGGGGCACAGAAGAGGCACCAGAAAACAGATATATTAAACTGGGCTTGTAAAAAAGTCACCTATCTGGTCACCTGTGGTGAGTAAGAATTGCTTCAAGCAACAAGAAAGGAAAGAGAGCTGGTGATTAGGTTAGCAAAAATTATATAGGCTAATAACTTTTGTGAACTTGTTTTCAAGGAAGCTTTTCTTACATACTGACAAAGGGTTTTTGATTATTTTTCTTTCTTTTTTAAAACCACTCACTGTCATCTAGAAGGTTCAGCCAATAAGTTAAAACAGCCCAATCTGAAATAGTTTCTCTGGTCAGGAGAGCTGAAACTTATATATGGGAGGCTGAATTAAGGTGTCAGAATGCAATTCAAATAAAGTGAACAAAAAAGAGGAGAGGGAGAAAGAGGATGCTCGGAATTGATTTTTCTAACGAGGCATTTACAGGCACTCAACACATAATCTCCACTTAAAACATAAAATAGTCATTGTGCTGATTTGCTACAGTACGGCTTGCTAAAGGATTTGATTCCACATTATCTCAAACTAGGCAGTTATCCGAAGTCTCATCTTCGTAATGGAATAGAATGTACAAAAGCAGAGCATTCAATTTAACACACAATATATTATCTATACAAATTGGCCTTTATTCAACAAACTTAAAAACCAAATTACAGCAGCCTACCAATTTGTTACACTCTTGGCATGAAAAACCCCCACACTATTTATACTTACAGGTCTCTTTAATTGTTTCATTTACTCCCCCCTCCCACCCAAATAAATAAATACATTGCACTCTATCCTGACTACATTTGTACTAAAGTCAAGTCAGAAGGTTCTTGACTGGCCCAAACCCTAACTAATATATACAAGTTTACTAGCAACCATGCAAAACAAAGCATACTGTTGGCTTCAGATAAAATGCCTTGACAATAGTTTTACAAATCAATAAAACAAAATAAGGACAGCTCTTTTAACACCTATGACGATACTAGAAAGTAGCATGAAATGGAAATTACAAGGACTCATTATGCTCTGCATATCACTTTCTATTAGAGGTACTGTCCTCTTTTTGCAGAGAGACCTGTACAAATTTCACTGCAAACCCACAAGGGTTTGTTTTCAGTTTATTTATACTTGCAAGGCCCAGAAGAGCATGTGGCATAGTTGTTCCTATGACTTTATGCATGGAAAACATACTCTGTACTACTGAGCTATGGCCCCTTCCCAGACAGGCAGTTTTTCTCCACATGTGAAGTGCAGTAAAAGCTGACTTAGCACCTGTTTAAGCAGCAAACTTGGTTAACCAGAATCTTCATCGACCACCTCAAGCAAGTGGAAATGCCAGTTAAACAAGCATATTGTTTACTGAAGCACTGGTTAAGCAAGCCCCCAAAACCTTCCCTCACTTACCTGACAGGGCTTCCTCTGTGATGCCACGTCCCCTTTCAGCAAAAGTGCCACTCTGCCTTTTAGGAAAGGGGACATTTCCCTTATTTTGTCACAAGGACCTCAAAAGACTCCTTGGCAGCGTAGAAGGACCCTTGGAAGGAAGACAGTGTGGCACCGCAGAGAGAGAACTATGACCTGGTAGAGCAGAGGCAGCCCTGTCCGGGTTGGGGTGGTGGTGGTAAAATCTATGCTGAATGGCATATTTGGGTAACTTCTCCACGTGTGCCAGATAACACAACTTTTATTATATTTCAAATAATGCATGATTAATTTAGACTTTCACAGCTTCTGGTAACGGCTAGAGCTGGGGGACAAAACAATCCGACAGACTTGTGAAGAATAGATTTATCAAAGTCATCATAGCAAAACAGAATCCCAATTTTCAGAAGGAATACACTTCTGAATACCTGGTGCTGGGGACAAAGAAGAAGGGAAAGGCCATTTTCAACCACTGTGCCGTGGCACATTGGTGTGCTGTGTGTGGTTCACAGGTGTGCCACAGGAATTTGGGCGAAGGTCATTTATTAGTAGGGCCATGGGATATGTGAGCCTTCTACTGGCAGCAGGGCGTGCCTTGTTAGTTGTCAAAAACCTGATGGTGTGCCTTGGCAGTTTTAGTTCCTTGTCAGTGAGCCATGAGATGAAAAATGTTGAAAATTGTTGGGATAGATACTACCTTCATAAGCTGTTAGTAAGCTTCTTGGGAGGCATACAACTAGCTGCATTTTAGAAAGAGAATGTAAGGCCAGTGTCCAGTGCAGGCCTGATCCCTTAACTGATTAAATGATTACAAGCACCGAGTGTGTACTTGCACTCATCCCTTACATTCTCACACAGACATTCTCCATCAGTTTTTGGAACTAACTGTGGTTAATGGTATAAGTGTGCCAAATTTCATGATAACCATGGTTATCCTAAACCACAATTTGCAAACCTCTTTCTAACCATAGTTGCAAATTGTGCTTTGGTTCGTGTTAAGACTGGTGCACATGTAAAACTAAGCAGTTAGCTTCCAAGAGAAAAAGGGAATGCCTGTGGGAGGGGGAAAGGAGGAGACAAACATGCAAGCCCAGGGACGGCCACTTCTCAGGGATGCTGAAGCAGTTGCCTGCTCTGTTCAGGGGGTTGGGAAAGTAGGAATTTCTTACCTGAGAATTCCAGTTCTGGGAAAGGAAGGATGGCATTCCTACTACTGGGATATAACAGAGCCAACCAGAAGGGTGGGCCAGTGAGGGGTCACTCACGGCCTCACCACCTGTTGCAACACCTTATGTCCTATAGCGGCGTCCGATGAAGCAGCTGTGGTTATTTGGTAGTGCTTGGTGAAGGTGTGGACCGAAGACCACGTTGCCGCCCTACAGATTTCAATGAGGGATGCATACCCATCGAACACCACCGAGGTGGCAGCGCTCCTGAGGGAGTGGACCGTGATCCCTTCTGGGGGAACTTCCCCTCTGGCCTCCAGCCGTATGCACGCCTTTAACCAGCGCACTAGGGAGCTGGCTAAGCCCTTGTGGCCTTGGTTGGAGCCCTTGTAGGTTACAAACAGGGACTCCGACTTCCTAAAGTCTCTAGTGCGCCTGGTGTAATAACATAAGGCCCTACACACGTCCAGAGTGTGCCATGCCTTCTCCCTGGGGTGCACCGGCTTGGGGCAGAAGGATGGGAGAATCAGTTCCTGGGTCCTGTGAAATAGAAAGTTGACCTTTGGGACAAAGGTTGGATCCAGGCGGAGTACCACCTGGTCCTTATGGAAAATGCGCCGCTTGGGGTTGAGGGACATGGCCCCAAGCTCCGAGATCCTCCTGGCTGAGGTAATCGCCACCAGGAAGAGAACCTTGAACGTGAGGCCAGAAGCTCGAAGGGTGCCTGAGTGAGTGCCTCCAAAACCTTGTTCAGGTCCCAGCTAGGGAACCTGTGTACCGTTGGAGGGTTCAGCAGTGCCACCCACCTCAGGAACCTGCGGACGTGAAGATGGGATGACAGGGATTCCCCTGAGCCTGCTCCCAGCATGCTGCCGAGGGCCGCCACCTGCCTCTTGAGTGTGTTGGTGGACAGAACCTTGTCCAGGCCCTCCTGCAGGAAGGCCAAGATGTGCTTTACCATGACCGCCCTGACCCCCCTAGCCTCCGCCCACCTAATAAAGATGCGTCAGGTGGACTGGCACCTTCCTAGTGGAGGACTTACGTGAGGCCAGCAAGGTGGCCATGACCCTGTCAAAATACCCCAGCCTGACTAACATGCTTCGCTCAACCTCCATGCTGTCAGATTGAAGAGGTGTGGCTGAGGATGTGCCATCGGGCCCTGGAACAGGAGGTCCTGCTATAGTGGGAATGTCCAATGGTTCTGTGTTGACAGGCGTAGGAGCTCTGGGAACCACGGACGTCTGGACCACTTGGGAGCAATCAGAATGACTTTGGCCCAGAGCTGTTTGATTCTGTTGAGGAGACGCTGGAGTAGCAGAACTGGTGGAAAGGCGTACAGAAGACCCTGAGACCAGGGGTTGCTTAGAGCATCTATGGCCTCCGCCTCCTCTTGTGGGACCCTTGCGAAGAATCTTTGGATTTGCGCGTTCTCTCTTGTGGCAAAGAATGGGGTCCCGTACCTCTCTCTCACCAGGTTGAAGACCCGCAGGTTTAGCTGCCACTCTGTCTCCAGGATCTGCCACCTGCTTAGCCAATCCGCTGTGGCATTGTCCACTCCGGCCACGTGCTCCACCCGTATGGCTACGAGATGGGCTTCAGCCCAAGTGATGATGGCTGCCGCCTCTTTGTGGAGGGCCGTGGATCATAGGTCTCCTTGTTTGTTCACGCAAGCCTTGGTGGTTATGTTGTCCACCCTCACTAGAACTTGCTGGCCTTGGATCAGGTGGGCAAATTTGTCCAGCGCCAGACGGATGGTTCTGAGTTCCATGCATGAGTTCTGATGTGCATGCGGGACTCCTCCCCGGACCAGGCTCCCTGGGCGACTGCCCCCCTTGTGTGGGTTCCCCACCCCAGAAGGCTGGCATCCATGGTGATCACTGTCCACTCCGGGTTGCAGAGTGGGGAACTCTCTGTCAGTTTGGAGCAGCTCCTCCACCAAGCCAGCTGCTTCCTGACCTTGGGAGGAATGGAGGTCTTGTAGTGGACGTTTTTCTCTATCTCTTGCTGAAAGCGCAGGAGGAATCTCTAAAGCGCCCTGGCAAGGAAGTGTGCCAGGCATGGTATAACGTCCTGGCAAGACACCATCATGCCCAACAGCCTGGCTAGCATCAACACATCCTGTTGCTGTGTCGTGAGCAGTGTCTCCAGAAGTTGCCACATCTTCTCGCGCCTCTCCGGGAACAGAGAGACCCTGTACTCGATACTGTCCAGGAGCAGGCCCACGTGCCCTCTTGAAACAGCGCTTCCAGAGGAACTGGTTCAGCTACTTGAGGTTGAGGATCGATCTCGTGCTGCCGTTCTTCTTTGGGACCAGGAAGAAGGTGGAGTAGACTCCCTTGCCCTTCTGTGCCAGCGGGACTGGCTTGACTGCTCCGATGTCCAGCAGGTGGCGAATCGTCGCTCGCATGCGCTGGTGCTTCTCCTGCACCTTGTACCATGGCACCCTCCAGAAGCGGTTCCAGGGCTTGGTCTTGGACTCCAAAGAGTAATCTTTGAGAGAAGATGTTTCAGACCTCATTGATAAATTAAAGATCAATAAGTCACCGGGCCCTGATGGCATCCACCCAAGGGTTATTAAGGAATTGAAGAATGAAGTTGCAGATCTCCTGACTAAGGTATGCAACTTGTCCCTCAAAATGGCCATGGTGCCAGAAGATTGGAGGATAGCAAATGTCACGCCTATTTTTAAAAAGGGAAAGAGGGGGGACCCGGGAAACTATAGGCCGGTCAGCCTAACATCCATACCGGGTAAGATGGTGGAATGCCTCATCAAAGATAGGATCTCAAAACACATAGACGAACAGGCCTTGCTGAGGGAGAGTCAGCATGGCTTCTGTAAGGGTAAGTCTTGCCTCACGAACCTTATAGAATTCTTTGAAAAGATCAACAGGCATGTGGATGCGGGAGAACCCGTAGACATTATATATCTGGACTTTCAGAAGGCGTTTGACACGGTCCCTCACCAAAGGCTACTGAAAAAACTCCACAGTCAGGGAATTAGAGGACAGGTCCTCTCATGGATTGAGAACTGGTTGGAGGCCAGGAAGCAGAGAGTGGGTGTCAATGGGCAATTTTCACAATGGAGAGAGGTGAAAAGTGGTGTGCCCCAAGGATCTGTTCTGGGACCGGTGCTTTTCAACCTCTTCATAAATGACCTGGAGACAGGGTTGAGCAGTGAAGTGGCTAAGTTTGCAGACGACACCAAACTTTTCCGAGTGGTTAAAGACCAGAAGTGATTGTGAGGAGCTCCAGAAGGATCTCTCCAGACTGGCAGAATGGGCAGCAAAATGGCAGATGCGCTTCAATGTCGGTAAGTGTAAAGTCATGCACATTGGGGCAAAAAATCAAAACTTCACATATAGGCTGATGGGTTCTGAGCTGTCTGTGACAGATCAGGAGAGAGATCTTGTGGCAGTGGTGGACAGGTCGATGAAAGTGTCGACCCAATGTGCGGCGGCAGTGAAGAAGGCCAATTCTATGCTTGGGATCATTAGGAAGGGTATTGAGAACAAAACGGCTAGTATTATAATGCCGTTGTACAAATCTATGGTAAGGCCACACCTGGTGTATTGTGTCCAGTTCTGGTCGCCGCATCTCAAAAAAGACATAGTGGAAATGGAAAAGGTGCAAAAGAGAGCGACTAAGATGATTACGGGGCTGGGGCACCTTCCTTATGAGGAAAGGCTACGGCGTTTGGGCCTCTTCAGCCTAGAAAAGAGACGCTTGAGGGGGGACATGATTGAGACATACAAAATTATGCAGGGAATGGACAGAGTTGATAGGGAGATGCTCTTTACACTCTCACATAATACCAGAACCAGGGGACATCCACTAAAATTGACTGTTGGGCGGGTTAGGACAGACAAAAGAAAATATTTCTTTACTCAGCGTGTGGTCGGTCTGTGGAACTCCTTGCCACAGGATGTGGTGCTGGCGTCTACCCTAGACGTCTTTAAAAGGGGATTGGACAAGTTTCTGGAGGAAAAATCCATTATGGGGTACAAGCCATGAAGTGTATGCGCAACCTCCTGATTTTAGAAATGGGTTATGTCAGAATGCCAGATGCAGGGGAGGGCACCAGGATGAGGTCTCTTGTTATCTGGTGTGCTCCCTGGGGCATTTGGTGGGCCGCTGTGAGATACAGGAAGCTGGACTAGATGGGCCTATGGCCTGATCCAGTGGGGCTGTTCTTATGTTCTTATCTCTGGTCACTATCTTCAGCACCCAGGCATTTGTGGTGACCTTGCTTCAATACGCCGCAAAGTGCAGGAGGTGTCCTCCGATCTGGGGGCCCTCCGTCCATGGTCTGGCGTCGTGCGGAGTGGGCGGGCTTGGCGGCCCTGTGGGAAGAGGAAGAAGAATCTCCTCCTGCGGGGGGGGGGGGGCAAGACTTAGGGAAGAATTTAGACTTGGCCCATCAGGATTTGCGGGGGGGGGGGGCAGAGTCCCTGAATGAGCCTCTAGGTCTGAATGTGGGGTGTTGGGAACGAAAGGGCCAGTCTGGCCTTGTTGACTTGCCTGCCTCCTTGTGTGCCGAGGTCAGCACCTCACGCTTGTCCCTGCTTTCTACCAGCAAGGGGTCAAGGGCCTGATCAAAGAGTTTGGACCCCGTGCAGGGGAAAGCTACCAGACGTGCCTGGGAGGCCTGGTCTGCATCCCAGTGTCAGAGCCAGATGTTCCTCCTAGCCACTACATTTGCAGTCACCGCTCTAGCGCTGAACTGCATGGCCTCCAGGGATGCATCTGCTGAGAAGGCTGCTGCTAGCGACAACTTCTTGAGGGTGTTTAGTATGGGCCTAGATAGGAACTTGTCTGAGGCCATCAGGCCCTCCACCCAGACTATAATAATAACAATAATAAAAATAACCCAGACCATAAGAGCCCTTGTCATAATGGAGGTGGCCGCTGATGCCCTAATGGCTAAAGCAGAGTCCTCAAAGTCCCTCTTGAGGGCACTCTCCACCTGTCGGTCGCAAGGGTCCCTGGGGCCTCCCTCCCCCTCTGAGGGCAGCACGGCTGAGGAAGATAGTGCTGCAACTGGGGAGTCCACGCCCGGGACCTTCAGCTGCTCCACAACGTCAGCTGGTAGACAATAGAGTTTATCGCAGAGTGTGGGGTAGGCCAGGACCTGGTGGGTGGCCCCCATTCAGCCTCTAGGGCCTGCCTGAAGGGGTCTGGGAAGGGAAACACAGCCTTGGTGGTGGCTTTCTGGGGACGGAGGAACTTGGAGCTGGGACTGTGAGGCTCTGAAGCTTCAATTGCCTCTGTTTCCCCTTCATTACCTAAGTCCAGGATGCCTGCTGCCTTGGCCAGTAGGCGTGGGCACAAGTCCGAAGGGAAAAGCTTGCTCCCACTTTCCTCTGGAGGCCCTTCGTCATCACCAGTGAGCTCCCCCTCCTCCCTGTAGTCCTCAGACGGGCTGGGGGTGACCAACTCCCAGGGGTCTGAGGCTGCCCTGCTGGGTTCCTTGGTTCACTTGCGGCGGTTGGGCTTGTCTGACTTGCCTTTTGCACCCTTGGCCTTATGCCGCTTGCGTGGGGGGGGGCTCCCTCTTGGGGCTGCTGGAATTGGAGGTGGATGATGAAGGGGGGCATTTATGCTTCCTCTTGCCCCCTGTGGGCCCGGGGCTGCTGGCTTCCCCAGGATCCATCGCACCATGGCCTCAATTTGGACCTGGGGCAGCACAGACATCCCCCCCTTGGACTGGCCCATACTGGCTTATGGTAGATCCATGTCCTCCTGGGGTAACTGCGGTGCCAGGTGGGTCCTGGAACTCCTCCTGTCCACCTTGAGGCTGTGGCCCCAGGTGCTGCAGGTTCCCGTCCTCCATGGGGGGGCCTGCAAAACTGTAAAACTGAAAAAGGTGGGGGGGTCAGCTCAGCCTGCCTGGGTGCTCACCCTTCCCCCTGGCGTAATTTCCCCCTTTGCCTAGCAGGCCTGTCCTGCGGGGTAGGGCAAGTAGCCCATGTGGGAGCTGTTGCACCTGAGAGGGATGCCTGCCCTGCGGTAGTCACGCTGTGAGGAGTACAGTAGCACCGCCTGCCTAGCACGCTACCCATTGGTGTTCTTGCTCCCCCCACGCTCGCCCACCGCTGCAGAGAAGGGGTGGCCGTGCTGTCTGGGGGCTTACCGGGTCCACTGCTGCTGCTGTTAGTGGAGGCCTGCGGGTGGCCGTGCCGGTTGAGCGGGACCCCACTACCTGCCGCCTCCTTGCCGCCGCCGCTCCCGCTGGCTGCTTCGCAGCCCCTGTGAGCCTCTGCGGAGCACACCACTGCTGGGCTGCCACCGGCCTGAGTCCCTCTCACGGGGAAGGGGGGAGGGCCCAAGATGGCACCTGCCACATGGCTCCAGTGCTCCTTGCTGCTGCTGGCATGGGTCCGCCGCCGGCTCCGTGCTGGGGAGGGGGTCGGAAGCCTCCCAAGCTGCCTCAACCCGCCATTCCTGCCTGCTCGCAGTGAGGGGGGAGGCAGCGCTGAGTCCCACCAGCAGACAGGCTCTGGCTGCTGTTCAGAGCCTGGGAAACGGGGGGGGGGGGGAGTTCAACCCCCCTGTTCCAAGGAAGAAGGCAGAAGAAAAAATTAAAAGAATAAAAGAAAAAAGGAAAAAAATACTGATGTCGTGCCAGAGCACAACACAGGCCCGTCCTTGTTCCTAGAAGGTAGAACCGGAACTGGGGAATACCATGGGATGCCCCCAATGTGGGAGGAGTATTCATTCATAGAGGTTCCGATCCTACCTTCCAGGAGGAGGGGCATCCCAGTAGTAGGAATGCCAGCCTTCCTTCCCAGAGAACTAGGTGGTTTCCAAGGTCCCGTCCAACTCTAATGTTCTATATTAGAGAAATAAGGGGGGAAAGAGGAAAAGCATATGGACAGCTTCCAATTGCATGACCATATGTGATGGTGAAGATATAATACTGCCCTGGCCAGTATGCACCTTGGTCTGATCCAGCAACACTGTTATTTTACATTATCTTTATAAGGCAAGAAGGGCAGGGAGTTGAAAAAAGGCCCAAGCCTAGGGTCTTCATTATGTCCAAATGGTATAAAGCAAGTATGCCACATGAAACTTGAAGATGTGACTTACATCTGCACAACAGCTAACCAACAGCATTTCTCTTTAAATAATCAAGTAAGTCTGAAAGTCAGAAGTGTTATGAGAAATCCCTGATGCCTTATCAGATAATAAAAGGCGGCTGTGTTTCTCTGGAACTGATTTATAGCAACGTGAAGTTCTTAGCCAAAAGAGGAAGTTTTGTGGGCAGGTTTGAACTGTATGCCTCCCCCCCTTCTAAAATAGGTATTTACAATTTGGAAACAAAAACTTGGAAATTTGCCAAGCTTCAAGAACAATTTAAAATTTAAAACTTAGATGAATGTCCTATTGCTATTACTACAGTTGAAACACAACATTTTACTCAACACTGAAGTTAAGAATTTTTCTGTTTCTTTAAAAGCTTACAACTCTCAGAAGGAAATTTATCAGATCTAGCCTGACAGA
The DNA here is from genome assembly GCF_035046505.1 of Tiliqua scincoides. Taxonomy (NCBI): domain Eukaryota; kingdom Metazoa; phylum Chordata; class Lepidosauria; order Squamata; family Scincidae; genus Tiliqua; species Tiliqua scincoides. Next base: position 32,377,925 of record NC_089827.1, on the reverse strand, counting down.
AGTTGTTTTTTTTTTAATTGAAGTTTGCACAAACACAACCTTCTCATTTTCAAGTGAGAAACGAGCAAAATATAATCTAGGACTTCCCACTATAAGAAATCATTGAAACCCTTATATTGAGTTCCAAAATAGCTCCAAAGATGGAAATCTGTGCAATCAATGGACTCCATTCAGAGGGGCCTCTGAATGTGTTTCGGGATACTCCCTTCAATTTGGCTAAGTAATGAGACATTTGAAAACCTCCATAGGTGCTGTTTTAAAAATGTTGGTAAATACATGACAGCATGTGATCAGAACAGCGATTTTCAGGATATATTTCAGCAAATATTTCAAACTGAGTTTGAGGGCCCAATCCTATCCAACTTTCCAGCTCCGGTGCAGCCATAATGCAGCCCCAGGCCCAGGGTAGGGGAACAAATGCTTCCATACCTTGAGGAGGCCTCTGTGACTGCCTCCCCTCTGTGCCTCCTCCCAGGCACGCCCCATTGGCACAGCTGCACTGGCACTGGAAAACTGGATAGGATTTGGCCCTGAGTCATCTCTTCTAACACCAAAATACAACAATCAAAGTACAGCCTCCCGTCCACCCCAATGCTTGTTATATTCAAAGATTTCAGGTGCTAATTAGAACAGTCCGCTAATCATTTAGTGCAGTGTTTCTCAAACTATGAGTTGGAACCCACCTTGTGGTTTGCGAGCCAGTTTCAGGTGGGTCCCCCATTCATTTCAATATGTATTTTATTTCTAATATATTAGACTTGATGCTACCATGGTATGCTACAGATGCTACATGCTACAGATTATATTTTTAACAGGCTATTATGTATATGCTTTTATAATGATAGTCTATGAGACTTACTTCAGGGTAACTGTGGATAGGATTGCAGCCTTTGGGATGTTTGGGGAACAGTTTTTAAACTGTTTAAACTGTTTAAACTGAGCAACTGCTTGGGAGAGTTAGGAAGGTTGTTCTTTATTTAAAAAAAAAATGTAAACTTTTAACTTTCAGTTTACTTACTTAATTTGATTTTGTTGTATGGAAGTGTTAAAAATTAACATCATTTCCAGGTTAATGACATCACTTCCAGTTGGTTCCAACAGACTGTCATTCTAAAAAGTGGATTCCAGTGCTAAAAAGCTTGAGAACCACTGATTTTGTGAACAAACTAGTGATGTGTACCCAGACTTTCAGCACCACTTGGTTAGTTAGAGCAGACATGGGCAGATCACAGAGCTGTGGGATGGTTCCTTTTTTAAAAACTATAACTCTAAAATTCACAAATCACCGTAGATACTCACCTATAAGGTGATAAATTTGTGCCCGGAAATGATGGGAGAATTGCCCCCCCCGTCTTATCTGCACAGTCACGCAGGCAGACTGAGGGGGTGAGGCGGCCATCTGCACCCTGCCTCGGTCAGGGAGGGACTCTGTGGAAGGAGGGGCAGCGGCGCCTCTTGAGGTCTTGCATGGGGTTGTGGGATTCCTGGCAGCCTCGACTCCCGTCAGGTCCCCCCACTGCACAAGGACCCGGAGGAGCCCTGGAGGCGTCCTGGCTGCCGCCATCGTCACCAGACCAATGGAGGGCAGGGAGAGGGCAGGGAGCGTCCTGCTCTGCCTGCTTCCCACCAGATGCTCCCTGGGCGGGGGCAGCATGCCTCCCTCAGTGCCCGCCACAGACGCAGCCATGCGCTTTGGAGTAGGCAGCGCAGGTCACTCCCTGCCCTCCATCAGTCTGGTGACGGCGGCAGCAGCCAGGACGCCCCCGCTCCGCTTCCTGCCTCCGCGGGCAGCAAGACTTAAGTGAGAACGTGCAGCAGCTCTGAGTGGGTGCGGGACAGCGCTGGACCAGCAGGTTGTCCCTCCACCACCCTGCCTCCTCCAGGGCTCCTCCAGGTCCTTGCACAATGGGGGGACCGGCTGAGCGGGAAGCGAGGCTGCCAGGAATCCCAAAACCCCACACAAGACACCAGGAGGTGCTGCTGCATCTCCTCCTGAAGAGGGGCTGCATCTGAGTAAATCGGGTGCTGCTTTCCAGTTTCTTTCACTCCCCTTCACCCCCCCCCCTCTAGATCTGACTCCCTGCTTGATGAAGTGAAACCCCATGTGCATCTAAATCTCCCCACTATGCAGTGTCTTCCCTGGGCAAGAGGTGTTCTTTCCAGTTCTTTCACTCCCATGTGTTTTTATCAAAGAAGAATATCTGTAACGATGTGGCCCTTCACCCAAAAAGTTTGGAGACACCTGACCTATGAGATAGATCATAGTTTTTAATAAATTAGAGTCTGTGTTAAAAACAGTTTTTGCTATGCTAAGTATATATACTATGTATGTATACTGTGTTTTTAATACTATGTTTTTAATAAATTGGAGACAGTATAGTTCTTAGGTGACAATTACTGGGAGGTTATTTTTCAGGATCTGGCCTCAGGTAAAATCAGGCAAAACAAGACCCCCGACTTATCCAAGGGTCATAAAAATTCCGTGATATTTTTTTTTTGCTCAAAGCCTACCCTCGACTTATCTGTGAGGTCGGCTTATGGTGGGGTGTCTGCAGTAGGTGCAAAATAATGGGAGGGCAGTGGAGACAAAATGGAGGCTCCAGGGTCAGAGCCAATCATCCACTGCCCATTACTGGGTTAGATAACACATTTGTGCAACTAATTCAAATGGCAGTACTCCCTCTCAACACCTGTTCCCCACAAAGTTTGTGAGAAAGAGCACATAATAGCCATGGTGCCCTACTGGGCTTTCACTGTGATAAAACAGTACAGCACAGCTGCTGCACACACACACTCTGTCTTCTGAGTGGAAAAAAAAAATGATGTGCACTTTACATGGGCACTGGTTGCCTGGAGACTACTGTTACTTACTACAGGGTACCACAGGAAAGTTATAAGAACAGGATAATATTGGGCATCTTTAAAAAAAAATCACATGGATCACTATTCTGTTTGAATAGGAACCTTTAATTAAAGAAGACGGTTCAATCTTAAAACATGCTCATTACCCATTTATCTAAACCAACTGAAAAAGAAGATTTGATATCAATTCTAAACCACTTGGGACCCTACCTACAGAATCTATTTGGAAACTATAGCCTGATTTCTCCCACCAGAAACAAAAAGTGTCCAGGGTAAAATGGTGCTGGAAGGCCAACAAGCCCCTTGCTTCATGACTGGTGGTGCTTTCATGAATAGAAAGCTTTCTCCTCCAAGAAGTGAATGTGTGAAGTCCCAAATTGGAACGGAACAAGGTTAGTATCAAGAATGTATTTTCAGCTGAAATTGGAGCCATTCTGTATGCAGCACTGTGTTATAAAGGACTTGTAGGCAGAGATCAGAAGAATACCTCCAGTGGGTATTTATTTAGGGGAAATTTCTCTGTGTCTGCACAGGATCTGGATGACTCAATCATCCTTTGGCTTTCTTTTTATTTTCCTCTAGCCCCCTCCCCCACTCTCCTGCACCTTTTATTAAATTTAAAGAGTTCTTAAAACAGGAGATCAAGTCTTTCCAAACGTGCCTTTCGGAACAATCATTCACAAGTCACATCATTTAGCATGGGCATCATTGCCAGCAAAAGGGGGGGGGGGAGAGATGGAAAGGAAGAGTTTCCAGTGTCAGGTTTCACAATGACCAGCGCAACTGACTTTATACTCAAAAGCTTCCCAGGATCCAACTCACTGTAAAACTGTCACAGCCTCTTTGGGTCCCCTAAGGGGGGAAAAAGTGGGATAGAAATGTGGTAAGTAAATAAATTAAACACACTTGTGGCTTGTGGGCAACTAAGATGTCAATAAATTTCAGTTATACTGGAGTACAATTGCCTTGAAGAGTGTGACTGTGTCTGGGTCTAAACATGAGTGAGTGAGTGTACCCAATCCTCAGCATGACTACTCAGAAGTAAGTCATTACGAGTTCAATGAGACTTGCTCCTAGGAAAGCATGTACAGGAATCAGGCCTAAAAATACCAACATGTTTTCATGGTGATAAAGTTCCCAGTGTGCTGGACTGTGTGTGTTTGAGTTAGAGAACTCAGAATCAGACAAAATGGAAAAGTGGCTCAATCTCAGGTATACAGAGGACAGAATTATACATTACAAGGAACATAGATAGGGCTATCACCCATATTGGCCATCCTATGTAGAGTTCTCCCGGTCCAATGTCTAAAGTCCCAAATTGGACTGAAGTTCCAAAGCCCCCAGTCTTCATGTCCTGACAACATAACAATGCACATTTTCCCAGCCCCCCTAGTCAATGGCATGGAGCAGGAATGAAGAAACATACAGCATAATGACAGTGTAGACATTAGAGAAAGGTGAAGAGGACGTGGGGTTAAAATTTTCAGCTTAAGTCCCAGGTTCTTTTCAACATTTGGTCTCATGAAGAGAAAGCAAGGCTGACAAAATATAAAACATCTGTAAATAAAGGCCAAACCAGATGCAACAGGACAGTCACATCTGATTGTTATGTATTTGCCTTAAAGGGAGAGGAGGAGGGGACTAATTTTTTACAACAAAAGGTGTGCATGGGTGAGGGACACTAAGCTCTTACCTCCCTGAGGTCAGGCATTTTTCTTCCCGTTCATACTGGAGGGGAGCCTAGCTAGAGGGCTTAGGTCCTTTTTATCTGGATACAGTTTTTGTTGATAAATTAGATACCTCTGCGTCTTTATAAATGAATGGGACAGCAAAAAACGTGGTTGTTCTAGTCACCTCTAACCTTGTCCTTTCCATGTGTCAGAAACAGAGCTAACTTTCCATTCTCTCTCACAAAGAATTCTGAAAAATGGGGAAAAAACCAACTGCACACATGTAAACCACCATAGTTAGTACAGTAAAAAGAAATCCCCCTTCACTATTTCACATCCCTTACCAGCAGGGGTGTCATTTCATCTAGTAGACCAAATAGCTTGTATAGTGCCTGGTTAGGGTCAGAAGTGACAACATTAAGCAGGAGGTGATGTCATTAAGTAGTAGACGGCCAAAATAAGCACCGCAGACGCCCACGCATAAGTTGACCCCACAGATAAGTCGAGGGCAGGTTTTGAGCCAAAATCACAGAATTTTCTATGACCCTCGGATAAGTCGGGGGTTAAACTTAATTTAACTATAGTCTGACTATAGTTTTGTCTGATTTTACCTGAGGCCAGATCTTGAAAAATAACTTATCACTAATTGTTACCTAAGAACTGTAGTCTCTAATTTATTAAAAACATAGTAAAAGGTCATAAGATACATTTTTATTCTTTTTTAAATTCTGGTCTTCACCACCTTTTTGTAAACACTATCAGAGTAAGTACACTGTAAACCAGTAAAACAGTGATTCCCAACCTGGGATTCATGTACTCCCAGGGACACTCAACAGGACCTTTAGGGGTACTTGAAAAAGAATGGCAGAAAAAGGCAGGTCTTGCTCCAGAATGCCTTGCAAGACAGGAATGCCTTGCAAGGACCAGCAAGGCAGGAAGGGAGGTAGCTTGTTGGCTGTGAAAGCCCCACCAATAGCTAGTTTTTGGTCATCAGTTCATGTATGAACCAGTGATTGAAAACCAGCACAGTAAAAAAGCTGAAACATAATATGGAAAGTGACCAATCACCCAGAATTTCTCAGCACACTTCTGGTGCAAAACAGTGCAAAGGTAGAGTCTTCTGTTCTTCAAACAGATGAAAAGAGAAAGTATGTGATGAATACATGAAGTCTGAGAGGAGATGAAGGCTTATATTATTAATTACAAACATTTTGCTAATATGAAGGGTACAATTTATGGAAATAGACTGCCAAGGGATATGCAAGTGGAAAAGGTTGGGAACCACTGCAGGAGAACCATGAATCAAATCCACCTTTAAGATGTCTGGCGTGTTAAGCCAGAAGCTCTACATACAACATACAACCCATAACACATAACCGAGAGTGTGCAATTCAATTCACAGCAGAGAGATGAAATATTTGCAACCCTTTTTTACTCAGAAGTAGACCCACTGCTTTCCATGGGTGTTATTCTTAAGTCATGGTGCACTGAATTGTAGCCTGGGAAGGAGGATCCCATCCTGGTGTTTCAAAAAACAGACCTGCTTTGCAAGCATTTGAAAGCAGAACCAGGCTGCAGCAGAAGGAAGGAGAATAAAAGAATAAAAGAGAATAAAAAACTTTGGCTGGAATGTCCCAGGAAAATTACTATAGCAACTAACTAGGTGCCTGCCTGAGCTCAGCAGAGAAACTAAACTTTTCGGAACTGAGAAAGAAACTTTTCAGAGTTGAAAGGCTCTGCCCTCTGACTGACCCGGAGATAAGGCGAGTGATAATTGGAGCTTGATTACTTGGCAAAAAGTTCATGTACTATACGTGAGTATCTACCGTACTTTGTTCTCACACAGAAACTCATTAACTGCAAATGACAGAAGAGAAAATGTGCAAGTCTTGATCATTATTTTCTAGACATGGGAGAGTCAAATTATCACACAGGCCACCCTTTCAGGAGCACCACTTCTTGCAGTGTCACTTCACAGTTCAGCTGCTGAGAAGTGGTCCAAGAAGTGAAGCCTCAGCAGAAGCAGCACTGCTGAAAGGGTGGCCTCCGTAAAGTTTGGGCTCTCATAACACTTTGGTAGTGTCTCTTTCTCTCATCCCTCTTGGTTTGGTCCCTTCCCCATAGTGTTCCCTGCCTTCTGAGGCCTCCTTTTGTCTCTCCCAGAGCCCCAGCAGAAGTGGTGCTGCTGAAAGAACAACACTGGAAGAGACCAACAATCACGCAGGATGGATAAAGCACTTCTGGGGACTAAATTCAGCCTTTGGATCTTATGTTTGACACCCCTGCTTTATGGTCTGGAACCAACAGGTCAGGAACAGTCCATCTCAAATCTCCTTCCAAGGTTCTGTACCAAAATTCCACCTGCAGCCAGAACAATTAACCAGAGCATTTGAATGTGCTATAGAGCAAAGTCTCCTACTTTCTTTCCTGCAGGTCTACATAGCCTGGCGCCAGTCTCAGAAGAATAAACAAAAAAGCATGTCCCAACGACTGACATGTACAGAGAAGTGCCCGTTGACAACATGCAGCTATGGAATGCATTTGCTGTTTACTGTTTGGAATGAAGAGAGGTTGGGTAGCATGACTGTTGTGAGCAAGTTACATCCTCGAGTCTGTCATCGGCTGCAGAACAAGCTTTTATAGAGCAGTCATACAGTCTCACTTCCTGGCTTCTGTCAAGGCGAACAAAACCCAAGTACTAAACACATTTCATGCCTTGGAGTATCAAATGTTCTTTACTATCAGTCGAAACGGAATTCTGTTCATTTTCATTACTGCTTCTTATGAAAATGTTAGCTCTATTCATATTTCACATTTGAGATGTTTAACCTAAGCCCACTGTATAAAAAGTCAATCATGTGTGCATAAATTCAATATATTCTTCTCATTTATGACAATACAATGGCATACCTTACAGACAGCAATGTTTGTATATCGATTCAAAACTATTCTCTTCTCTGCCTGCCCAATTCATTTGGCATATTTGAGTTGAAGTCGGGAATATTTTGGTTAAACAACAATTTTATCATCACTCAAGGCCCATTATATTTAGCACAAAAGAGAACACCTGCACAATGGATGTACTGGCAAAAGAGGGGTCCCATCTCAAAATCAGGTCATGAAAGAAGAATTTTAAAAACCTACTTTGCTGATAAACGGGTAATACATTATTTCTAAAGTTAACATTTAAGGTAAGAAAACAAACACTTTAGCTATATATATATATTAACTAAATCAAAACTATCTTCTAAGTAGGAAAATATGGAACATTTGTTAACATAAACTGAATGAGCCATGAGTAACATACCAAAAGAGACATGCTGTAAAAAGGGGGCAAACATGCCCAACATATGGGATGTTAGTATACTTTAAGTAGGGCCTCTAAAATAATTATGACTAAAACTGGAAGACTGAAGTCACAAGTCATGAATGACAACACTTTTAACACTTAAAAGTATTTGAAAAGAGGAAGACGAATGTAACTGGTGATATGCAACAAAACTGAAGAGCAGGTAGTGGTTCAATTTAGACATCATGGTTAAATATTGTGAACAGGCAAGGAGCTCACACACTCCACCTTCTTTTCACATGTTCTAATTCCCCCCTTTCCTGTTTTGATTAAATCACCATTTGTGTCCAAACCAAAATAGGAAACTCAGCTAAAAATGTGGTTTTCCATTCTGGTTTTCACATGACAAGAAGAAAATAAAAGGGAGAGCATACAAACCTGAAGTTAGTTCAAGATGGCCAAAAGATGGTTTTGAGATTACATCTGAACCAAGCCACTGGAACAAGAATCCTAAAAACCATATACTTGAAAGTATTTGCCACTGACAAATAGTTTGATTACTTTCAATTAAATTGGTTTGGAATTGAGAGGAAAGCAGCCACTGGAAATGAAATTTCAACTTTCTTGAATACACTAAAAAATAACAAATTGGAAACTTGGATGACTTAGTGTTGCAATTGCTCTCAAAGTGAATAATGAAAGATCACTGTGAGCTTGATCATATGCATGTTTATTCAGGAGTAAGACTCTCTCAGTTCTGTGAAACTTACTGCCAAGTGCGTCTGCCCAGGACTGCAATCTTGGAGTAACATTAAGAACACAACTTAAACTTACTGTAGATTCTCATCTGTAAGGCAAGAAATTTCTGCCAGTTCAAGCTTAGATCATGTCCTCCACTTATCTGCAATCTCTGATTGATTGCAATCTTTGATTGATTGCAGATCAATGCGATATGCATCTGCAGTGGGCTCAGGAACACAGTGGCAGGCTCAGGATGAAGGGCACTGTGAATTCACCACCTTCTCTTCCCCTGCAATCTGCTGCTAATGCAACCCACACCACCTTGCGTAATGGATGGGCCATCCTTTATAAGGATATATTGGAGGAGAGGCCTTGGCCCTGCCACAATTTATTTCATGTTTTTAAGGTAAAATGGACAGAAGCAAATGAACAAGAGGCATTTCTACAAACCCACCAGCAGAGGTACTGCTAATGCTTGCTATACTCTTTCATATTGACTGGCAGTTGAGCAGTACAAGGAATGCTCTAACCCTATAATGGCGCAGCAAGCAACCAGTTAAGGCTCCCCTCCAGCGCACCTCTTTCTGGTGGGCAAAACAAAATTAATTTCTCACAGTTCCCTGTAATGCAAACCAGAGTGTGCATTTCTGGATAATCAACACACACCACCCCCTCAAAGTGATTGACATTTGCTGGCCATCAAGACCACCTGCCTAAAAATTTATCAGCCAGAAGCCTGTTATCCTGCACAGTAACAAGCCCTGACCACATTGGGGTATTTCAGGGGCACAGTTAGAGTTAAATGAGTCCTAAATATCATGTCCTGGTTAATCATGTCAGAGTAACTGCTGAGTATGGCTTTTGCGAGAAAATGCTCATGAAATTATCCTTGCAAAAACTGTGCCAACTAAGCAGTATGTTAAAAACTTCCCTACGGCTCTGGAATATCTAAAATGATCATGCTGCATATATTAATTGCTTGACAAGTTTAGTCTTTCAAATGCAATTTATCTTTGATGGAACATCACAACAGTGACTCAAACAAATATGCTGTTTATTCGTAAAGTCTCCTCAAAGACTATTCCTAAAGTCAAAGATTATTCCTAAAGTTTCTCCACAAAATCAGCTGTAAAGAGCAAGAAATAAGCTCTTGGGATAAGCACTTGGGATAGTTACTGCACTTTCTGGTTATACAGAGTCACACTGCAGCATTGGACATCTTATAAGAGAAATTCTCCAGTTCTTTATCACCAGGAAAAAAAACTCCAGAGCAGCCTGATGGTCAAGAGCAAGGGTGCCCAAACCCCGGCCCTGGGGCCACTTGCAGCCCTCGAGGTCTCTCAATGCGGTCCTCAGGGAGCCCCCAGTCTCCAATGAGCCTCTGGCCCTCCAGAGATTTGTTGGAGCCCACACTGGCCCGACGCAACCGCTCTCAGTGTGAGGGCGACTGTTTGACCTCTCACAAGAGCTGTGGGATGAGGACTCCCTCCACTGCTTGTTGTTTCACATCTGTGATGCAGTAGCAGCAGCAAAGGAAAGGCCAGCCTTGCTTTGTGCAAGGCCTTTTATAGGCCTTGAGCTATTGCAAGACCTTCATTCATTTGTATAAGTTCATCTTTAATATATTCATTTATGTAAACTTATGTAAATTTATTTAAATTTTAAATGTAAATTAATTCTTTTTTCCCTGACCCTTGACACAGAGAGACGATGTGGCCCTCCTGCCAAAAACTTTGGACACCCCTGGTCAAGAGACATGGTAGATTTAGGGCACAATCCTAACCAGATCTACTCAGAAGTAAGTCCTGTTTTGTTCAATGGGGCTTACTGTCAGGAAAATGTGGTTAGGATTGCAGCCTTAGATAAAGATCTCAAATTCTAGTTCAACTTTGACCAAATGACTATGGCTGCAGTCCTGTGCACACTTACCTGGATAAGCCAGCAAGACTTACTGCTTCATACGTTATGCACAGGACTGCAGTGTCTGAATTCTTGACCTGTAAAGTTTGATTTTCTTTGAAAACCGCTTTGTGAACTTTTTGTTGAAAAGCGGTATATAAATACTATTAATACTGTTATAAATACTGTCATCATCATCATCATTTGTCAACAACATTTAGCTGTTGGCCTAAAACTTGGTTGGGGGGAGCCTAAGAGAGCTATACCAAAGGGTGGATGAGGGAAATCAAAGGTTTATTTTAAAGTAAAACTAATTATGTATTTTACTAATTACATTTCCAAAAGACACAAAGAGCATTACCAATGAGCCCCTTTTTTAAAAAAAAGGACAAGAAAGCAATGTCTATGACTGCCTGGCCCTGGAAAAGAGCTCCTGAGAATTACCAAGGGATTCCAACTTCCCTCAAACACAGCAGCACTAATATCCTCCAGATTTGCTGGCCCGGCTTCGAACCATGTCGAGAAATTGTTTACATTAAAATAGAGTTCAGCTCTGAGGTCAGTTCACTTTTAAGGCTTTAAAAAAAAAAATCAGGAGCAATCTCGTCTCCTTTCCTCTAAAAGGGGAGAGGGGAAGAATTAAAAGGAAAATCATTAACCTGATACAGGAATGAAAACTAATTTTGTTCTATTTCAATTGCTACCATTAAGTTTTTGTTTTTTTTAAAGTCAGGTTAGTAAGAAAAGAAAAAAGAACCGCACAACCCCCAAAACCACAAGCTCCTTATCCAGAAAGTTTCATTCAATACGTCTAGAAAGCTTTTAAGATTTAACCACTGCATCTTGCCATTTTGAAGCCATAAAGAAAATAAAAAGGTACTATCTCACACAATTAGCTAAGATTTTTATCTAGGTCCTGGTTTTGAAACTGCATGTGTATATCACGTAAACAAGATAAGGCTTTTAGATTGTACATATTCAGACTTTATTCCTTAAAAATGGCTTCGATGAACACTAAGGAGATGGCCAGAGATGATTTGCCAGTTCATTATGTCCCGTGCAAGGATCAATACAAGCTGGTGTTATTTGAGTCAGGTAGCAGAGCTGACAACTTTACATCTTGCAACTGATAAACGAGAGCAATAAAAGTGAGGCCTGCTGGAGGAAAGCAAGCCACAGTTCATCTAATTGTTGAAAGTACCTAAACCCAAGTGAAAAAACAGAACTTGTCTGAAATTTGTCAGTGGACTTGTACGCAGATTGCAAGCCATAACGTCAGCAGGAACTCACAAAGTTTTGCAGAGGGTTTAGTAATTATAATACAATGAAATCAGCACGTTTGAAAAGAGAGAAGATCGGGAGTAAGGGGCTTTGTGGTAAGCACACAATATTCCAAGTGACTAGAAAGGCATGGAAAAAATAGTTGTGTCTTGCTGTTTTTTGTGCTCCCTGAAGTATTTGGTGGACCACTATGAGATACAGGAAGCTAAACTAGATGGGCATTTGGCCTGATCCAGCGGGACTCTTCTTATGTTATGTTCTTAGATGGAAAAATTTGTTAATTTGCAACTGGCTGTCATGAATGCAAAAATAATTCGTGGTGGTCTATAAATATGTCAACAACTATAAAGCAAGAGAGCACCAAGCAAAGGAACTGCAAAGGAATAGCATAAACTGAAACATTAAAGCAAAAATTAAATAAAGGTATTCAGAATGGTCATCAAGTGGCACACTGTTCACAAGCTCACAGTAAAAACTGCTACTTTAAAATATGTTCCTTAGAATTTTGCCAATCCAAAGTCACTAAGAAACTATTTTTAGTTAAAAATATTAAAAACTTTATGATAATACTCTGCTGTAATAATAATAATAATAATATTATTATTATTATTATTATTATTATTATTATTAATAGCAGCCTCTGAATAACAATATTCTGGCTCTTTTATTGCAGCTCCTTCGTTAGAGGAAATGTGAAACTTTGGCTATTAAAGATATTCAGAACAGTAAACATGTAAGTTTGGTTGCCTGCAGGTCTTAAACAGTTAAGGTCTGATCTCTGAACAGATTGCAGCAGCCCTTGATTAAGATGACTTAGAGGCAGCAGTAAACCCAAACTGAAATGAGAAAAAAATGTCCATTATGAAGCATCTCAGTCATTTCTTAAGAATCTCTCTGTTAAGGGAGTGCCTGGCACAAAAACCATTTCTAAACCTTTAGCTCATTTTTTACTCAGATACCAGGAGAGCATTTAGACTACTAATAAGAACCTTTAAAACAACAAGAACCTAACATGCTATTCAAGTGAGGATTGCGGCAGTCAAGAAAACAATTCCTTGGAGATGAAAATCATCAGCATGTGCCCTCATGTAGGAAAGCTATACCAGAGAGGAAGAAAGGGGGGGATGCTTGCACATCGAGCAGTTTCAGATCATTCTAGAGTGCCAATGTTTCTTTACTACATTTCGCCGTAAGTGGAAGCCTGGCATTGGTTTCAGCAACCAGCTGACTGCCATCTGCTTTTTCATACCCAGGTGCAACTTTAGCAGCCTATACATTTGCTACCTTCCTGGAATTAAAGGGTATGTGGTGGCCAAAAACAAAAGAATACATCGAAGACAATAAATATTAGAAAGCAAACTTTGTTAAAAGATTAAAAGTAGAAACAAACTTATTTTAATATGGTTGCAAAAATATAATTTGCAAGTTAAGAACAACATGGGACCACACTCAAGTATCTCTTATGAAGTTAACAGTAATCTAAAACCAGATCTCTGTGCTAGCTTCAAACCAAGAATAAGAGTAGAACTCGTAATTAAAACATTTCTCCTGTATGATTCACATTATGCAGACTTGCAGCTGAAAACAAACTTCATGAAACCCAATTTAATTATAGTAAATATGATGTCACTTTATCACAATAAACTTGCTCCAAAAAGAATTTGAATCCAGCACTGGTCCTCTCAAGATTCTTTTAAGAGGTTTGTTAAAAATAGAAAGCGAGCTGGATGCATATCTGCCTCCAAGTTAGCTAAAACAACTATACTGTAAAGTTATTAGTCCAATATACGGTTGAAAGTCTAGATTTAAAAACCTAATGACATACCACAGACGCCTATAAGTCAACCCCACAAATAAGTCAAGGGTAGGTTTTGAGACAACAATCATGGAATTTTCTATGACCCTTGGATAAGTCGGAGATTAAACTTAGGGGGGTGTCTGTCTATAGTTTTGTCTGATTTTACCTGAGGCCAGATCCTGAAAAATAACCTACCACTAATTGTTACCTAAGAACTGTAGTCTCTAATTTATTAAAAACATAGTAAAGATCATAAGATACATTTTTATTCTTTTTAAAATTCTGGTCTTCACCACCTTTTTGTAAACACTATCAGAGTAAGTGCACTGTAAACTACATACCAGTAAAACAATAGTTCCCAACCTGGTATTCATGTACTCCTGGGGACACTCAACAGGACCTTTAGGGGTACTTGAAAAAGAATGGAATACAGGTACAGCCTATTTATCCATGGATTTTTTATTTGCGGATTTGTCTCAATGCGAATGGGGTGGGGGAACAGAAAGTCACACACACCTTCGCCTCCTTTGCCCTGTGCTGGTGTCTCCGTCCATTTCTAGGCAGCCCAAAACACTGCAAAAAGGCTCTGCCTGGCACAGGCAGGGAAATAGCCCTGGAGCCCTGGAAGAGGTTCCCCTTGCAAAGGAACAGTAACACTCCTGGAGCCCCTGGGCCAACAAAGAGGCTGAAGAGGGGAAGGGGGGCCAAAAATCTCTGTAGCCAGAATATGTGCAGCAAGGTGGAGCTCTCTCACTCACTCACACTCGGGCAGGTGTGGTAGCAACAGAGGGGATTGCTTTAAAAAACCCAAGCAGTGTTTGCCCCCATTGAGATGGTGCAGGCAATCACCAACACAAGCAGCCCCCTCCCCCCATGGTGCAGGCTATCACCGACACAAGCAAGCCTTCCCACCAAGCAAAGCATGAGATATAGCCTACAATCCACTCCAAACTTTCCTGGGAGTAAGCCCCATTGACTACTTCTGAGTAGAAACGCATAGGGCTGAACTTTTAAAAGATCAGCATCCCAACTGTGAAAGAAGCCAGGCAGCTGGCAACAGGGAGGGCTGAGTACGGAGCGGAGGCGAGGGGATTGATAACAGCTGCTTCCATCTGGAAGTATCAGGCTGCAGCATATTTGCGCAACTCTATGGAATTCAGTACAACGAGTTTTTTCTTAATTAAGTCAGGTCATGGAATTAACATGGATAAATAGGCTCCACCTGTGTAATGGCAAAAAAAGGCAGGTTGTGCTCCAGAATGCCTTGCAAGGATAAGCAAGGAAGGAAGGGGGGTAGCCTCACTGACTGTGAAAGCCTCACCAATAGCTAGTTTTTGGTCATCAATTCATGTATGAACCAGTGATTGAAAACCAGCACAGTAAAAAAGCTGGAACATAATATGGAAAGTGATCAATCATCCAGAATTTCTCAGCACACTTCTGGTGCAAAACAGTGCAAAGGTAGAGTCTTCTGTTCTGCAAACAGATGAAAAGAGAAAGTATGTGATGAATACATGAAGTCTGAGAGGAGATGAAGGCTTGTAATATTTGCAACCCTTTTTACTCAGAAGTAGACCCACTGCTTTCCATGGGTGTTATTCTTAAGTCATGGTGCACTGAATTGTAGCCTGGGAAGGAGGATCCCATCCTGGTGTTTCAAAAAACAGACCTGCTTTGCAAGCATTTGAAAGCAGAACCAGGCTGCAGCAGAAGGGAGGAGAATAAAAGAATAAAAGAGAATAAAAAACTTTGGCTGGAATGTCCCAGGAAAATTACTATAGCAACTAACTAGGTGCCTGCCTGAGTTCAGCAGAGAAACTAAACTTTTCGGAACTGAGAAAGAAACTTTTCAGAGTTGAAAGGCTCTGCCCTCTGATTGACCCGGAGATAAGGCGAGTGATAATTGGAGCTTGATTACTTGGCAAAAATTTCATGTACTATACGTGAAAGTATCTATGGTATGTATTTTTCCTCACCACACAAAAAGCATTACATACATTTCTATTTCCATCCAAATGTGAAAGTGATGCGGCATTAAATGTTGCAAATAGAAAGTGCCTGGAAAATGCTGAAATTGGTTTTGGCACAAAAATATGTATATAACTGAACTGCTTGTGTCCCTCAGAGCATCAGTTAAACTAAATGAAAACAGGATGCTACATTTTGAAACTCAGTTGCAGCAGCTGTAGTTTAGAAATACAATTGCTCCTTCACCATCAAGGACATTGGAAACAATCTGAGTTGATTCACAGCAACTCTTAAAATACAGGTGGGGCTGGTATGTCATTTTGGAAGCTGCAGATTAGCATAGGAATAATTGGACAGTTCTGGTTAGGAAAGGGTAGAGGTGTCCAAAGAGCAGACTTTACATCCAGGATAATGCCTCCTCCACACAGGAGGCCACACTATCATTAGGCTCCATCTAGCCCAGCACTGTCTAACTGGCAGCGATGTTTCAGGGTCTCAAGCAGACAGACTCCTAGGCAAGAACTAGAGACTCTCTTGTCCCTTTCAGCACTGCCTGTCCCCACTTATTCCCACATGTCAAGTTGTGGCCAACAGTAGATTTCTGTCTAATGGGCAATCCTGCCGGCTGTCCAAAGGCTCCAGCAGACAACAAAGACCAAAAGTTTCAAATTTACTTTTTAGTCAGAATGTTAAAACTCACAAGAGGAACATGAAATGGTCTACCTAGTCCAGTGTTTCAATTCCAACCGTGGCCAGCCAAATGCTTGTATGAAGCTTACAAGAAAGGTATGAAGGCAAAATCCCTCAATCCTCAATATAAGGAATTCTTTCTGAAAGAGTTTAGGGGAGGATCACTTGTTAGTAGGACCACTAGGGTATGTGAGCCCCTGCTGTCAGTGTGGTGTGCCTTGACAAAAAAAAAAAAAAAAACTGATGGTGTGCATTGACAATTTTAGTACCTTGTCAGTGTGCCATGAGATGACAATAGCTGGCCTACAGAGAACTTAACTGCTGCACAGTGGCATCACTAGGGTTTGCATCACCCAGTAAGGGAGGCCAGTGCATCACCCTCATGCAGTGGGTGGGGCAACAACCCGAGTGGTGGGCGTGAAGATGTACCATTGCCCCACCCCACTGGTTTTCTGGCTGTACCTTTTGATCTATCAAAACGTACATTTCGTACATTTGTTTCTTTCAAAACGTATATTTCAGCACGGTTTGTTTCATTGCTCTGCAAGAATCTACGCATTGATTGATATACCACATGATGGTATTATTCCTCCAAACTGTGATTTTGGTCACTAGTGGTGTCACCGCCCCCAAGGTGTCAACTTACTAACACCTTATTGCAGCAGTTCTCAAACTTTTAGCACTGGGACCCACTTTTTAGAATGACAATATGTCCACGACCCACCAGATGTGATATCATGGCCGAAAGTGACACCATCAAGCAAATTAAAATAATTAAAAATAATTAAAGTAAAACAAATAAGGAGAAGCCAGCCCTGTTCCACTAACTGAATGTTCTCTGTAGACTGCTTGCAATACCTCCACTGCCCCAAAATAATCAGTAAGGTTTTCATCCCTACCCAGTGCCCAGTTCAGTTTAAGTTCTTATGCTTAAACCATTTCACTGTCAGGATCCACCTGGTTTTGCAGGTCTAAAAAAAAAAGTTCACCTTATCAGCTGAAGCCTCTGTTTTTATCCTTTTTAGTAGTGGAGGAGCTGCCTTCTGGAGCATTTGTTGAGTTCCACTTTCATCAGATCAGGACCATACTGGTGGTCTCACTTTCCCCTTCACCTGACCTGACCATGAGCCAAGACACAGTTGCTTACTCGCAAGTAAAAGCAACCATGTGGCTTAGTTTAGCTTTCTTAGGGCTCAATACATTCGCCAGCTTGGAGGGAGGGACCTCCTTCTCGGGTGTTTTTGGGGGGCTGTGTTCATTGGATCAGGACCACTCTGGTGTCACTGGATTCCTCTCAGCCTTCCCTTTCCAATGGACTAAGGCAAATTCACCTACTCACAAGTAAACGCGCAATAAGGCTGAGTTTCACTTTCCATGCCTTTTTTGTTTTCTGGTTTTTTGCCCATAACTTTTGATAGAAAGGAAATATTTCACTCCGGTTTTTTTCATTACATTCTGCTGGAAATTCCACTTCCAACGGTATATAACAGTAGTATTCCTAACCACCACGATTTTAGCGCATCACCCCCCCAGTGCGCGTCACCTGGTGTGGCTCACACCCTCCACACCTCCCTAGCAACGCCACTGCTGCTACATGCTACAGCAGGCAGTTTACTTCACAATGCTGTGGTACCAAGGGCAAAAATAATCACTCTCACCAATACAGTGCTGAGCTATGGCTCAGAAACCTTAAAAGTACTTTGCAAGTTAGACTAGCATTTTATCACCATGTTGGAAATAAGGTTGATAAATACTAGCTTGTCTAAAGACATTCAAGGAATGGAAATGCAGAGGTGAGATTTAAACTGGGAATCTCACCATTCCAACAAGTTGCTAGGTTGGAACAGGTACCATGCCAAGGAATTTCTTCACACACACACACACACACACACACACTATTTCCAGACTGCATGTTTTGTATATACAGAAAATACACATAGTGCAGTCCTACAAAAGATGGAACCAGCTTAGTGAAATGGTGGTTTTACATGATCAAGGAGCATCCAACAAGTGCCTCTGGGTATAAAGCTAAGCATTTGATGCAAAATCTTCTGAAAACTTGTTTTAAAAACCTCAACAAATTATCTAAAATTAGGATTTTAGGACCCACAGAAGATACTCCTGTGTTTTTTGGGGGGTGGGTGGGAAATCAAAAGTCCTTTTTCACAGAAGTGAAGGCTCAACTTTCCTCAATGTTTCATTGACACATTGAAGTTTTTTTTATTAGTGAAAAAGAGAATATCCCTCCATGCACCCCCCCAAAACCCATAGGTCTCGAGTTAATGTAATTTGAGTGTTCCTTCTAGGAAGAGAGTTCAGCATTTGGAAGGTGGTGGGGAAAAATACAGACCATCTTTGTCTAGCACTTTTTTTTTTTTTTTAAGAATGCATCCATTTGAGGGTGTTCGGAATTTTTTTTTATTTTTTTTTTAAGAAAAGTACTGAAACTGGGGAGACAGGTATGATAAGCTTGGACAGATTAGGCAACAAAGACTATTTAAAATGTGAGGGGGAAAACTCCTGAAGAGTGGGAATTATCAATAAGTGGTGTGAAGGGTTGTACTTTTATTTCCTAAGGCAGGTTGCCTAGATCCCCATGCCCCACTTAACATCCAACAGAGCGAAAAGTAAAGTATGTGTAATTTTAAACCATTTCTGCCCAACACTGCATATACACAACAAGGACCAAATGTGTACACCTGTGGGCCAGGCAAAAATGTGTTAAAGAGGCTGTTGTTCTTCACCATCATAGTTGCATAGATACCATAGTTGGACTGGTATCTCTCTCTGTCCAAACAGTTTACCATGAAGATAAACTGCCTTTCATTTCTTTGACACATTTAGAACACGACAATGTGAGTAGAGGAGAACATTCTGGAAGCCCCCCCCCCCACAGACACCTGAAATCACAGATACAGGTGAACACCCGTCTCCACAGTCCTGGACATGCATTCCTAGCCTCTGCCAAGCTCAAACTGAGCTCCAAAGCTTTTAAAAAAACAAAAAACTCAACTTCCACTATCACAGAGAAACTAGAAGTTGCATTTTTTAAAAAGCTTTAGAGAATGGAGGTCCTCAGCCTCTGCTAAGCTCAGAGGCCCCTCTTGAGGTGAGTGCACACACTCTAGGGGGCCCAGAGCTGATCTGCAGATAACAGAATCAGCTGATATGGGATCCACAGATATGGGACCACCATGTACAACAGAGAGATATTGCCTTACTTCATCACAGGCAACTTATTGCATCAAACCATGGTTAAGAAAACAGCGATTTTCAACCTTTTTCATCTCATGGCACACTGAAAAGGCACTTTAATTGTCAAGGCACACCATCCATTTTTTGACCATTGACAAGGCACACCATGCTGCTGGTAAGGAGCTAAAATCCCCCAATTGCTCTATTAATAAATGACCCTCCCCAAAGTCTTGCGGCACACCAGCAGACCATCTGCAGAACACCAGTGTGCCATGGCCCAGTGGTTGAAAATTGCTGGTTTGGAGTGATGCCTGACATGATAGGCCATGCTTTGCAAGAAGACTCCTCACTTTTAAAATGCAAAGAAACGCAATGCATGGTTTGCTAACCTTGGTTTGTTGTGGTCTGAATTGAACAGTAAGTTGGTGCTCCATCACTTCAAGGTCACTACACCAGAGAAACAAGAATGCTGAGAAGATGGAAAATGAAAGCAGACAAGCAGCTCTAAATGAGAGTTTGCTACACACTACAAACAAAACTATAATCTGGGCTTCCAAAACAACAGCTACAGAAAACCAAAGCAGGTTCCATGCTTATCCAAGGGCCTCCCTCCTCTTCTCCTCTTTAAGGAAAGGGGAGGAGAAGAGGGTGGTCGTCAGATCGGTTCAGAACAGCACCGACAGTGGCTGCGAGAGAACAGCCACTGTTGAAGCAGTTTACGTTGACAAAACTGCTGGCGGGGGAGGGAGAGAGTCATGGCATCACTTCCCCAAGTCTAGCGCCTGGGGTATTTGTCCCCATTGCCCCCCCAGGGTAGTCAATGGTAGAAGACCCAACAACCTGCAGCTTATAAAATCTAAAAATGGTGTTTAGAGATTTTCTTGCAGACTTGAATCAGCTTCTGAAAGTGTGAAGTGGTTTGAATACACACCTGGGGTTGTTTAGACAAAAGAAGCAAAATAATGGTTGAAGTCCCCATTTCCGGAAATATGAAGTCTGCAAGTTAACTCAGTCCTGTTTCCCGCACAAACCTGAAACATACAGGGGCCATAACATTTGGATCTGTTTTAGTGCCTTTCTTTGCAAGCTGTCAGGTAGATGCTGTTAACACCAATTAATTAGTGTGATGCAAGAACTTCAGGCACATTGGCTTGAAAAACATTAATGTGAGTCTGTGGAAGCTATTCTTATGGGCAATAAGTGCCCCCCACCACCACTGGGTTTCTAGTTGGATCCCAAATTGAAATACAATCAAGTACCTCCATGACAAGACCCAGGCAAGACTCCAGTTATCGTTTTCTCTTCCAAACTTCCATGTGCTCCTGCCTGCCAGAGCTCCACAAGATCTCTGATTAGTACTGATGCATAAAATAATGAAGATATGATTTAGCACATCAAGCATAAGAATGCAAACAGGCACACAAAACTAGTTAAAAAAATTAATTTGTAACATAAGCTGAAAAAGAAAAAGTAACACCACCAGAAGAACTGAAGGGGCTATAAGTTACAACCTTTAAGGGAAACTGAGTTTTAGGCTGGATGACTCTCTACAGAATGGATCCTTTTAAAATTCCAATTCATCTTCTGAGTGAAAAAACTGTGGCAATCTGGAATACAACAAGCTATATTGTAGCCGGGTTCTTGGGTGTTCTTAAAATAAACATTTCTTCCCTTTGTGTGGAAATGTCGTTCTTTTTGCTCTACATCTTTAGAAACAAAAGCCTTTGGAAAAGTATACAAAAAAACCTGCAGAACTCCCGCTGCACGTTTGCATAACTCAAGTAAGATATACAACGGAAATGAACCTGCAAAGCTAGGGCTGTAATGCAAACCATCACTGTCTACTGTCACCATTTAATTTGTGCTATGGCCCACTTTAGACAAAGATCCTCCATTTAAAGGAAACATTATACAGAAAAAACCCAATTTTTCTTTGTAATATGTAGTTACTAGTTCAATTCTATCTCACCTATTCCCAGCAGCTCAATGACGATAGCAGCAGTTTGAATTTAAAATCAAACACTAAATACAAAATACCCAATTAAAAGTATCCCATGCCTGCTTTGTCCTACTAACTGATTACTAATCCAAACAGGAAAGTTTTACAGCTATAGAAAATATTATATATATTTTACAACTTACAAAGTCACTAATATATCAATTAAACAAATATTTATATATTAAGCTAAACTATTGCTGGGTAAAAGCATTAGGAATATCTTTTTCAGAAATGGTTACACTTCTGAAAGATTCTGACCTACGTAGCATGGCAGTTATGCTTCCACATAATTTTTTAATCATTCATTTACAGTCCAATCCTATCCCCTGCCAGTTCACAGCATTTAGCACCACTGAAGGAGTGCCTGCTGTATATAGTGGGGAGAGGGGGTGATCACACAGCTAGCGAGAAATAAAAATATTTTTACTTATCTTTACTTACTTACTTATCTTATATTATTAACCAAGGCCACTTGGTTGCAAACAGGTCTCCTTGGACATATGCCAGCTACCTTACTGGTGTAAATCCAAGGAAGGAAGGGGGCAGGTCTGGGCAAGGGGGATAGGATCCAGCTGTTTGAACTGGTGGCTCTGGAGCATCCAACCATGGTGCACCTTTCATGCCACCATTACTGGAATACGGACAGCGAATCACAAGAACTGCTGCTGTAGGCTCAGGACAGTATAAGGCAGTTAAGACAGTTCCTGCCCTACCATGAAAACCAATATAGTACTTGAAGGTATTTCAGTTAGAACCCAACTGTCATAACTGGGCCTATCAGCCAAGTCAGTCTAGTGTTATTTTAAAGAAATTGCATTCTTAAACCACAGGTACAGAACAGAGTAAAAATTAGCAAGAGTTTTCCCTTCCTTAGGTTGCAATCCTATATACACTTTCCTGGGAGAAAGTCCACCAGATTCAGTGGATCTTACTTCTGAGTAGACATTACTAAGATTGTGCTGCTAGAAAGGTGAAATTAGAGTCTGAGAGCGCAAACCTAACTTGCACTGGAAACAGGCAGGCCAGTGTGCCTGCGCTGTACCCAGTGCATGTTTCAGGCAGCTAGAGGCTCAGGAAATTTTTCCCCTTACCCCAGGGAGATCCACTGCAGTCACAATGGGGCTACTCAGATCTGCACCACCTTTGGAACAGGAATGGTGTAAGGATCCAGCATAACCACTGGGTCCTGGCCCTGCCTCTTGCTCCCCGTCTGCCCACCCCCGGAACACCCACTGCCTGCCCACCCCCTGCACCAAAAGACCTCCCTCTCACCTCCTCTATGCCCCCCCCCCGATCCCTGCGTTGGCCAACACAACCTCTTCCTGGGGCCTGCAGTGGCACGGAGAAGCCTGCACACATGTGTGTGCTAGCCTATCTCCCAGAAGAGTGGCGCTAAAGTGCTTTATGGCACTTGTACGACACTCCTAAGCCAGTGTAAGGGACTTGTGTCGGCCCAAGTTCATGATAGGATTGTGCTCTGAAATGCACAATGCCTGAGGAATTGGTCTGAGAGCACTGCAAGCTGGGCTTAGATTTGTGCCCTATCTTTAAACAGGAAGAAGATGCAGTCTGAAACACCCTTTGCACATGCTAAAAATTAATGCTTGGTGTTTCCAAACAAGTAACAGTGGTTTCCAAGCTGGATCAGGATCCACCAGTGGGTTGCAACCCAATTTTTGGTGGGTCACAAAACTGACAAGCTGAGAGCTGTCAAGAAAAATGTAGAGTCCTATGGAAAGCATAACTGAGCTGCACATGCATGTTTACTCACAAGTAGGTGAACAGGCCTCACCTATACCCTATGCGACTATGGAAATATTTTATTTATGAATTATATGAATGTGCTTTTCAATAAGTTTTCAAAATGGTTTTCATAGTAAAAAATTGGACAATAAACACATCACAAATCATCATTTTCTGAACAGTTTTCACTCTTATTTCTTCTGTACTCTTCACTGAACAGGTAGTGAAAATGACGGACCTTTACCATGGTTGCTCTGCAGCTGTGGAATATGCTTTTGCTGAAGATTCAGCTGGTTTCTTTATTATTGTCTTTTAGACAAAAACTGTACATTCTTCTACTCAGTGGGCTTTTAATATGCAAAACTACTGCTGTTTTAAATTGATTTTAGACTGATTGCATTGTTTTAATAGGTTATTTTAGAAATTATTTTGTTGTACTTTTATGTGGAATTTCTCTAAAAGTAGAAGAGTAGAATACAAAAATAAATGATCTGGCATTGAATCAGAAGCTCCTGGCTTTCGGAACCCTCAGTGGAGTCAGTGAAGGTTCTGGAGGAAGAGTGATGGGGAAAAATGTTTTTTCCTCAATTTCCCTTGTTGCTGCTGTTGTCTCACCAGCCAACACCAAGACATCAATGTCCAAATGGGGAAGGGCTTCTCACCTAGTCTGGCTAGATAGGATGGTAAACTTGAAGTCAGGTCTCCAGAATGAACAACTCTGGCTGGAGATGAGGCCCTTTTTCTCTTGCTTCTACATAGCCAAATCAAACAGAGCAGTGCTTCTCAAACTTTTAGCACTGAGACCCACTTTTTAGAATGACAATCTGTCCAGGACCCACCAGAAGTGATGTCATTAACCTGGAAGTGATGTCATGGCCAGAAGTGATCATCAAGCAGAAAGTGCTTTCTGAGAATTCATCAAGCACTGGAATTGTGCCATTTTCTCTAGATAGGCAGGCTATAATTAATTAATTAAAATGAATAATTAGAAGCAATTGAAGTAAAACAAAGAATTAAATAAGGGGAGATGAGATGGGGAAATTCACCTGCTCCACCAAGTGAATTCTCTGTTACTTGCCTGCAAAAACCTCAAACCTCCCCCCCCCCCCCCAAAAAAAAAACACCATATGATTTTCAGCTCTACCCAATGCCCAATTCAATTTAGGTTCTTATATTTAGGCCAGTTCAGTGTGATTTGGGACAAAATTTTAAATCCAACATGTTTTTTTTTGGGGGGGGGGGGGCTGGGTTGAGATTCAAAGCAGAATGATAAGGAGAGGAAATGAGACTCCACTGTGTGTGGAGGGGGGAGGAGGGAATCTGTAAAAGGCAACAATCCTTTCCAATCAAGCAGTGGTTCCAAACCTATTAGCACCGGAACCCACTTTTTAAAATTATACACCATCAGGACCCACCTCGTTATACAAGACTAAAAAGAAAAAAAAGTCTTCTCAGCACAACCCTCTTTTTACTGTACTATAGTGGGGGGGGGGGACGACGACTGCCTTGTAGAGCACTTGTTGAGTTTTACATGCATAGGATCAGGAACATTCTGGTAGCATTGCACTCCCGTTCACCTGATCTTCCACATGCACATTTGCTTACTCATAAGTAAATGCAAATATGTGGCTTAGTTTTGCTTTCCATAGAACTCAATACATTTGTCAGCTTGGACAGAGGAACTTCCTTCTCTAATGTTTTTGGGGGGCTGTGTTCATCGGATTGGGACTATTCTGGTGTCATTGAATTCCTCTCAGCCTGCTCTTTGTAATGGATCAAGGCATGTTCCATGTTAGCGGGTAAATGCGTGCTATCGCTCAGTTTCACTTTCCACAGGGTTCAATGCATTTTGCTTGTCTGCTATCAGCTTGTCAGTTGCAATTGCAGTTTCATGACCCACCCACAATCAGTTTGAGAACCCTGAAATAGAGTTCCACTGGTCTGCATGAAAAGTTTTGCTCTTTTTGTTGTCATGTTCCATCTACCCTTTCTGAATAGGACGGCAACACTGCAAAACTGCAACTGCAGAGCTTAACGTCAAAATGAACAGTTTGCTGAAAATGAAGATGGGCTCTTGACAGCAGCTATATGATTGGAGCAGACTGACAGTGGTCATCCAAAAGGAAGTATCAAGCAATGTTGGGGCAGGGGTTGCCTCTCCCTATATGCACACTATAGTTAATAGACTTTACTTTGATCCAACAGAAGGCCTCACTTGAAGCCTTAAAAACAACAGTCTTCAGTTGCACCATCTAGTATCTCTCATGGCTACCTGCAATGGGAATTTCAACACCTTCAAGGGCTGAAATGAAGAATGAAGAAATGAAGAAAGAAAGATTAAGACCCTTGGTCTAAACTGTTCATAGAATCATAGACATGGAAGGGACCCAAATTTAGTTTATATTCATTAATTATTATTATTATTATTATTAACAGTATTTATATACCGCTTTACATGGATTCATGGATGTGGTTTATGGAAATAAGTAAATCAGCAGCAGAAACCTCTTAGTGCTTCGTGCTGGTGCATGTACAGTACATTCTCTTCATTGACTAAATTTCTTAGCACATGTGAGCTTGCAATACATTTTGTGGGTACTCTGTCCTTCTGAAAGAAATCATGTCTAACAAGGGAAACACTTCCCCATTAACTCTATGGCATCCTGGTTTCTTTTCATGAGCAGTTCATTCCACTGACATCAATGACCCTCTAATATATACCTGGAACAAACTACCAGGGTCAGAAGCCATAGTATGATCACAGAACAGAATTTCCCTCTAAGGCATTTTTATGTGCCATGTAGTCAAAAGAACAGCAGCTACGAAACTTAATTTCCTGTTCTCTGTGTGTGTGTTTAATTCCCAACCAAAAAGCTATATTAGTATCAGTTTTTCCTTAGGATTTCCTCAGATTTAAGAAAGAGAACAAACTGTGACGATTACCTATTCTTAAAGCTGCATAGTTTGTTTGAACATACAGAGTGAGAGTAAAATGAAGGCATTGATCGGGGTCTCAGTGTTCTCATATATATAAGACCATGCACTGAAACACAGCTGGTACTGATTTCAGTAGATTGAGGGCTAGCTGTATTCACTAGGATGCCTCTGGGCAGGGATCTAGAATTATACACTTGGATACATGAAAAAGTATTGTTTGGGGCAAAGAGAAAGGTGAAATTTGTAAGCACATCATTGAGATAACTTAATTTTTTAATACAGTGAAAAAGATGGAAAAGAAGAGCCCTGCTGGATTACATCCCAAAGATCCATCTAGTCTGGCATCCTGCTTCCATCAGTAGTCAACCAGATGCCTCCAGGAAGCCCACAAGGAGAGAGAAAGGCAATAGCAACTGCAACTGTTCCCCATAGCCAATATTCAGTGGAACAATGCCCCTGAACACGGGCTTCTACAGAGCCATCATGACAAAGAGCTGCTACTATTATTAAGGTAATGTCTATCCCTCATCTGAAAGCCCAATCCTATATAAGACTAGGGTTGGTGTAA
This sequence comes from Tiliqua scincoides, assembly GCF_035046505.1. Taxonomy (NCBI): domain Eukaryota; kingdom Metazoa; phylum Chordata; class Lepidosauria; order Squamata; family Scincidae; genus Tiliqua; species Tiliqua scincoides. Next base: position 32,351,285 of record NC_089827.1, on the reverse strand, counting down.
TGTGGAACCCCTGCTAATTGGGTAAGAGGCACGTTTTCACGTGGGTGCTCCTTTTTTTAGCAGGGGGAGAGTAACTGGCCCACCTCACCCCAGCACTGTCTGTTCTAGTGGCTGTCTGCTGGTATTCTTTTGCATCTTTTTAGATTGTGAGCCCTTTTGGGACAGGGAGCCATTTAGTTGATTTTTCTTTGTAAACCGCTTTGTGAACTTTTAGTTGAAAAGCGGTATATAAATACTGTTAATAATAATAATGTGAGTTCTGCAGGCGCAGGATGCCGCAAAGTGGCCATAAAGAGCTTTGTGGCAGCACAAGCTGCCAGTACACCAGAGGGGCCTTCCTGCGCTTGCCCACAGAATGGGGAGGATATGGGGGAATGAAAGGATCAGGCCCAGGAGGGTGCGGGTTCAGCGGTGGTGCCTGTCAAATCAAAACCCCCTTCCCAGGCCTGATCCACTACATGGGTCAATGAGGACTTGCACCAGTGATATCAGTTGCAACCTTCAGCCAAAAGGTAGCACCAAAATAAAACAGGATTCTGCAAAAGCATCATGCAAAGACCACATCTCCTCCATGAATGAGGTATGTTTCTTTTCAAAGTCATCAAAGTCACTGGCCCTCGTGTGCCAGTGAATTCCATAAAACAAATGTATGCTGTGTGAAGTACTTTCTATTGTCCTGAATCTACCACCAATTCATTTAATTGGATGTCCCCAAGTTCTAGTATCATATTTAGCTATTCTTCTAAAAAGATTCAAAGAAAAGGAAACCCTCTGAATAAGTGATGACACACTTTTAGTTTCTAATGCCAGACACAATTTTTTAGTTTCTAAAACACTGTGAGCAGCTTTATCTTACCTTTGGATAAAACTGGATGACAGGATGTATACCTGCAACAGGTTCTGAACCAGTGACAGTGGGTCAGAGTTCCAGCCAAAGGAAGGAGCTACCATCAGAGAGCCAATCCAGGGGATTCTGCTACTGTGCCCCCTTGGGAGAGAGAATCTTGGCCTTCACCTCACCAAGCCAGACTACACATCCATTTAATTCTGAAGCTTCCCAGGATTTCAGGAGGGAGTCTTTCCAGACCTGCTGAATTCTGTTGGCTGGAAATGGGAAGGTTCAACTCAAGGCCTTCTACATACAAAGCATGTACTCTGCCATTCAGCTCTGGTTCAAGCCTTCAGGTTGCCTCCCTTCCACCTTCACAGAAGATTCTGATTCTGGGCAAAAAGCGTGCATCTGTCTGATGTGCTGCAAGGTCTGTAGAGTGCAAGCAAACACCACAGACTTACAGGGCACAATTTAATGACAATATTCATGCCAGTCTAACAGGCATGACAAGGCTAAAAGGAAAAGGTACCTCTTCAAGAAACGCATTGCAGTAACTCTTGGGATATGAAAAAGAAAAACAGTTCTAGAAATCTGGAGCATGTGTACTGGCTTTTCTGGTGAGTCTCCTCATTCCTACAGAGTCTTTCCCCCAACTTCACATTTGTAATGCAAACAAATGTGAGTGCCCAAGCACTCAGTGGAAGATAATCTTGTTAGGAGGTGCAATAAATTCTACCTATAGAAATTCTACCTGTTGAACTTCTATTCAACATATACAGAAAGGCAGGCTACTGCAGAGACCAACTATTCCTTGGCCTGGTTTCTACTGCCCTTAGAAACTCAAGGAGATTCACAGCATGATGCTGCCACAGAGAAAAATCAGGAGCTGCAGAGACCATAGCAGCAGCATCCACTCTGCTCCACCCACTTTCATCTGCTTCTACATCCCATTTGCCCTCTTTATTATGTTTCCCTTCTGTGTCTTAATTGGAGGGGAGCAGAGGAGGACTGAGCTGAAGTTTAGGTCATGACATCAAAGGGTACCCATAAAATAAACAGTTTTCAAGGAGAGCTCTAATACATTTCAAGCTGTGAAAATAATTAGTTCATTCAACAACTGCTAACAGGCAACAGTAAGGGTAAAGGGCTAAAGGGATATGTGGAAAATGGTGCTCCCGCTAAAGTAGGACAAAAATGGTGCTGTTTATGCACTTCAAACTAGGATCTTATACATCACAGGAAAGGACAAAGTATGTCCAACTGCGAACAGAACAGGGGACATAAAAACGATTCTCTTTGATCAAGTGTGCTGACAATTGGCTCTTAACCAAAATTTTAGTTGCTTGGTTATCTTTTCGAAATTGGTGCATATGAATTACCTTGATTCATCAGACCAAAGGGCCATCCAGTACATCACTCAGTTTCCATTGGGGGTCAGCTAGTCATCTCCCAGTGTTGTGTCATCAATGATACTGCCTCTGAACTTGAGTTTCAATTTTTAACTGTTATGGCTGACAGTCACTAACAGGTCTGGTCCTTCATTTGTTGAAACCCTTTTAAATCCATCCAAAAGAGCTGCTCTTATCTCCTCTTGGAGCAAAGAATTTCGCAAGCTAGTTATGCACTAAGTCCCTTTCTGTTTATCCTATACTAAACCCAAATTCTAGCTGAAAGCATAAAAGGCAGGTTCTTTTCAAAGTAGAAATGCTAATGCAATGTGTTAAGTGTAGGTTCCGAGTAGAATTTCAGAGGTTCGAAAAGTTAGCACAAAGAGAGAAACAAGCTCTTCAACCCTCCTAAATTCTCCTCTGTCCAGAAAAATTTGATGGATATTTCTCCCCCTCCCCCGTTGCTTACCTGGCCCTTGGGGAAGGGGTGAAAGCGGCAGCAAAAGCAACAGCAGCAGAGTGTGGAGGTTTTTCTTCTTCTGAAAGTTACAGCAGTGTAGCAGTGGTTAGGAGGAGTCCTCTTCTTCATTGCCATCTTGGTGTTGCTGCTCGGTCTCAGGAAGAGAGGGAAACTGCAAAGTTTCTTGAGACTTGTAGGTTTTCCAAGGTACTCAGTGTTCCTTGGAAAGAATACAAACCCCAAGGGGCACTGTGAATTTCCCTTTATTCTCAGAGGTAAAGAGTGGTACCTTTCATTTCCAAATACATTCACCCATCTCTACTCTAAACTTTAAGGAACACATTGTTTACCAATTGCAGTCAGAGAGGCTACCAAGGACAGTTGATTCTGCCAGGGCACAAGTGTGACTTTCATTAATTATTGTGTTATGATTGCACCAATAAACACCATGCATCTTCAGTAGCCACAGCTCAAGAACAGATTGGGAACTACTGCTCCATCTACATACTGTTGGCACTGTATGGTGCTTTTTTGAAACTAAAAACCTTAACCAATCTTCATACGGCAGTTGCTCCTACCACTTGACTACAGATCGGAAGGTCAGAACCATACACAGTATGGTAAGGACACCACAGATTTATGCAGCACAGGACACCACAGATTTATGCAGCAGCATTATGATATTAGGGCTTCATGGTCAATCCCTTTCCTACTGATTTCAAACAAAGAATTTGTCTTTTTCACTACTGTAGCACACTGAGCTAGCATTTTATGTGAGTTTTCCTTCATGATCCCTTAAAATTTCTGGGTTGCTTCACTTGATTTGGAGTCCATCAGCATGTGTATACCTATATGCATCAGAAGGAGCATGCAAAACAGCTGAACTCTTACTCTCCAGGAAGTGGCACAGTAGGCCACGATTATGCCAGAACTGGTAAAAAAAGCACTCCTAGTCAAATCCAGAGGCCTGAATCCAGAAGAACCCTCATACTATGAGTTTGTTCCTCCCAAAGAATGTTACTTTGCTACCTCCTTTTTATCCCCCACTCCACAGCATTTACAAACAAGTAAAATAGTATCAGTCCTAATACAAATCATTGGGAGCCCTTACTATTATTTCCCTGAATTATGAAAACTGTTGGTGCTTGTGGGATGGTGTCTATCCCAACCACCTGTTTTTATTATTTTTAAAATTGTTGTCAACAATATCATACATACCCAATTCTGGATAGAAAAAGGTGAAAGAGCAAAGCTAGGAAGGCAATATTACATGCAATGTAAACAAAGATATCAGAGGTACCATGCATACTGTTTGCAGCCTAGGGGACATAAATATGAAATAGAAAATGGTAGGGCTTTACTATTTAGTGCAAGAGAGCTTGACAACTGATACACACACAGGGAAAGTTGTTTTGAGTATAGTCTCTTAGCAGGAACATCAAGCCTGTTTGCAAATGATTTAAGTCAGGGTTTAATTCTCCTTCTTCCATCCCCAACAAAGAAAACCCCCAATTATATTGAAGAAGAATCAATTGGCTGAAGTTTGGGTGGCCAGAAATGATGGAATTTTCATTTTACTTATCTCTTCCAAGTTCAAAATTATTTTCCCTAATGATTCAGCAAAATACCCCTCACCCTGTCACCCCACACACCCCAATAGCTCCACATGACACAACTTTTAAGAAAAATATTCAGTGATTGGCTACTTCCAGACAGGCTGCTTGACTTTGCTTATTACTATTTGTGCCATGCTTTATCAGATTAGGCTCCTGAAAATATGTCTGAGTGAGTACTCAACGAAACCTATCAAGCTACAATGTATTTTATTCCTAAGGCGCAGGTAATAGCAGATGCTCATTGAAGGATTTACCGGTGGGGGGGGGGGGGGAGGCTGTAAAATTTGCACTAGTTAAACGAAGTTGGGTTCATTCTACTGCTTTACAGTGTTTGCTGAACAAAACTAAACTAAAATGCTAAAGGAAGCTAAGCAGGCCAAAAGGGAATTAGGTGAGCCTCTAGCAAGGACAGACACAAAGGAAGAAGAGTGACAGGGGGGGCAGGGGAGAGTGCATAAAAAGACATAGGAAATGAGTAGGGAGAGAGAGGCATACTAAGCTGGGGATTCACTTAAGTGGCTTCAGAGAAAAGTGATCACCACCTTTCCCCAGGAGCCCCTTTAATCAACCTTGATGTAATTTCACTAAAGCAAATTCTATTTAATTTCATTGTGCCTGGCCAAGCGGTGCGATTCCTCCTTACTGGACACTTTCAGGCCTCCATCAGGGCTCTTGCGACAGCATTCATTCCCTTGGATTTATCAGTGCATTTATCACCACATTTCCAAAAGCGCCAGCTCCATGAGGCAGAACCTCATACTCAATACTTTATTTGTATTCCACAGACCAACCTTTGCATTCTAAACTGTTACTCTGATGGCCTGCCCTGTTTCCAGGAGGACTCCTACTCTTTGCAATGTAATCACTCCAACACATGAACAGACACAACAGCTTTGCATTGTGGAAGCACAAGATCTTTCTATTATGATTATTGCTACTATTATTCTTACTATTATTATTAACTGCCTAAGTATTTGACACTCAACACAGTCAATACTCAATGCAAAAGAGGCTGTCAAAGACAATTCCTCAGGTGCTGACGACAAGGAAGTCTGAGAGTAACTTTTTTTGTTAAATTTATACTCTACTTTATCTCCCTGCAGGGTATTTGAAGAGGCTTCCTAACACAATAAAAATATATTATAATGTTTTTAAGGTAAACATTAAAAACTCCTAAAATCTAGTAAATTTAAGAATCTGATTAACAGCCAACAGTAATAAAAATCAGAAAGAATTAGTAGCAGACAATTTTAAAATGTTCCTAAGACAAATAAGGATAAGAAACCATGAGTACATGAAAAAAAACTTCAAAAAGCTGGGGTAAAAATAATTGTTTATCAGCCCCACTGGAAAGCCTCTGAGGAAAAAGCAGTTCATAAACTATGAAGCAGGAATTCCACAGAGCTGGTGCCACTATGGAGAATTTTAAATTCTAAAGTTTATGTATTTTAAAGTCACAAAAGTGGCTCCAAACTATTTGACTCAGCAGTGGATTTTTTTTAACATCTCAAAGTATGAATGAAGTTGTCCCTTCATGACTTGAGAATGTTAACATGCCTGAGGCAATGAAGACCTTACTGTCCTGTGGCATTTTGATATCACGGTAATGTACTAAGATATCTCATTGGGTCACTTCACATGTTATGTTTTCACAAAGTGTAAAAGAATAAAGCCTTGGGTTACTAAGAAAAAGCCCATCGTCCTAGTTTATTTTACAGTATTTATATTATTTTAAAAAACTGCCATGCTTTTCTAAGTTCAAAGAGGCTTACAGCAAATATTAAAACCATTACAACACAGAAGAATACAGCTACATAAACAAGAGCCATCAGTTCAAATTAAAAACCAGCCTCAACATGTGTCCTTAAAAAGCGGTGAAAACATGGCGATGAGGGAACCATAGGAATTTCCTGGGGCAAGTAGTTCCACATTGTCAGAGTAGCCATCAAGAAGATTCTCTCTTGCCTGCTATCTGCATCACAGTAAGTTGCAGGACACATACAAGACCTTTTCCTGATTACTTCAGGACACTGGCAATTTCATATGGGGAGAAGAAGTTCTTTAGTTAGTACTCTGGGCCTAAATCACTTAGAGCTTGAAAAGTCATAACAAGCACCTAGGATTGAGCCCCAAACCATACAGGCAGCTGATGCGACTGACACAAGATTGATGCAATATGGTTCAAAGGACCAGGGATGGGAACCTGAGACAGGTGACTTGAGTCAGAGTCGCAAAAACATGTGTTTCTTGCTGACTTGTGTACACTTGAGGCATGTCAATGACTCCAATATTAACTCGAGCCTGAGGCCACTGACTCAGAAATGAGCCCCCACATATGCAGACTAGAATCTGTCTGTGCTTGGTTACTTTCTTTGCAGCATGAAAGACCTCATGGGGCCATCATTCAGATTGAAGGAGAAGCAGGGAAATTCTAGCCAGAAGGCAGGGAAGTGTTAATGTTTTGGTTTTGCATTGCGCAGGAGGAGGTGGGAGCGGGCTCTCCTGTCCATCTCTGAAGGAACGGATGAACATTGGATGAAGGTTTTTCCCCCTGGATGAGTGAGGGGAGAAGGCGGAGGGAGGTGGTTTCTAGCCATCCCAGAGGAATGGCATGGCTCCAGCAGACTCACTGAATGACTGGACACAATGGGACAACTTCAGAATAGAGCTGCAAAGGATTGCGTCATACTGGTAAGCCTCCCAGCTTCTGCACATGACCCTCCTCCCTCTTACTGCTTCTGTCCCGACTCTCACACAGTTCATCCCATCCCCTCCCGCCTTGCTTACAGATGGGATGGGAACATCAGGGAAGTATTAAATGAGAACTCCAACACACACATACACATATCCCAGCAGCAGCTCCATTTTTTTGTTTGCACAGAGTCGCAGTTGACATTTTTACCAAACTCAGAACTTGAGTCTTTCAGAGTCCCCAAAACACTCTGGGGGACTTAGAAAGTTCACCCATTAGGACTCATTCTTTAGTCAAGTTAAAAGGAGTGGAGACTTGTGACTTGACTTGAGTCAAACAATGCTGGATTTGCCCAGCTCTGCAATGGACCAATCTCACTACAAAGTGTGCTCACATTTTGCACCAAACTTGAAACTTCCAAGTGCTTTTCAGGGGCAGAGTGCATTACAGTTCAATTCTACCCAACTTTCCAGCACTGATGCAGCCACAATGCAGTCCTTGAGTTCTCCATGACTGCCCCACAACCACAGGATGCAGCACCTCTAGCCACATATGCCAACTGACTATCCAGGTGAAGCTGTCTATCCATGAGTACTCCCAAGCTGCACACCTATTTATGCTGAGGGAGTGCTAACCTATTCAGGAAAGGCGGATGAACCAACACCCAAGTCAAAGGTCTCCAAACCAAGAGGGTTTCAGCTGCGCCTGGATTTAATTTCAGATTGCTGTCCCTCATCCAGATCGAAACCGCCTCCAGGGCAGCACTCTAGGTCCGTGGTACTCAAACTAGTGGGTTGCGACCCACCAGCCCATGTAACACTGCCCCTTTTCCTTTAAGGGGTGGGTGGCAGGGGGAAAGCAATGATACAATCCCCAGGATCGCGAAGTTATGGGGGAAAGGGCCTATTTTTAAATTATGTGCTGCCAGGGTCTGGAGGGGTATGTGGTTTTCTGTGGAATGCTCCAAAGGGCTCCCTGCAGCTTGTAAAAAGTGAAAGTTGCTATCGCAACCCACTTCCAGTTTCGTTGCAATCACAACTTTCACTTGTTACAAGCAGCAGGGAGCCCCGCAGAGTGCTCTATGGGGCTCCCCAGATCCTGGCAGCACATAAGTGTAAAAATAGCCCCCCTTTTCCCACAGTGGCATGATCCTGGGGATTCCCCCTCCCTGGCAAAGATTTATCTCAGGAGATTTACTTCCTAGAAGTTTGAGTACCATTGTTCTAGGTCCATGACAGCTTCCTTGGAAACAGATAAGGAGAGATAGGGTTGGGTGTCATCAGTGTACTTCACTCCACTTCACTCCAAACACCCAGGTAACCTCTCCCAGTAGTTTTGTTTAGATGTGGAAAGGCATGGGGGCAAGATAGAACCCTGAGGCACCTTCGGGGCCAGTGCGTTGAACAAGAGTTCCCCAGAACTACCTTCTAGGACTTATTGGCCAAGAAGGAGCAGAAAAACCACAAAGCAATGCCTCAAAGGCCCAATTCAGTTAATTAGCCCAGGAGGACACCATGGTCAAAGGTGTCAAAGCCTTTAGAAGCCTTCCAGAAGGACCGACAGGGATTCACTCCCCCTGCTAAGTTACTGGCACAGATGAAAGGGCAACCAAAACTTTCTCCATCCCAAAGTCAGGTCTGAAGCTAGACTGAATAGGGAATAAATGATCAGCTTCCTCCAGGATCCCCTGCAGCTGAGACGCCACCACCCACTCATCAACTTCCCTAAAAAAGAGGAGCTGGAAATAGGCTGAAAGTCATTTAAATAGAAATGCGAACAAATTATTATTCTATCCATACTCAAAATTCTTCTTCTTATTCTGTTTATAAGCAGCTACAGAACTTACAAAGATAGTGGTTCTCATACTTTTTACCAGGACCCACTTTTTAAAAGCTGTCATGATCCACCTAGCTTTATAAGACCAAAAGAAAAATCACTTTACCAGGCATTCAAGCTTCTATTTGTGGCTGGAGACTATCTTCTGGAGTGTTTGTTGAGCTCCACATTCATCAGATTGGGGCCATTTTGGCGGTTTTGCATTCCCCTCAGCCTGTCCTTCAAAGTGGGTCAAAGTGTGTTTGCCTGCTCATGAATAAACTGGCACATGCTGCTCAATTTCAGTTTCCATAGGGCTCATTACGTTTTCCTTGTCAACTATCAGCTTCACAACCCACCATAAATCACAACCCACAGTTTGGGAACTGCTGGACTAAGACATTACAGAAGACAGGAATGACTAAAAATGAAGAACCAAGTTTTGTGAAAGGGCAAAGGTTCCCATACCCTTTTTGTATTTCCTAAAGGATCTCCTCTATGGAGAACTAGTGCAGGGAAAGCGCCCTACAGGTAGACCACAGTTGCGTTACAAGGATATCTGCAAGAGGGATCTGAAGGCCTTAGGTATGGACCTCAACAGATGGGAAACCTTGGCTTCTGCTTGGAGCCAGGCTGTGCAGCATGGCCTCTCCCAGTTTGAAGAGACACATGGCCAACAGACTGAGGCAAAGAGGCAAAGAAGGCCCATAGCCAGGGAGACAGACCAGGGACAGACTACACTTGCTCCCAGTGTGGAAGGGATTGTCACTCCTGAATTGGCCTTTACAGCCACACTAGATGCTGTACGAGAACCACAATTCAGAGCGCAATACCATAGTCTTCCAAAACTGAAGGTTGCCAACAGAAAATAACTCCCAAATAGAAGAAATGCCAACAACATTCAAGAGAATCAATTTCTGGTGGTGGATGCTCTCTCCTCCCATAAACCCTGCACAATATGTTTATTAAACTATTTGTATTATAAACCTGGTTTTAAAAAGTCATTAATACACTGATGGCATCTTTTTGCTTCTCCATTTAGAGGCAATTAAAGATTCTGCACATATGAGCATTAATAGACTGGTTCATAATGATTTTTCTGATTGATTTTTCAAATGGTGTTTCATGGTAAGTTTATTACTTTTATATAAACGTCAACTGCCAAGAGGCAGAAGACATTATACAAATTAAATTATGAATCTTATTTGCATTCATGATTACATCAGCACTATTCATGTGCAAAGCACTTCTATAGTTCTTTTCCCAGAACCTCCTACTTGATCCAATTTGGAGATGCCAAGGAGTAAAACTAATACTATGTGCTCTACCACTAGACTTGGTCTTGCACACCTAAATCCAACCCTTAACCCACTACTGCTCTCATTCACAGTCCTCTGCTGCTCCAAGGAACTCAGAGCAGAGCACAAGAAATTGCTGGGCAATCCCCCATCTAAGTACTGCCTGTACTCGCTAAACAATATCAAGCACCACATATTGATGCCAAACGTAAGGATTTATGGCTAAGTTTATTCTTTCGATAAGGCACCACTTGGACCATAATCAGTGCTGCAGTAAGACAGCAAGAAATCAATCTGCATATATTCCACAATACAAATTAAAAGGTGAAGACAAAGCTTTTCAGAACAGATTCAGATCAGCTCAAAGTGGTCTCCGTATTTTCAGTCTGACAAAGATGGGAATTAAAGTATTAAGTTCTAGTAATGTTTGAGCTTCAGCAGTTGATAACCAAATCTAGCTGATACATACAAAAAACCCCACCTCTAAACAAGGTGCCATTCTCCCGCAGAACACTTCTAGAAATAAACAGCACTATCTGCATGAAATCCTCTGTCTCTGCTGGAGAGAAGGTGGAGTACCTCAAGACATGAGGGATGCAAACATCATCACACTGTACAAGAACAAAGGTGACAGGGGCGACTGCAACAACTACCGTGGCATCTCTCTCCTTAGCATTGTAGGAAAGCTGTTTGCCCGAGTTGCACTAAAGAGGCTCCAGGTACTTGCAGAGAGCGTCTATCCAGAATCGCAGTGTGGATTCCAAGCCAACAGGTCCACCACTGATATGGTATTCTCCCTTAGACAACTGCAGGAGAAATGCAGGGAACAACGACAGCCACTCTTTATAGCCTTCATAGATCTCACAAAGGCTTTCGACCTGGTCAGCAGAGACGGCCTCTTCAAGATTCTCCCCAAGATTGGATGTCCACCCAGGCTCCTCAGCATCATCAGATCTTTCCACAAGGACATGAAGGGTACTGTTGTCTTCGATGGCTCCACATCAGACCCTTTTGACATCCGAAGCGGAGTGAAGCAGGGTTGTGTTCTTGCGCCAACCTTGTTTGGGATTTTCTTCGCTGTCCTGCTGAAGCAGGCCTTTGGAACTGCAACAGAAGGCATCTATCTCCGGACCAGATCAGACGGAAAGCTCTTCAACCTCTCCAGACTGAGAGCAAAATCCAAAGTCCAGCTGAAATGTCTGCGTGACTTCCTCTTTGTCGACGATGCAGCTGTCACTACCCACTCTGTCAAAGATCTCCAGCAGCTCATGGATCGTTTTAGCAAGGCCTGCCAAGATTTTGGACTGACAAACAGCCTGAAGAAAACACAGGTCATGGTTCAGGATGTGGACTCAACTCCCTGCATTACAATCTCTGCACATGAACTGGAGGTTGTCCATGACTTTGTGTACCTTGGCTCAACGATCTCCGACACTCTTTCTCTCGATACCGAGCTAAACAAGCGCATCGGTAAAGCAGCTACCACGTTTTCCAGACTCACAAAGAGAGTCTGGTCCAACAAGAAGCTGACGAAACATACCAAGATCCAGGTCTACAGAGCTTGCGTCCTGAGTACACTTCTGTACTGCAGCGAGTCATGGACTCTTTGCTCACAACAGGAGAGGAAACTGAGCGCTTTCCACATGCGCTGCCTCCGACGCATCCTCGGCATCACCTGGCAGGACAAAGTTCCAAACAACACAGTCCTGGAACGTGCTGGAATCCCTAGCATGTATTCACTGCTGAAACAGAGACGCCTGCGTTGGCTCGGTCATGTCGTGAGAATGGATGATGGCCGGATCCCAAAGGATCTCCTCTATGGAGAACTCGTGCAAGGAAAGCGCCCTACAGGTAGACCACAGCTGCGATACAAGGACATCTGCAAGAGGGATCTGAAGGCCTTAGGGATGGACCTCAACAAGTGGGAAACCCTGGCCTCTGAGCGGCCCACTTGGAGGCAGGCTGTGCAGCATGGCCTTTCTCAGTTTGAAGAGACACTTGGCCAACAGTCTGAGGCTAAGAGGCAAAGAAGGAAGGCCCATAGCCAGGGAGACAGACCAGGGACAGACTGCACTTGCTCCCAGTGTGGAAGGGACTGTCACTCCCGAATCGGCCTTTTCAGCCACACTAGACGCTGTTCCAGAACCACCTTTCAGAGCGCGATACCATAGTCTTTCGAGACTGAAGGTTGCCAATACAAATCACAAATGTGAGTAAAATATAACTACTTGACTCAAAGATCCTGGGAAAAAATGTTGATGACCAGTAGTAACAGGCCATCAAAACTCAGTTGCAATACAATACAGTGTTCCACTCAGGCCTGTTTCAAAGGAAAGTCGTTCTCAACGGCTGGATGGTCAAACACAACATGAAGTAGCAAGCACTAAAAAGTTAATTGAATGTTGGCCAGGAGACATACGACTCATTTTTATACTGGATAATTAATTTCTTTGTTTTCATAAGAATTTTAAAGAGTGGCCAATATGCACCTCGAGGGTAATTAGCTTCACTGAATCGAAACTCCTGACTTTAGGTAGCACGGGCCTCCCTTGACTTTGCATGCACACTAAAACGAACCCTACTACCCTGTTTGTTTTCTTATATTCACCTTAAAACCATGCCCCACTCCTCTCCTGTCACTTTTGAATGAATTAAGCTATATACTGTTTATCATCAAAATTGCCATCTATACTCTCACATGCTAGCACCTACAGCTCTGCACCTTCACACGCAAATAGAGGGAAACTATTATTTTAGTGTTCTTGGCTTTGCTGAGTAGGGTATTCAGGTCTTCAATATACAAATTACGAGCTCAAAAACTGCTCAGTAGCCACTTGAAGCCAAGTCTCTGAAGATCCTACTTTCTATGAAGTCAATTACACTGATTGAAGTGAATTGCTAGGAGTTTCCCACCAAATTGTACTGGCTGGCCTCTTCAGAGGCCTAGTCCCTACTGAAATGATATACCTGTGCCTGGGCTATACCCAGAGCCAGTGCTATTATTAGGCCAACTAGGCAGCTACCTAGGGCATAGACCTCAGGGGGTGCAGTACTGGCCTTTGAGAGGCACAGTTTTATACAGATTAGATTTTTTAGTATTCTGAAAACTGAAGTTGGCAATTTTGGGGGGAGACACGTTAGCCTTGCCTAGGGTGCAAAATAGCCTGGCACCCACCATGGCTATTCCACCTCAAATTGGAGACACAGATGACTGAATGCTCCTCCATACAAAATAAATTTCCTGCATATATAAAACGAGCATGTCAGGAAGAGAACTAGGCTAGAGCCCCTTTTTTTGAGCAGGTGTATAAATTTTTGACATCCCCTCCCCATTTACCACATCTGTTCTTCTGAAACAACTGATAGCCTTCTATTTGTGCATTCAAATCATGAGAGTCATTCCAGCAGGTTTCAGTTATTCCTATCAAGTCAAATTTACCTTCACTTGCTAGAAGTTCAAGTTCATCTTGTTTATTTCCCATACTCTGTGCATTCGTATATACTCAACATAAGGCCTAGAAAATATGATCCAAGGTCCCTTCCCCATTTTTGGTTAGGCTGGGCCTCTCCAAATATTCTCTAGTTACAGCGGTGTTTCGAGGGTTCCCATCTGGAGCACTTACCTGTTAAATAAGCTTCTGGCAGATGTCTCCAATCCATTCCTCCTTCAGGTTAAAGCCCTCCTGATCCGGTGCGCCATGCTTCTGCTGAAACTATCTTCCCCTCCCCCCATGAGGTGCAGTTCATCTTGAGCCAGCACTCCTTCATCCAGGAAGCCCAGTGTGTGGTCCCAGAAGCCAATGACATCACTGTCATAGCCAGTTGTTCACCTGGAGTATTCTTCTCTCCCTCTGAAGTCCTCTGCCTGTTACCAAGAGAACAGATGAGAATACCACCAAGGCCCCCAGGTCATTCACCCTCCTGCCCAGAACCTCGTAGTCTGAAATGATCTGCTCATAGCTGCGTCCAGCAGTATCATTCATTCCTACATGGATAAAGAAGAACGGATAGCAATCTGTGAGTTTGACCAGCCTTGGTAATCTCTCTGTCACATCCCAGATCCTGGGACCAGGGAGACAGTGCACCTCACGAGCAAGTAGGTCAGGTTGGCACACAGCAGGTTCAATACCCCTTAGCAGGAAATCCCAACAACCACCACCTTCCTCCTCCTCAGGTCGAGATTCCCTCAAGCTTCCTGGTTCTTCCAGCTATTGGTCTGCAAGGGGACGGGGTCTTCAGAAGCCTAGCATCTGAGAGACACTGGAATCGGTTGTGTAGGTCAAGCAGTTCAGCATGCCTTCTGTCTTTCCTTCTCCTGACAGTCACTCGCTTCCATGCAGAGTCTTCCACTGTGAAGGTCTCTTTGGGCAGGAGGTCTGGTCTAGAGGGTAGAGCCTCCATTTGCCTGAAGATTAACATCCACAAGGTCACCAGTTCGAGGCCACCGGCACCGTGCGACCTTGAAGCAGCTGGCAAGCTGCAGCTGAGCTGTTCCATCTGCTCGGAGCGTGGGAGGATGGAGGCCAGAATGTTAAACCAGATCGGAGTGTAACACCTTGAATGTAGTGGTTCTTGAAAGAAAGAACCTTCTTTCAATTTGTAAAAATCCCTGCGTGGATTTAATAAGCCTGCCTATGTAAACCGCCTTGAATAAAGTCTTGAATAAAGACCAAGAAAGGCGGTATATAAATACTGTATATTATTATATTATTATATTATTTGTTTACAGTGGTATCCTCGGTTGTTGCCCTTGGAGAAGTTCTGTGTGTGTTGTGTCCAGGAACTCCTCAGATATTTTGATCTGGTAAAGCATTGATACTTCTTCCTCTAGTTCTCTCACCTTCTCTTCCAACAATGCAACTAGTTTGCACTTGCTGCATGTGAAGCCAACAGGGTCTGCAGGCAAGAAGGGAAACATAGCACATACGTTACATGTCACCACTACTATAGTCTCACCTTCTATCTTCTTAGACCTCTTTATCAGGTGAAGAGCTAAGTGCCTGCTTGCTGCCAAGGTCCTCACAGCTAGCACCTCACTAAGACATCCCCTTTAGTCACAAAGCTTGCTGGAAGAAGTATGCAGATGAGCTGCTCTGCTTTCCTCCCGCCAGTGAAGAGCTGCTGGTTTGCTTGCTGCCGGGGTCCTCCCAGTCAGCACCTTGCTCAGTTGTCCCCTTCCACTGCAAAGCTTGCTGGGAAGAGTATTCAGATGAGCTGCTCCTTCTCCAGACACTGTGCCTTCCTACTGCTGGTGAAGCGATGACGACTTGCTTGCTGCCAGGGTCCTTGCAGTTCACAGTTTGGGCTTCACTCAGTCGTCCCCTTCCACTGTATAGCTTGCTGGGAGGAGTATGCAGATGAGCTGCAATACCTCTAGATGCTCTGCATATCTGCTGTTTTAGATATCTATTGTTTTATCTGTTTTATCTGTCCAGATTAAAAACATAAAACTAAAGACTCTGGCTTGATGTACAGCATTAGGAGGTTGCGAAATGTGTTTCTTTTACATACAGGACAATATTGAAAAATAATATCCTCCATCTGTAGATTGAAGAGGTGCAGCCCACTGTGTCACCTGAGGATTCTGCTGTCTCATTCTCGGGCATATACAGATCTACAGGTGTACAGTAAATGCTTCAAAAGAGTCAATGCTTCAATACAGTCTAGTAAAGTTACAACAGAAGCAGAAAATTAGAAAGTGGGGAAATAGAAGAGGATACCCATGAAACTGAGACAATGCTCCCCACCATACAATAATTTGCAATGCTACTTATCACCATGGAAGTGGAGATGTAGCCCCTCCCAGTACAAGCCAAAGTCCCAAGGTCAGAGTCTTAGAGCCTACCTTCTGTTCTACAATACTACAGGCAATTAGAAAAAAGCTAATCAAACACAAATTATTTCACCGCAAAAGGTTTCCAAGACTCTAATGCTACTTACACACGGTAGAAGCATGTAACACTGTTGCGGTCAAGTTAGCGCAAGATATGCCATTTACACTGGCAATTTTCCACTAACAACAAAGACCCAGACCAGTTGATGCAATGTTTTCAAATCACATGTAAACTATTTAGATGAATTCTTTTGACTGCCATTCCCAAGGGAAGAGAGAGAAAATGATTTGTTTTACCCTCCGAGCTCAAAAGCTCTCTTGGGAGGTAATTCAATTGAAATTTCACATTCAGAGTAGCCAGGCAGTGATAAACAGATGCTTAAATTAGCTGCATTACGCCATAATCAAACATCTTAAGAAGGGGGGAAAAGTTTTGTTTTTCAATCAACACCACAAAGGGGTATAAGCCTGCAGGAAGGGGGGGCTGCTTCATGGTATTTTTAGAAGGAATGTTTTTCATACCTCTGTAATCAATCAACCACAGTTAAGACTTCTTGAGACACAGAAACCTCTATTAACATGGAGAATACACAGGCCCATCTGGCACTTCACTAACATAGATTTATTTGATAAAGAAGCAATATTTGGGAAGAGCAAATTTCAAATTCAGCATATTTTCACATAAATTGGAGAGGAAACGCTGTTAGAAACTCATTTCCAACAGCATCCTCCTGCTGTAGGGGACGTCCTCCTGCCCCAAATTTTGTTGATTGAGAAGCTCCCCACCCAATAAGCTTCTAACTGTTTCAGAAAAGACATACAAAGCCAACTAAGAGTTTGCCTGCATGATCTGTACCTGTATTAGGACCTAATAATACCTGTATTAAATACCTGTATTATCTTTAACATTCAGAGGTACATTCAGTTCCATAACAAAGCAGACTCCCAGAGATAAATTTGGACATAATTTAAGGGGTAGGGCAAAATCTGGGAAACAAACTTATCAGTTAAAGCACAGTGGTGGAGGCAGGACACCTTAAAATGGCTCCGCACAGGCTAGAGACCAGTCTTAGACACATGTGTGCAGCACATGTACAGCCACTGGCATACCTCAGCGGGGCAAAGGGTTGCAAATGCCCCAGGCGGCACGCTGAGAGGTGGCACCATGGCACTTCCTCATCGTAGTGCCCCCCCCCACAGAGCAGCACCCGCTTTTTCACCTTTTTTAAAAAAGAGATAGAGGCAGGCTGCTGCTTTGAGTGCCACCTGCCTCTCTCATTTAAAAAGGGGGGAGTAAAAACCGCAGCCAATCTGAAGGCCTTCTTATGTTCTTATCTTCTTTATGTAAGGCCACCCCCTTCTTCCCCTTTAAAAAACAGAAGGGGGAATAAGGGGGCAGCCCACAGAACGGCATGGAATTGTGCCGATAGTGGCTGTGTGTTTGCAGTCACTATTGGCACGGTTCCAGATTACATCATAAGAACATAAGAAGAGCCCTGCTGGATAAGGTCAAAGGCCCATCTAGTCCAGTTTCCTGTATCTCACAGTGGCCCACCAAATGCCCCAGGGAGCACACCAGACAACAGACACAATGTGCTTCCCGGCGACATCACTCTGATGGCCTCCCCCTTCTTCCCTTAAAAAGGGTGGGGGGGGGGAGAAGGGGAAGGCTATCAGAGCAGCACAATAACACTGGAAGTAATTGCACTGATGTGATGATGTCACCACAATTACTTCCGGTCCGGGGGGGGGGGGGGCAGCATTTCATGTCATGGTCCTGAGGCAGTAGGGTAGTAGGAACACCAGTACATACAGCACCATGTTTCTGGTTCTGCCTCATCCATTCTTGTTGGGGAATAAGATACCAGTTAGACACCTAAGGAAGGAATATGATTCAACACTACCTGATTCAAGGCTCTGGTTGCACTGTTCAGTGGCCTAACATTCGTAATTCTGTTAGGAAGCAAGAGGGATTTCTAGCAGAGAGTTTTCAGCAACCTCAGCAAAGTTTCACTTCCAAGAAGCTTGGGGCAGCAATGACTGTTGAAGTGATGTAAAACTAGTCCCATATGCCTGCAATACAGATATTACTTTCAGCACAATCCTATGCACATTTACTCATAAGTAAATCCCATTGTGTTCAATGAGGCTTACTCACAGGAAAGTGTGGATAGGATTGCAGCCCACTACAGCCCACTACAGAAGAGAGGTGACAATAATGTAACTATGCCTAAGTATACAAGTCATGTTTATACTACCAATTTCAGACCTTAACTGCTATAACTGCAAGGTCAAGGAAACCTGGGCACTGTACAGTAGTAAGGTGAAAGGACTATGGCAGGGGTGTCAAACTTGTTTCATACAGAGGGCCCAAGTTAGCATTCCTGGTGCCTGCTAAGAGCTGGAAGTGACATCATTAAGCAGATGATGGCCAGAATTAAGTACTTTGTTTTCCCATAGAAATGCATTAGCTGCAAATGAAGAGGAAATGTGTAAATCTTGTTCATATTTTCAAGATATGAGAGAGCCCAATTATCACACTGGGAGAACCCAATTATAATGAGGGCCAGATAAATTGCTTCTATGGGCTGCATTTGGCTCAGGGGCCTTATGTTTGACACCCCTAGACTACGGCTTCTAAAACAAACCTCTGTGCACTGTCACAAAACTGCGGCTCCCAGAATTGTTTGAGAGGAGTAGCCTGCAAGTTAAGCAAGCTTCAGACTGGTTTAAGCCATTTCCAAGGTTGCATATATGCAACAGGGATAAAATGTGTACATAAGAACAGCCCCACTGGATCAGGCCATAGGCTCATCTAGTCCAGCTTCCTGTATCTCACAGCGGCCCACCAAATGCCCCAGGGAGCACACCAGATAACAAGAGACCTGCATCCTGGTGCCCTCCCTTGCATCTGGCATTCTGACATAGCCCATTTCTAAAATCAGGAGGTTGTACATACACATCATGGCTTGTAACCCGTAATGGATTTTTCCTCCAGAAACTTGTCCAATCCCCTTTTAAAGGCATCCAGGCCAGATGCCGTCATCACGTCCTGTGGCAAGGAGTTCCACAGACCAACCACACGCTGAGTAAAGAAATATTATCTTTTGTCTGTCCTAACTCTCTCAACACTCCCCTGGTTCTGGTGTTATGTGAGAGTGTAAAGAGCATCTCTCTATCCACTTTATCCTTCCCATGCATAATTTTGTATGTCTCAATCATGTCCCCCCTCAGTTCTGTCCAGTTCTGTCCAGCCTCCTTTCTAGGCTGAAGAGGCCCAAATGCTGTAGCCTTTCCTCATAAGGAAGGTGTCCTAGCCCAGCAATCATCTTAGTTGCTCTCTTTTGCACCTTTTCCATTTCCGCTATGTCTTTTTTGAGATGTGGCGACCAGAACTGGACACAATACTCCAGGTGTGGCCTTACCATAGATTTGTACAATGGCATTATAATATTAGCTGCTTTGTTCTCAATACCTTTTCTAATGTTCCCAAGCATAGAATTGGACTTCTTTACTGCCGCCGCACATTGGGCTGACACTTTCATCGACTTGTCCACCACCACCCCAAGATCTCTCTCCTGATCTGTCACAGACAGCTCAGAATCCATTAGCCTATATGTGAAGTTTTGATTTTTTGCCCCAATGTGCATGACTTTACACTTACACTTCTGTACACCTGTAAGCTGGACAGAAATGGGTTAAAGTTATAGCTACACCATAAGACTACAAATACTCAGCTGCACCTGCCTTTGACGAATCAACAGAAAGAATCAACTTTTCTTTCAAAAGAAAAGGCACACCAAATGCCCCTTCAAAAAAAAAAATTCTCCACAATTCTCTGGGCGCATCTTTCTCTAAGTTCTTCTGCTAGTTGTTAGTTACTAACAGCCAAACACTCACATTAAACATCAAAACCTTTAGTAACCTGAAAAGGATCCACAAATGGAGCCACCAGTAGTAAGCACACATTTAGTTCTGGTAACCAAAGTGGCCAGACTGCTACCCCAGCAGTTTTTTCTTTAAGCTTAGTTACTCCCCAAGTTAAACAGAGGCACATATCAAATTAACTCTATACTAGTACTCCTGCACCTCTGCAAGAGGCATTACAGGATACATGCAGGAAGGAGAAGTCCTCTTTAAGCCATACTAGATTGCTTCTTGCTGACCATGTGCTCCCATGTTTAATAAGAAAAAGAAAAAAGGAGAAGTGTTCTAGGGCTGAAGAGAGGAGCACATGTTAAAAAAATTGTTTTAAGAGGATAGTGCAAAATGGAATGAGGTAGCCTGCTTGCCTTACAGTACAGTGTGATGGGACTGAATTTCACAGCTGGTTATCAAGCCCAGGAGCAATTTGTGGGCTCCTGATAACTGATACATCTCAACTACACAATCAAGTGCTCAGCACAACAGTTCATACAACCAGAAGCAGCTCATGATGTCACTCTTCTTGAAAACTCTGGAGTTCAACCTCAGTTCATCTCAAATGAGCTTAGGCCATAAACTGAAAGGGATCACTCTCATCTTCTACTGCCTTCTTACAACATGAGAACAATCCAACTGAAATATCACAACAAATTTTTGCATACTTTTGCAACTTTTCATCACTTCCTTAGAGATCGTTATTCACTTGTTGCATTTTTGTGCTAAAGTATCTTACCACAGGTTGTTCAAGTCTCTGAGTACATAGGTCTATTATGCTGCTTCAAGAGAAAGCAAAATAACCGTTGTGACATACAACTAGTTTGGGATTAGGTACATGAGTGACTGTACTGCAGTAAAGCCAAATCATGTTTTGATGCTGTTTTGGTTATAAAGTCAAGTCATGGTCTGATGCTGCATCAACGAATCCTGTGCTTGCATTGTCTGTCCTCTCTTCAAGCAATCTAATACCCCCCCCCCCTCACTTTCTATTTAATTGTAGTCTGCCACTATATCAGAACCAGGCAAAATATAGCTTTCCTGAAAACCAAGACTGCAAACAATGTTTCAAGCCATGATTTGCCCTTAAATCAACACAGAATCAGAACATTCAGGCGAGTGTAAAAGCAGAAAGTTCCTTTGCATAGTCCCAAACTATTTGCATTTTATCTGAACTGGCCCAGAATGTTAAAATACCAGTAGTTAAAACTTCGGTTTATGCAATGCTTTTAAGATTTCTTAAAAAAAAAATAATTTAAGACTATATTAATTGCACCATATCTAATTCTATCCCGCGCTTCCAAACTCTTCCAGTCAACGTAAAGTTCTAATACAACCCAATTGGTTTTATTATTCTTGTCACTGTGCAGCCTCTATACATGATGGGGGCACCATATTTAGAGGAAAATGTGACATCACACATACAAAAACCCCACCCTTAAATGGGTTTGGTTTTTCAGAAAATTTAGAATCTTCCCCTGCTTTGGGTAGATTTAAGGCATAGGATATTAAAAGACAGTATATAAGTACAGTAATAAATAATACTGTAATATTACTAATAATAAATATTAGTAACCCCTGAAGATGCTTTCCACAGCTGAAAGCAAAACGTTGGGACTAGATCCTACAATCTGCAACCTAAAGACTTGAGAAATATTTCAAATTAAATATTGCCTTTATTGCTCAGTATTGTATCTGTGAAAGATATACCAATTAAAACAGAAACCTTAAAATGGTCTCAGATACAATGATACAAGCAGGTCTCCTGCTGAGTGGGAGACTTCCTGGGAACTCCACATGAGCTGCTTATCGTTTCCCAGAGGAAGACTAGGCTAGGGTAAATATAATTAATTCAAAACATATGCAACAGCACAAATGGTATACCATCATATCATCAGCCAGGGCGCCACACCAAAGATATTATTGTCAAAGTTCATTTTGTATTTCTTTTTACAGTGGCTAGCATCAATATTTAAGTATTCGTTGAAGTTAAGCTAGGCCACCACAATCCCTCCTGATTCTAAGACAGAAGCCCACTTACTAGTTTGAAGTTGATAGCAATAAAAAAAAAGCTACTGGAAGAGCAGAGGCCCGGTTAAAGTTTCACAGCAAGCCAGCAGCACTGCAAGAGGCATCTGACAGGAAAGCTTGATAGACACAGTGACAGACCTGACGCTAAAGTTCAAGTTCGTTTGACCTCTAGGTTACTGCCACACTGCAGGCTACGGCTGTGGTCTGCTTTTTTGAAATTCAAGGCTTCCAAGACAAAAACAGGGTGGGTGGGTAAGTAACCTTCCAAACCTCATTCAATTTAGAAAACAGAAGCCCAGATTAATTTCATTCACAGAGTTCTATCTACAGAACTAATGTTAAAAGACCAACAAAGCAAAGCCTAACCCTTATTCTTACTGTAAAGTTAAACTATAAAGTTCATAAGTAGAGGGTTTTTGGATTAGACAGATCCGTTCTGTCCTGGGTTTGATTGTTTTTAAGAACTTGGAAGCCCTTTTACACCAAAGAACTACATAAGCAACAAGAATCGTCAGGCCTACACACATTTTGCTATCTTAAAAGTTAGACATATTCTTGAGAATATCTGGGTGTGGAATCCAAAAAATGGCATCGGTTTTGCCCAATTTGTTCTAGATTTGGGGATATGGCATAGCTACCTTATATACTGATTCAAGCAGCTTTTTCGTGAGGAACCCTTGGCATCAGCTGCCTCATAAGGAAGTTGCTTGAATCAGCATATAAAATGGTTATGCTATAGGCCCCAGAAATAGAGCCATTTTTGGATTCTGCACTCCAAAAATATCCTAAATTCGTTCAAACAACCTTGACAACTTAAAAAAGGGGGGCTGGGTATACCTGTTGAGCACTTCTTTCTGCCTCTGCTTCTTCTTTCACCCCCCCCCCCCAAATATGCATGAAGGTATCTACCTGCATGGCTTCCTCTTTAAGACAAATCACTGTTTCACAACTATCCATTGACTTTCACAAGTACCTGCCATAATTTGCATGAACAGGTTTGCTCTGTAATGAACCAAAAAACTTGCTTAAAAGAATTTGGCAGAAAGCATCTCATATATAATAAGAAAACACACACACACACACACACACACACACACAGAGTCTTCTCGCCCTATCAAGCATTTACACTGGTACCCCAGCATGGCAATAGCTCATAGATATCCTGAGTATGAAAAAGCTAACATGCAAACAAGGTGCTCTTCTATATTTTAAAAGGTTTGAAGATGTCCTTATTAACTCTCACTTTCCTGATTTCTACAGGAAATCAATTTGCCTTTTGTGGACCTCCCATGTGGGTGACACAGAATTCGTAGATAAAAGGCAAGGCATTAGTAGCCTTATTGACCAGGACTACTAATGAACTGGCTGCCATGGCCTCCATGTATTTTATACCAGCATCAACATTTTAAAAACCATTTTCTTCAGGTCTCTACGTACAGGGCTGACTCCTACACATTTAGGCACGGCTCCCCACAGATTTCAAAAATCCTGCAGCACGAGCAAAAGCCTCTGGACTGGTAGAGAGATAACATGAAACATGGTCTAGTGATTGGGTTTCTGAATCTCCTGAACCAAGGTGAGGAGTGGTCAGGTATGATGCCAGACTACAGGTGAGGGAGGGGGAAGGACTTTGTGCACAAGATGAAAAGGAGAAGGCAACCCTACAACCCACTCCTGCTTGCCATTCATGGTTAGAATTACATTGGCACTGAATCATGGCACAGTATCTGAAGGGGGTTAGATTAGACCCATCTAATCCAGCATCCTGCCAACCTGATGCCTCCACTAGATGCATCCACTAGAAGGATGCGAAGTAACAGTCCTTTTCCATTTTTGCTCCCACAGAAACTGACAGGATTGCTACTAAGATACCTTTTAAGAGACTGTGAGCAGCATTTTTACTAAAGCGCAAGCCCAGATACTAATCTTACTTAAACTCACACCATCACCACCAAAAACAAAAGTTTTCCTCTGCTCTGTGACTTTCAATTTAGTTTTAATTGCAACAGCTTTGAGATTATTCAAAACTGTTCTAACCAGTTGAGCAACAACAAGTTCTTCATCTGTGGCTGAAAAGACTGCCAAACAAACAAACAAACTCATAGAGTCACTTTATCACTTTCAACCTGCCTGAACTCTAGCCAAGTTTGTATCGAAACATAAAACCAACCACAAAGGAAAAACAAACAGTGAAATCTACGTTTATAGACTATGCTACATTCCAGATAATCTGTAAAGGCTTTCACTGCTTTGGTGCAAGGAAACAGGCTGGAAAGACTGAAAGAGTGGGACAGGGGCCTGGAGAGTGGCAGGCAGCTACAAGCTGGTGGGAAGTACCAGTCAAGCAGGGCAAGGGCATCCTTGAGAAATCAACAGAGATGCAAGACAGCCACTAGTAAAGCCATTTTAGTCCCCCACAAAGCATTACATCAGGCAAGTACAGCAAAGAATCCTGGGCAACCTTGAAGGTCCACAAATTTATTGTGGCATAATTTTCATGCCTGGGGGCTGGGGATAAGAATAGGCCCTCAGTTTGGCTGTACTTGTCGTAAGAGGCGACTAAACAGCCACTGGGTAGATGGGACATTAGCCTGGGAAGGTAGCTCATCTGAGAGAAGGAAAACTCTGATCCCAAACCTCCACTGCCTTGTGGCTACATCCAGTTATGGAAAAGGCTTCAGGAGTCAACCTCGAGGCAAAATCCAGAGCCGGGGTCTCTGAGGCAGTTCATGGCTGAACACAGTCACATTCTGACAACTCCTGCAACACCGCTGGAACCAACCGTATTGGCCTCTGCCTTTCCACTGGACCATTTCAGCGACGTGGAGAGGGGGGATTTGCTGCATGGGAAACAGTCTATCCTCCATATCTACTTTACCCAGGCATCGAGCACCGGAGAGGACACTCTGTTCCAGAACCACCATTCAGAGTGCGATACCATAGTCTTCCGAGACTGAAGGATGCCAACAATTTTCATGGACTAGACTCCACTTCAACAGATAGACAAAGCATGCATGTGTATTTTTTCACAGGTATAGAGAGAAAACATATAAACAGCGGAGTCAAATGACCACAGAATGCCAATTCTCTGTAAAGCATAAATCCCAACTGATGTGGCAGAACCCAAGAAGGCAAATGTTACCAGAACCCGCTCAATCCTTAGGATGACAATAAGGGGCTTGCATCTTATTTATCCTATGAACTAATTGCTTGAAAGTAAGAGCAATTATAGGAGAAGAAGAGAAAGTCAGGAGGGCAAAAATTGGTTTGAAAAGGGCAAGAGGGACCAAAAGTGGAGAAATGTGGGGGGAAAGAACTTGTCTCAATCATCACCAGACAGTCTTGCTTAAGGAACTCAAACAAGAATTAAAGTATGCAATATTTTTAACTTAAAAAGATGGCAACAATGAAATTACAGGAAACAAGTCAATTGGTATCCTCATTACAATGCAATGAAGTGGTGTGAACTCATTGAGATGCAAGTACAGTTATGCATCTTGCAGAGAAATGACGGTGGTGGATTCTTTGTTTTGAAGAGCATGCTAAAACCATGCTAAAACCCTCCCCCCCCCAAATTCTTCAAAATATTTACATAGAAACATCCGCCTAACAAGAGAAGGCAATTTTAATAATCAGAAATATTCCACTACAGGTACCCTAACACATTTTTAAATAGCAAATCAAGTAGGCAATGAATTGTCAAGTATAAAACTCTGTTTTGGATTTAGAGAGGTTCATAAACTTAAAAAAAATAGTAAGTAAAAATTTGACTGAAAACTCAAGCACAATACCCTCAAAAGCAACTTTTGCCCACCTAGGTTCTCTTTTCTCAGCCAAAAGCAAAAGAGAGAAATCTGCAAGGAACAAATGTTCCTGCCTGCGAAAGACAACACTGCACTAAGTGCTTCCTATTCTGGTGGAAAATAAAGTTTATTTTAATAAGACTGAACCATGACTTGTCCTTTTAGAGGCTCCATATTGTAACAACGACTGTGTTTCTTAGCAACCTCTATTGCGTTCCTTGTCTTAGCTAGTGATATTGTCAGGCCACAATTATTAACATAGTAGCAGCATATAAATCTAAACACACACCATAATTAAGGACAATAGACAAACTGTGGGTGTGATGGGAAAAGACAGCACGAAAACACACACACACACTCACGGGGGGGGGAGGTTTCTTTGATAATACAAAGCCAACAAGCAATACAGTTTGCTCACGTTACTTTTGTCCCTTTCAGAGTTCATGAATTAGAAATGACTGAGCTCTGCCTTTGGAGTGATAAATGTACATTTTGATTTGTTTCCTCCTTGAAAGTCAAGCCTGTTTTCAGTTGCAGGCTGATTAAAGTTGAATTAAAATGTTCTCAAAGGAAAGAGGTGGGGGGAAAAAACTTGTCACCTTTTCTGCAATGTTATCTACACCCCACCCTTTTAAGTGATAACAGCCTTTTTTTTCCCTGAGTCAAAGACACCAGATACTTAGGGGTAAATTAAGAAAACTCATTACATTCTGAAAAGGACAACTGGTTCCATTTGTAAAGCTCCAAGTTTTCTGAATATTGGATTAAGGCTTTGTTTAAAAAAGATAACTTCTTCAAAACAGGCTGGTGGTATTTGTTTTTCCTTCTTCTCATTCAATTTCAACTTCATCCCAGCAGAAACTTGGCTTTGAACAATAGGTCATGCAGGTGTGTGTGTACCTACCCACCCACTCCATCTGTCTTTCTGGGGAGTGGGTGAATAGATCATGGGACACTAGTGGACCACTGGTCAATTGCTGGAGGACAACATAATATGTATTGGTTGCTAGGATTTTTGCAACAAATAATGTACTGGTCTGACCCAGCAGGGCACTCCTTATGACCTGGAGCAACAGCACTCCAGATCACTCAAAACAGTTTTATCTTCGCTTAAACATTAAGGGTACTCTAATGTTATAGATTTAACACATGCTGGTAGATTTCAGGGATTCTATTTTTAAGAAGTGAACTGCAAAACAGAATTCAATCTACCCCCAAGTCTACCCCACAGAGAACTTTGACCACATACAGGCAGCTGAGACCCAAATCCAAGTAACACTTAGTTCAGAAGAAAAGCAAATACTTAAGAACCATTCAGAGGAGCAAAATGAAGAGGAGGAGGCTCACTGCATATGACACACAACACCATCCTCGTGAATCAGCCACACCAGAAGTTTGTCTCCCGCTATTTAAAAATAGACTAAGTACAAAGCTCTGGAGAGAAAAATAGTAGAAAAATCATATAATTAAGAGAGCAACACCAGCCATTTTGAGTGATATTGTTATTCTCCATCAAGGAAGCAATAACTTTGAGGATTAATCCCCTTAATGAACAACCAAGATGGGGTTCTGCCTTTCTAATTAAATTAAAAGTGTCAGGTAGCAACCTCAGCGGTAAAAATGAACTGAAGCTACACAGTTGCATTCCACCTTGAACATATTAACAATGCTAATTTTTAATTTCTGGGAATAAAACAACTACTTGGCTGTGAGTTCATTAAACCACAAAACAGATAGGGGGAGTAGACAAGGGAGAATGCAACCAACAATGAAGAGTCAACCAAATCCTTATTTGAACTACAAAGACCAGTTAGCTCTGAGTGGAAAGCCACTGCCTGCCCTTGTGGGAGGCTCTTTTGAGAGCAACAGAGTTTGAAAAGTCAGCACGGGCTAAACACAACACAAGTTACGGAGAAAATTGTTTCAGTCAGAAATTATAATTTCCTATATAATGGTCCATATTAATTTAATAGTTAAAAGTGAAAGGCTTCCAGAGAAAAACACTATACAGTTAACATGGCAGAAATGCTTAGAATCACATATTTATTTACATATTGAAATATTAATATATTTCATATTGAAATATTAAGTTATATATAGTTATGAAGGCATTAGGAGTGGACCTCAACAAGTGGGAAACCCTGGCCTCTGAGCAGCCCACTTGGAGGCAGGCTGTGCAGCATGGCCTTTCCCAGTTTGAAGAGACACTTGGCCAACCGTCTGAGGCTAAGAGGCAAAGAAGGAAGGCCCATAGCCAGGAAGACAGACCAGGGACAGACTACACTTGCTCCCAGTGTGGAAGGGATTGTCACTCCCGAATTGGCCTTTTCAGCCACACTAGACGCTGTTCCAGAACCACCTTTCAGAGCGTGATGCCATAGTCTTTCGAGACTGAAGGTTGCCAACAAAGTTATATATGCAGAATTAAGGCTGCAATTCTTTCCTGGGAGTAAACCCCTTTAAACACAATGGAATTTATCTGTTAGTGAACATGCATAGAACTGTACTATTAGTTATATGAATGAAAACTATGAAATGCTTATTGATTTGATTACAGCAGTAGATAGTTAAGGGAACTTCTAAATAAACCTTCAAAGAGAGGCAAACAAGCAGAGGGGGGAAACCCTGTTAACGGAAAGAGAAGTTCATTTCTGACATTCCCACTTAGTATCACAACGATCGGAGCACCCACAGTTTTCCCTTACGACAATTTTCTTCAAAACCTATTGTGATGTTCACAATAACAAAAAAGCAAGTTCATGGGCTAGGACAGCCTTTGTAAGGAATTCCGGTATCGGTTTGTTACAGGATGGAACCAATCTAGTTTTAGAAAGTATATAAGAATAAGCTAAAACTTATTCAGGAACAACATTAGCCTCTTTTGCAAACTAGGTACTAAACTACCAAAGTTAGATTCTTGAAAGCTTAAACATTCAAGTCTTATCAAAAAACATGGCCACTGTATTTTACTGTAATAGTACTGATCAAAAAATACTTGATTCATCTAGAGACAGAAACCTTATCTTGACCTTGTCAAATACGAACAGTATGGACTTTATACACAAAGAAGCACCCAACCCTACGATAGCTTCTCATGGTGGAGGGAAGACAGAAAAAGATAACACGGAGATGATACCAAACAGTGCATGAGTATTAATGCTTTGGATGTAATGGGAATTTACCTTAGAATTCACTCTCCCACACACATCAAAGTAAAATATGCTACCATTACTCAATCAGAGAACAGGACAAAAAAACCCGATGCAAAGTTTGTTAAACACCCTCAAACAGCCTGCAGGAACCTATGTGGAAAGTTATAGACTCATAGCGAGGCAAGAGACCGGAAGGTCATCAAGATCACCAACCTCACGTTTCAAGACAAGGGACTCCATACATCAGATTTTTTTTTTCTCTTCCCAGAAAAAAAGACCCCACATAATCCCAACCAGAGGTTATCTAACAAGATACAAGCTGTTTTTTCATAACCACCTGACTGTTAAAACTACCATGAGCATCTTAAACTACTTAGGCTGCAGTCCTAACCACACTTTCTTGAGAGCAAGCCCCATTGAACAAAATAGGACTGGAGTAGACCTGGTTAGGATTGTGCCCTTAGTTTGCTTAATTAAATTGGAAAATGGTCACATTATCATTTTCCAAGGAAACAGCACTTTCTGAGAGAAAGCAATTAAGAACAAAAGCCTTTGTTTTCTGCTGCTGACCTTCCTTAACTTCAAACACAAGATTGCACACACAGTTTCAGATTGCGTTGTGACAACACAAACGAAGCAAGTTCCAATTTGCAAGGTGTCTAAGAAGAATGGTTGCTAACTTTCAGAAAAGGGACAGGAGCCGAGGACACACACTATTCTGATTGGAACATGTTTCTGTTGGGGAATTTCCCATAGAAGAATCTCCTGCCTTTGCTTGCAAGCTTTTATCATTTACATGAATGTCTCCATTATTTAAGTATTGGAATCAGCATTTTTGTACAAAAATTTTGAAGAAACTGTTTCAGTCTTAACTTACTGTTCAAATTATCTAAACAGCTTCCTGAAGGCCTCATTTATTAAAAGCTCACAGATGAAATGCAGGAGAGTTTGCTATTGGGACACTATAGAAACCAATTGGTAGTGTTAAAACTTCCCTGGGGCAGAGTTCAGCTATTTTAGAAGGTCAAAAAGCTAAAAAATAGACAAGGAGATATTTGAAGCAATCGGGGTAATTCTCTGAACATTAATCCTGCAATGGTTACAAAACTGTAGATATTCACTTGTAGCAAAAACTAGCATTTACAAACCTGTGACTTGCTATTTTTTAAAGAATGCTACCACCAAAATGAACCTCATGACGGTGACAATGATGTATTTCAACATCTAAGTGTGTTCTTGCCTCAATGAAATAGTCTTCATGCCTGTGAGGCAATATGCGCTATTTCTAGTACACAGTGGTGATAATAGCATCAATATTAAAAAAGTTAACAGCAGCAATAGTCTGTTTACGGGTATTTGGCTGCCTCAAAGTGAACTAGTTTACAGTCATAATAACTACTTAGTATATACTGTTCATTAAACAAGTGTTAATTATGCTTGGGTGTAGCATAATTTAGATTTCAATATGCTTAGCACCACCAGCAACATTGTATAACTGCTTTGCAAAAATGCAGATGAAGCAAATTAGAAGGGAAAGTGTGCCAGGTAAGAGCAAAGGGCTTTCTTGTTTTCTCATTTAGTTAAAAGTCACACACACACACACCAACTGTACACCTTCATGCAAAAAAAAAAAAAATGCTGCGCATTATTGCTCTGAATGCAAGGACAGATAATATTAAGTTCATGTAGCTACGTTAAGAATTTCACACATCAGTTTTTTACCCAAGGCACCATTTAGTTATTTGATTTTTCTCTGTAAACCGCTTTGTGAACTTTTAGTTGAAAAGCGGTATATAAATACTGTTGTTGTTGTTGTTGTTATTATTATTATTATATAACCTGAAGTTTTATATCTTGAGAAAAGTACATAACCAAAATTCTACATTTAGATGAACAGCAGTCTTTTCCATTGCATGAAGACAAACAGGCTGAAAAACAACACTATCCACGGCAATGGTACAAAGAATAAGGCTCCACTGCTAATTATTCAGGGAACTGAATTTAATTACAGACAGAACATTAAAAGCTTTCCAAAAGGGGGGAGAGAAACAAGAAAAAAATACAGAAGAAAATTCCAGTAGCCATCAGTGCTACAACAGTGCCCTCTACTGGCACAACAACATATTGCCTTGAAAGGGTGGAAATAGTACTTTTTCTCAGGTTACTTAGTTGATTAAAGTTTAAAAATTTGTAGCAGAACAGGTTTGTTTGGAGCACACAGACCCAGGTTTCAACACTTTATATCAGGGGTCTTCAAACCCTGACCCGGGGGCCACATCCGGCCCACCATAGGATTTTATCTGACCCGCTGCATGTGGTGGGGAAGCTAGACCATTCTGGCCCACAGCAACCTGTTGCTGACGGGCCAGGTACACATTCTTGTGCAAAGAGATGCTTCCACAGAAGAGGCTTCCCCTGAATGTCACCCCAGAAGGCTCTGCACCTGTGGTGTGTGTGTGTTGGGGGGGAGAGATAGAGAGGCAGACAGAGAAAGGCAAACATCAAGAATAACTTCTGCCTGATTTTCAACTACTTAAATAATATCATACCCTTTGAAAAGGAGGAGGAAGGAGTTCCAGATACATTTAATACCCTGATCAGATTGCTGGCCAATCAGCAACATTTATCCAATACATACTGAAAGCATGTTTGCGCTTTACAAATTAATTCATTTTTTAGATGAATTAATCAGCTTGCAGAAAAGCATACAGAATAGGAAAAATAATTCATCTTTATTTATTACTTTTATATGCGACTCTTCCTGGGTGTTCAGAGTGGTTGGTCAAATCCCATAAGCTTTTCATCCAAGCAGCTTATAGGGCCAGACCAGCTCAGCTTAGTATGTACCTACAGACCACTCTCTGGGCATAGTAATGTCAGGCTGTCTCAGCAACTGTTGGTGCTGTTTCTTCACTCAAATAAAATAAAATACCAAATGCTTTCACTCCCAAGACTATAATCACATTCGTATCTACTGTTAAGACCACAGGGTGATCTATACACAGTTGAAATGAATGAATCATTCAGAGTTCAACAGAAATTGCCAGCCTGGCCAAAAAGACACAGCAACTCCTGCCTCAGAATAAGCTGTGTATTTCACAGGTTCTGCATGGTCAACTCATTTGTTGGGGAATGCAGCATTATCACCACCTGTTACACAACCTTATATACAAAACTGCAAAGCAGTTATAGCTTCTGTTATTTGTCCCCCCACCGACAAAAAACAATAGTAGAATCTGTTAGAAAGCAGTAAAAGCCAAGAAGGCAGCAGCACATCGCAAAGGGCAAAAACTCTAATGGGTGCAGGAGAGAGGTTTATTATTATTAATATTTATATTCTGCTTTTCTATCAAAAAGTTCACAAAGAGGTTTACAGAGAAAATCAAACAACTAAGGGCACAATCCTAACCCCTTATGTCAGTGCTTTCCAGCAATGCAATAAGGGCAATAAGGGCAATGCAGCTCTGAGGTAAGGAAACAACATTCCCTTACTTTGAGGAGGCCTCTGTGAGTGACACCCAACTACAGGCTGCAGCACATGTTCCATTGGTACTGTTATGCCAGTGCTGGAAAGCACTGACATAAGGGATTAGGATTGAGCCCTAAAAGGTTTACTACAGAATAAATGTGTGGCCCCAGTGCATTTTGAAACAAACTCTTCGGAGGACTTGAAAGAGCACTTCCAGAGAAAGATGTACGCTCCCCTGAAGAACTGTCTGCAGAACCAAAAGAGAGTCACAGCTCTACCTATATATGAGAAGGAAAAGGGGGAGATTTGAGCTTACCTGTGAATTCCCCTTCTCGGTGGACTCCCAAGGCAGGGTCAGTCTAGCTGGATGGGTAGCTCCGCCTCTCAGGTAGGCAGATCAGGTAAAGTCTTCCTGAGAGAAGAGGCTTCCCCTGCCTTCCTAGACTGAGAAAACAAAGAGAAAGAACCTGCTAACCGGATCAATGATCGCTGGTCCAATATACTTGTTCCAACACTGCAGGATGCGATGAAACCGTACAGAACTGCTGTAGGCTGGACGCTCTGAAAGGGAGTGAGAAGGCAGAACACAAGAGAACCCCCTCCAGGCAACTAGGGGTACGTGGGATCCCGAGCTAGTAAGTCCTGACCTCCCTCTCGACTGTCGTGCCCTGCCTCCAGAGTTGGGTCTCTTCTCTATCCGTTTTTCTTTTTGAGAGTGAGTAACCCCCACATCAGGCTGCAAGGACGGTTGACTAGCCCTGCCATGGAATCCACTGAGAATGGTTCTCCTTGCCCCCACTATATCTTCCCCCTGCCCTGCCCCCCCCCGGTGATTGACACTGGCTCTGGCTGTTGTCCATGTCCACCAAGACTTTTCTTGCCCTGAGATGTGAAGAGAAGAGCAGGTAGTTGATGCTTCTATTTGCCTCGCTTGGAGACCATCTTCTCTGGGCTGTGAATTCCTCCAGGTGGGCTCCCTATCTGAGGAGGCTGGCATCAGTTTGAATCACTCTGGCTGGAGACAGGGATAGGTAAGCCATGGCTCAGTCTGGGTGGCCGCAGCCACCACAGCAGGTCTGTGCGGGTCCAGGAGAACACGCCTGTGCTTCTGGAGAGCAATGTGGTCCTGGAAGGAGAGCAGATGGTATTGAACGGCCCTTGCTCAGAATCTGGCCCATGGGATGATGCTCTGGCAAGATGACAGCATGCCAAGGAGGTATGCAAGAGTCAGAACACCTGGCTGATGGAGCTGTAGGACCAACTGTGCGATCTTGGTCCATCACTCCTGTGACAGGAAGACTTTGTGATGCAGGATATCTATGATCACCCCCAGGTAGAAAATGGACTGGGGGAGGACCAGATGGCCCTTGTCCTGGTTCACGACAAAGCTGTGCTGCATCAGGCAGAGGATGGTCTGGTTGACATGCTGTTTTCCTTGTGCAGCTGACTTGGCTCTCAGGAAGATATTGTTAAGGGGAAAGCTGCTTCACCTTGGATGCTCAATTGGGCTATGAGGATGACCAGAACCTTGGAGAACACTCTCGGGATGGAGGCCAGGCCGAATGGAAGAACCCAGAAAAGGTAGTGAGAACTATCTTAGCAGAAGCACAGAAATCTTCTGTGAGATGGAAGGATAGGGGCACACAAATAAACTTCCTGGAGGTCCAGTGAGGCTAGGCAGTCGTTCCTCCAGACGGCCATCAGGATGGATCTTAGTGTCTCCATCTTGAACTTTTAGTGGCGCATCCATCTGTTGAGACACTTGAGGTCGAGGATGGCTCTGGTGTCCCCAGACTTCTTGGGGACCGTGAATAGGTGGGAGTAAACCCCCAATCCCTGCTCGGGTCCTGGGACAGGCTCAATGGCCCTGATCTGCAGCAGGTGAAAGAGGACTCCAAGAGTCTTGGCGTGCTTGAGGTGACAGGATGGTCTGCAAATCTGGATGAAAAGATCATCCAGGGTAGTGCAAAACTCTAGCGAGTATCCAAGCCTGATGGTGTCCTTTGCCCCACTTGACGGATGGTGTCCCACCTAAGGTTAAGAACTGCAGTCTTCCCCCAATTGGGAGAGCTGCAGGCAGTGGGTAGTCATTGCTGCTTGTTGTTGTTCTTGGTTGGGAAGGATGATGACTGTTGAGAGTGTGGCTTGAAAGAGGTCTTCCTGGACTGCCAAATGGGTTGCTGCCCTCTGTTGAAGCCTCCAGAAGTAGAGCTGGATGGGGACAGGGAGCCTCTGGAACCACAAAAGGAGCGCTGGTGCTGCTTGAGAAGTGGCTTGGAGGGACCTGAACCTGGATGGGAGGACCCTGCGCTTCCCCTTGGTTTCAACTAGGAGGTGCTCCACATCCTCCCCAAAAAGCTTACCCCCACAGAACAGGAGGGCAACCACTTTGGAGTGGGAGGCCAAATCAACGTCCCAATTACAGAGCCAGGTGCTTCTGCGGATGAACACGCCGACTGCCATGGCCCTAGTTGAGAACCGAAGCGAGTCAGCAGTAGCATCTGCCATGAAAGCAGTGGTGGTGGCAGCCATCTTCCTAAGGTCAATCTGCGCTTTGTTCAAAATGTGGTTATGCTCCCTGAATTGCTGCATCCAGAGCACGAGGGCTGTGGTGCTGAGGGAGGAAGCCACAGAGGCTTTGACGGAATGGCAGAGGCCTCAAAACTCCGCCTGGAAGCAATCTATCTTGATCCTCTTATCTACTGGATCCTTGGGGAGGCTCTCACTATCCGAGGCCAGAGAACCTAGCACTGCCACAGGCGCATCCACAGGGGCAACTTAAACCTGGGGAGGTCATCTTTGACCATCTTGTAAGATCTGCAGGAAGGGGGTTTGGAGTCCCTGGCCTTGGCTGGGGTAGCCCATTCGTTGTCAATGATCCATTTAAAGCAATCGGATAAGGAACCCTTGAAGGATCTCCCGCTGACTAGGGAAAACGGAGGCAGCACCTCAGCGGGATGAGGAGGGCTGGGCCTTGGGAAGGGGTTGGGCTGTGAAGGTTGGAGTTTGAGGATGCATTCTCTGGAACAGCTTAGGAAAAAGGTCTGAGGAGAACAGGTTAGAGTACTGTTGATCAGGATGAGGGCCTTGTCATCAGAAATTGCCCCTTCCTCAGAAGAGGAGTCTAGGGAGGCCTCCTCCTCCTCCATGGCTAACTTGGAAGAGATGGAGAAGGGACAATGCATGCTGTTGAGGTCCCCCAATTTCTTAGACTTCTTAGCAGGGGGAGGGGGAGATCCACCTCTATCTCCGAGGGAGCGCTCTCACTGGCAAGGCCAAAGTCTCAAGCAGAGGTCTTTTACCAGCTCTGCTATGCTAACCTTTGCTATGGCCCCTTCCCGAACCTAAGAAGCTGGCCTTCCACAGAGTTGCCGCATCAGTCTACCTAGACTCGTATTGCCTATTCTGACTCTCCAGAGCCCTGGAAAAACAGCTCTTCAGGATCCTCGAGACCATGAACTTGAGATCTTCTATGTGCAGAGCATGTGCCCTTCCACTGAGGCAAGGATCCCTCTCCTAAAAGGTGCTCTGTAGCATTTAGGAGACAACTGAATTGGTGGAGATTCATATTTTCCCTTGCTTCAAACAGACATATTTTTGGACAGTAGTAGGTAACCAACGTGCAGAGGTTGAATGTCCAGGACCAGAAGTGGTCCTTATTCTGCACCATCACCACTACCTGATCTAAGGTTAGGAGAACCATGGCAAGATCCACAGATGTGCACATTTAGTTCCAACACACCTAAAGGGGCTTTAGCTTCTGTCTAAACTCCGTGTGAAAAACGTCTTACATTTCAGCAACAAAGTACAGGAGCCTGCTCTTCAAACAGAATGCCAACCATCCCATTAAGACACTTGAACCCTTGAGTATTCCACACATAGCTTTTTACAATCCTGGTCCAGAACACCATCCTGAGTGCTTTGGAGGAAGAAAGGAATACAAAGTAAACACTAATAATAAATTAATGTGCAAGAAAAAAATCCAAGGCTTCATCTTGCCTACTGATACTGAAAGACAGGAAGGAAATGAACAGAAGATGAGGAATGTGACCAGAATAGAGGGCTTCTTCAAACATGAGTAACCCGGAAAACCCCAGGGACCTAAGAGAGTGATGGAATTTGGCAATTCGAATTTGAAACAGGGTTTGCATTTCTTTTTTAGTTAGTTTTACAAGACAAAGGCACTTCTGTGTTGTTGATGTTGCTCTCAAGGTCTTTAGGATCAGAATTATTTCAATTCTAACTACAGCTGTACACAGCAAAATGATAAGAGAAGTCTGACCATAAAATAGCTAGGCAGGGATGCGGCCAACCTAAGCAAGGTGCACTCAGAGGAAAGCCTTACAGAGAACATTCACAGAATCAAATCTTAGAGATAAATGGGATCAAAGAACGTCACACTCACTCTTCCAACAGAGAATCATTATCTATTCTCTCAGAATCACTCGATCCACTAGGGCAGGGGTGTCAAACTCATTTCATACAGTGGGCCGAATAGCATTTATGAAGTCTGCTGAGGGCTGGAAGTGAATAATTTCAGTGAAGAAGGGAATAATTTATTCTCAGCTGTCTCTGAAAGCAGAACTAGAACTTCTGGGTACAAAATGCAAGAGAGGAGATTTCGATTAGACATCAGGAAAAAATTTCTGATGGTCAGGGCAGTTTGGCAGTGGAATAGATTGCTGAGAGAGCTAGTGGACTCTCCCTCACTATATTCAAGCAGAGGCTTGACAAGTACCTGTTGGAGATGCTCTAAGAGGATTTCCTGCCACAGGCAGGAGGTTAGACTAGATGACCTATTAGGCCCCTTCCAACTCTATGATTCTATGTCATTAGGTAGGAAGTGATGCCATTAAACAGGTCGTTACAAGAAATAAGCACCTTTTTCTTACTTAGGGACACATCAGCTGCAAATGACAGAAGAGAAAATACACAAATCTTGATCATATTTCAAGATATGGGAGAGCCCAATTATCATGCAGGCCGCCCTTTTAGCAGTAACACCTCAGCACTGCTCAGCAGTGGAGAGCCTGAGGGCCAGATAAAAAGCTTCCACAGGCCACATCTGGCCCCCTGGGCCTTATGTTTGACACCCCTGCCCTAGGGCCTCTATGACCTTCCTTAGCTAACCATTGTTAAAATGTTCCCAGCTACCCTTCAGGTATCATGATGAGAATTTCTGAACCAAGAAAGCGTAAGCAGCTTCATAAAATATCACTTGCTTATTTAAAATGTGTGCACTTGTGACACACTCAACTTCCTTTTTCTGAATTCTTACCACTCATGACCCTCACTCTGACAAGTGACTCAGAGCTTGATTCTGAGGTGGCAGAACCAGCACCAGACTCAATTCCAGACTCTGACACCAGGCCCAAGTCTAAAAAGAAAACAAAATAGAAACAGCTCACTTGGAGCTAGAGCCCCCTAAGAAATGGTCCCTCCCATGCCAGGGACATTATGCTTGGCAATGCCTGCACTCAGCACCACCAACAGACTCTAAGCCAGAAGGTTGCTCCTTTAAGGTCCCCACTCTCCAGGCAGGTAGGCAGAGTCCAGAAGGGATAGTCTGAATGTGGTGCTATTTAAGGGCTGACCCTTGTCAGAGAAACGCATCCTTCACAACTATCCATGGTGCTGCAATGACCATCTATACCTGAGGTATTCAATCTGTGCCTCCTAGGGAGGCATGGTTGGCCTCCAGGAGCATCATGAGGCATCTCAGGGAGAGAGGTGGCCGTAGCTGCTCAGGTCAGCTCAGTTGCACATGCTGCCTGCTTTTTTGTGTCTTGAACAATGTGGGTGGGGCAGTGTGAGATGGGGAGAGCATGTGAAACATGGTGGGGGGAGGTGGGAGAGAAGGCTGGCTGGGTAGTTGCAGAGGTGCTGCATCTCAACAGCACAGGGCGTGCTCCTGGCAGGCTTCAAACTGGGATGAGAGACTGACCTAGAGAGAGCAGCGCAGCACTTTCTTCCACTTGGGAAGGAGGGAGCCAGCCTGCTCTTAGTGGGGGGGGGTGTATCCAAATGCCCCAGCCTGCATTCCTCTGTCTTGCCTGGGAGGAACAGGGGTGGCATCTGCATGTTGGGGTGTATATGTGTGATCATGCCCCCATCTACTTTGGGGGTGAGTTGTAATCTTGCTTGGTGTGGCTACAATCCTATCCACACTTTCCTGGGAGTAAGCCCTTTGACTCAAATGGGACTTACTTCTGAGTAGACCTACATAGGCTTGGGGTTTTTCTCAGCTTAACCAAGGTCATCATTGTTCTGATTTCAGCAGCAGCTAAACTGCTGTGAGCGTTCTTACAAGCAGAGCATGAAGGTGATGTCTTTCCCTTGCCACCAACATCTGGAACACAGAGGTATCTTGCCTCTGTACATGGCAGCTCCATTCAGTTATCATGGCTAATCCTCATAGAGGCATCCCTCAAGGGGATTTTTACAATCATAAAGGTTCTCTCTTTCAAGAACCAACAGCATTTCAGAATGGAACTTCCTGGTTTGGTCTCACTTCTGGCCTCCAGTTCTCCCATGCAGGCTGGCAAGCAGCTCCATCTCTCACATGGAGGGCAGCCAAGACGCTTCTTGCTCACAAAAAGAGCAGGTGGAATCACTCAGCTCGGCTTGTCAGCTGCTTCAAGGTCTTGCCATTCTCAGCTGTTCAGGGAGCTGCAGGTGTCCTCGAACTGGCGACCTTCTGATGTTATCTTCAGGCTAAAGGAGGCTCTACCCTCTAGACCAGACCTCCTGCCCCTGGTTACTGGACCTCCTGCTCATGGTTACTGGTAACCTACATAGAGGTCCTTTGAGGTTCAATAATCCTAAAACAGTCAGATACCACTACATATAACCTCTTGTTCTACAAGTATTGCTAATCACCAATTTGAGTTATTCTGTGTGTGTGGCATGACCCAGGTAGGAAGACACATGTATGTGTCAATGAGAAGTGTATGCAACATCCTTTATGGTCAGGGTACCTCATGTACTGTCTTCTCCCATAAAAACAAGCCAATCCCCTAAGATCTTCCAAGAGGACCTGTCGTGTGTGCCAACCCCAATGAAGATTAGGAGCAAGAAATAGAGCCTTCTCTGCAAAGGCACTGCAGTTACAGAACATCCTCCCATATGATTCAAGAACTGCTACCTCCCTTAAAGCATGTTGGTGGGGTTTTAAAATTTCATTTCATGTGGTGTTTTCATTATGATTTGGGTAATTACGTAGAATATTGGTTTTGCTGCTGCTTAATGTCTAAATGTGTTCGCTTGTCTGCTTTATTCTTATTGCTATTATTATTGCTACTATTACTTGCTATTTTAATGCCAGGGACTGTTATTGTGTGGATGTCTGCTGTGTATAGCTGCTCTGCTTTTATGTATTGCCTGTGCTTTGATGATGGGTTTTATTTGCTGATTTAATGTGCTGCCTTATTATGATTTTATGCACAATGCAGTTTGTCTTTTTTTATACTGTTTTATAAAAACAGTTTAGATGATAAACTAAACTAAAAGACAAACTGCAGTTTAGATGATAGTAATTTTTTTCTTAACCGCCTTGGGCACCCATGTAATTGGGAAAAAGCTGAGATATACATTAATTAAATAAATAAATGTTCTAGAACAGTGGTTCTCAAACTTTTAGCACCAGGGCCCACTTTTTAGAATGACAATCTGTCTGGGACCCACTGGAAGTGATGTCATGGTCAGAAGTGACACCATCAAGCAAATTAAAATAATTAAGTTAAAACAAATAATTAAATATGGGGAACCAGCCCTGTTCCACCAAGTAAATTTTCTCTGTAGCTTGCCTGCAATAACACCCCGCCCCAAAAAAGTAAGATTTTTAGCCTTACCCAGTTCCCAGTTCAATCTGAGTTCTTATGTTAAAACCATATCACTATTGGGACCCACTTAGCTTTACGAGTCTAAAAAGGAAAAAAGAATTCACCTTACCAGCTGAAGCCTCTATTTCTATACTTTCTAGTGGGGGGGGGGCTGCCTTCTGGAGCATTTGTTGATGTCCACTTTCATCAGATTGGGACCATTGCCACCAGGTCTTTGCCTGACCTGACCAAAAGCCAAGGCATTTGTAAACACAAATGTGTAGCTTAGTTTCACTTTCCATAGGACTCAATACATTCGTCAGCTTGGTGGGAGGGACTTCCTTCTCAGGTGTTTTTAGGGGTTGCATTCATCAGATCGGGACCATTCTGGTGTTGTTGGATTCCTCTCGGACTGCCCTTTGCAATGGATCAAGGAACAGTCATCTACGCACAAGTAAACATACAGTGTGGCTCAGTTTCACTTTCCATAGGGCTCCATGCATTTGCCTTCTCATCTATGAGTTTATCAGTTAAAGTTTCACGACCCACCAAAAAATCAGGTTGCAACCACCAAGTGGGTTGCAACCCACAGTTTGAGAAACCCTGTTCTGAAATTTCCAACATACAGTTGCTTGATCAGTGAACTGCAGGTATCCTTCACTACGTTTAACCTAAATCTATATTCTGACAATTAAAACTTTTTTAATCTTCAGTAGATGAAACAAGTACATGGCAGATGGCTCTATGAGGATTAGCCATGCTAACTGAATGGTGCTGCCATGTACAGAGGCAAGATACCTCTGTGTTCCAGATGTTGGTGGCAAGGGAAAGAAATCACCTTCATGCACTGCTTGTAAGAACGCTCACATAACTGATTAGCTGCTGCTGGAATCAGAACAATGAACATACTTACAGTCAGTAATAATTGCTCTCCCTTTCAGATGTTGTTTTTCAGTTGTTTAAAAAAACAATTATTTATGAGATCTGAGATAGGACAGTGCTTGGAAGCATGAGCCAGAAGTCCTTGGTTTAGGTCTCACTCAATCATACTTAAAAGGCTGTGCTGCAAATTACTTACAAAATGTTTATGAAGTATGATAGAGAGGCTATTGTAATATTATTCTGCTTTATTATTGTTTTAGACTGTTTTTATTATAGTATTGTTTATTGGAGGTGGGGTGGGATGGGTAAACTACCTTGAGGACATTTTATAAATTGAAAGGTAGAGTAAAAATTTATTATTACAGCTTAGTAGTATGATCTATGTCACCAAATGCTGATAAGTGGCCGGGCTCACTATCCTAAATAAAACCTATTTCATTTTATTTTAAGAAACACTTCGCTATCTGTAGTGCTTTCGATGTGCAACACATTTACCTCTGTATCAAAATCATCAATTGTTATTCATGCAAATGCTGTCATTTGCTAGACACATTTCGCCCCCCCCCCCCACAGAATACACCAGGAAAGTTGCACCTTCAGTGGTACCGTGGCTTTAAAATACATGACACAGAAATAAAACCTCTTTAATGTATGCTTTCAAGTTTCTCATACAAAACCAAGCACTGCTTTACTTCATATTTAATTTGCAATAGGATACCCAGCAGCTTAGCTAAAAGTTTTTTTGGCCGGGGACTAGACACCTGCTGAGATGGGCTCCATGCAGCGGTAACACTCTAT
Source organism: Tiliqua scincoides (assembly GCF_035046505.1). NCBI lineage: Eukaryota > Metazoa > Chordata > Lepidosauria > Squamata > Scincidae > Tiliqua > Tiliqua scincoides. The sequence continues at coordinate 32,309,478 of NC_089827.1, read as the reverse complement.
TGGAGACCAAAACCTCCAAGCTGCACTGTACTCTCCTTTAAAGTTAATCTGAACATGCCGGACACAAGAGGAAATGAAAGGTGAGTTTCTCTCTCCTCGTATGGCACTGAGAGTTCCTGAGCAAAGCTGGTTAGTCAAAACCAGCTATTTCCTCCTATTCCCAAATGGGTCTGTCAGACAGAATTAGAGTGGCACACATACAACGAAAAAACAAAGACCTGCTCATGTGTAAATATGCAAAGACTAAGCACATGTGGATTTTAGAATACAAAACAAGTAGTCTTGTAAACCATTATCCTAAAATGAGTTTTTTTCTATATTTAAAATCACAAAGCTAGCTTGACACTAACAGTAAGCCAAAAGGCAGGGGCATATATTTGGAGGATGCCATCAGGTTTCCAAAATGTCATTTATTTATTCTAAAAAAGGGAAAGTCACACAGGTTGGAATGGGCCTCTAGGATCCTCCAATCCAATCCCCTGAAGCCAAGCAGCATGCAACAGTCAGGCACAAATCCCTGCTTATTATTCAGTAGTCTCATTGGGTGGTCTTGGACAGTATACTCTCACATACACACATAGCTGAACAAGAGAGAAGAACATGCTGAAACCTGTCCTGAGCCCCTGTGTTAAAGAAGGAAAGTAGTCTAATTCCCACATCCAAAACTGCATTTTATTGAAAGTATCATTACATCCGAGGTACCTCAGAAAAGTTTCTAAGCACCGCTAATATAATCAGTAAACATCTCGGGTCGCCACCCATCTTCCCAACCTTCCACTGCAAGTATTCATTATGCTGAGGACCTCAGCCACATAACTAGACACCATTTACAATATTAGTGCACACAGACTGTCCAGGGGGAGTTACCATCCACAGAATATCACAATGGTAAAAGTGATGGAATGCCCTACCACACACTCTGGTCTGCATCAAAGGTCTGGCCCTGGCTCCCCTTGCTGAGATACGATGCTTAGAGCCATGTAGGGCCTTTTCAATCATGGTGCTGATGCTCTGGAAGCCCACCTGGCCTCATAATTACATACATACCATCATATGTACCAATTAAATTAAGTGTTGGGTGAGTTAGGACAGGCAAAAGAAAATATTTCTTTACTCAGCATGTAGTTAGTCTGTGGCACTCCTTGCCACAGGATGTGATGATGGTATCTGGCCTAGATAAACAACCAAGGATTGAAAAAAGCAACATGAGTTAAACGGAAGATATGATGCACTTGTCCAACCAACATACAGGATTCTAATGTTACATCACCACAGAAGGTGCCTTAATTACCCACCTTCCTTGAATGCAAATTCCACTAAGAAATGCACTGCACCCTCTGCACCCAAGAGGGAGGCAAACTGTGACAATGGTTTCACTAATTTCACTTCCCTCATTCATAGAAGTAAGAAATAAGTCATAAAGAAATGACACCTATCATCCCCCACAATAACTATGTACAGCAGTGAACTACAGATAGCTGTGCAAAGGAGGAGAAGCCATTCACTAGTACATTAAAAATATTTTGAAAGGAATCTTTCAATCTTCCAAAAGGATACCGTGGCAGACATGCCATCTGCCACTTGCAAAAAGTAGAAAACAGACATGCTTACTACCAACAATATGAATTTGTACTATGTTTCCCCAGCAGTTAACAGTCTGATTATCATGACTGTACTCATGGCCTTGTCCTCACTTTCCCTATACATCTCTTTCTGCCTTCTGGTTTGCAAGGTCAGGAGCGTGAGCCAGAAATGCAGACACCATGCAATGGGCACAATCCATCTAGAACTTCTCCTATACAATCTTCACTGAAATGAACAAGGAGTTCCCCATGGACTATGTTCATTAGCCTAATTTGAAACATATGCCTTTTGGGGCAGAAAAACTCCTGATGCTATAGATGTAATAAGATCCTCAAGTTGTACACAGTGCAGGAAGCAAACTGACCAACAATTAAAGCCAAACACTATCAAGAGAAGAGTGAAAAAATAATATGAAAAGAAAAGGTATCAAAAAGTAGTTCTCCTGAAATAATCAGGCTAGGAAATTAAAATCATTATTTCCAAATACACAGGTTCCTTTTCTTTTTTGGTTGGTTTGCTCTCCTTCTCTCTTGCTCCCTTGATTACGAAAACTGCATTTCCTACCTAAATAATGTGATTTCCCTTTCAATGTAAAAAATTTAGGATTTTAATTAATAGCAGTATATACCATAAAATTTATTTTTCTTGTTTTAATACTGCCCTTCCTCCACTCCTTTTGTCCTTACAACAACCCTGTGAGGTAGGTGAAGCTGAGAGATAGTGACTGGCCCAAGATCACCCAAGAAGTTTCATAAGCTGAGCAGGGATTTTGAACCTGGATCTTCCAGTTTAAGTCCAACACCCAAACCACTATATCATCCTGGTAAAGACTGGTAAAAAAAAAGATGTTATTTCAGCAGGCAACTCAACTAGAAGCATAAAGAGGGTGATTTCATCTTAAAATTAAGAAAAAAACTTGCCTGAAGTTTATTTACACAATATATAGATACAAACGCCATTTACCATTCCCACTTTCAATCCAATTTTCAACACAACACCTACTTCACTTACTAGCTTCCTTATAATACTATTACAATTTTGAGCTCACATTCAACAAGATGTATTCTTGACCTATGCTTTGCTACAGGCATATTCCAAACCAGTGATTTTCAACCTTTCTCATCTCACGGCACACTAACAAGGCACTAAAATTGTCAAGGCACACCATCAGGCTTTTGACAATTGACAAGGCTTGCATTCCCCAGTGGCCCTACTAACAAATGACCCTCCCCCAAGCTCCCGTGGCACAACTACAGACCATCCATGGCACCATGGCCACGGCACAGTGGTTGAAAATGGCTGTCCCAAACAATGACTGGCAGGCTGAATTTTCTTTAAAAGGAAGAACTTAGTCAACATTTAAGGTAACAGCACATAATTTAGGTTGTATTTAAGGTGAACACATTTAATCAATTTCCTTGCAGCATTTTACTTCAATCACATTAAAAAGAATGAACAATAAATCATGCCAGTGTTTTCAAAAGGACTGCATTTTGTAGTAAAAACATTAATGCCCAACACCGAGCAAACGTCACCCACCCCTTTTTTCCTACATCTCTTTCCCATCCTGGAAATCTATATTTCTCACTGGCTCTTCTCCAACAGCATCCCCTGTCTGCTTCTCAGGTTGGGCTGCCATTTTCATTTTGCTTGTTTCTCCTGTTGCTCTCCTGGACCTGCTCTCCGCGCCCCACTGTGAGCAGGCACCCGCAGGCGCCCCACTGCGAGCAGGTGCGGGGGGCAGCCGGGTACCTCTTCCCTATGCTCTTCCTTCCTTTGCCCTGCAGCGGGCAGGGGGCTGAACGGAAGAGGCGAGGCTGGTCGGAGAAGCGTGGGAGACGCAGTGCTGCTGAGGCAATGGGCAGGAAGGAGTGAGGTGAGCTGCACTCCTGTCCACACTTCCCTGGGAGGAAGCCCCGTTGACTCTACTGGGGCTGACTTCTGAGTAGACAGAGAGAGGATGTCCCCTGGTTCTGGTGTTATGTGAGAGTGTAAAGAGCATCTCCCTATCCACTCTGTCCATCCCCTGCATAATTTTGTATGTCTCAATCATGTCCCCCCTCAGGCATCTCTTTTCTAGGATGAAGAGGACCAAACGCTGTAGCCTTTCCTCATCAGGAAGGTGCCCCAGCACCTACAAGGGACCTACAAGAAGGGGCTACATTATAAAAATGGGACCTGTAAGAGGGGAACGCATTATAAAAGTTGCATATACAAGAGGGGAGTGCATTATAAATTGGGACATACAAGGGGGAGTAATAACTATAAATCTCTTGATTGTATTGAAAAATACTAGTCATTAGATTTTGTATTTCATTGTACCTCTTTTACATTACTGTGGAAAAGACACAAAGATGACTATTTACTGTTGGTCAGGATTTTCTGCTAGGGAGGGCACCAGCCCAAGTCTTGCCTATAGCACCAAATTGGCTAGGACAGGCCCTGGGAAAATAAATTAGTATTTAATTTAAATGTATTTTATTTTAGCTCTTTCATTTTTTATATGTAATTCTAAATTTAAGATTATGGTGATCTTGTAACATTAAAATATGTTACATATTGTTTTCTCTGTAGCTGTTCATTCATTTCAAAAATGCAACACACTATAGTTTTTTTATACATAGCATAAAGGTAAAAAAAACTATATATGCAGTGTTATCTTCATTTTAGATGTCAAAAGGGTTTTGTGGCTCCCAAGGTTTTCTTTTCTCCGGAAAACGGGTCCAAATGGCTCTTTGAATGTTTAAGGTTGCCGACCCCTGTTCTAGACAGAGTTGACTCTCTAATAAAGACATGCAGTCTTCAAAACCATACATTTTCTTATCCATTTTGAATCTCTCCAAAAGTTATATATCCTGAAACCATTGACAACTGAAGGCCCAATCCTATCCAATTTTCCAATGCTGGTGCAGCCATGCCAATGGGGCATGTGCTGCATCTTATGGTGGGGAGGCAGTCACAGAAGCCTCTTCAAGGTAAGGGAATGTTTGTTTCCTTACCTCAGGACTGCATTGCAGCTGCACCAGTGCTGGAAAGTTGGATAGGATAGGGCCCTAAATCCTTCCTCTAATAGCTCCTCTCTTCATCCTATATTCAGTTTGTATAAAAATTATTAAATTTCTGTATAATAGCCAAGTTTCTATGGAACCTATAAGTCAACCAAAAAAAAGCTGCTTGTGGAGAGACCCATAATGGTATTTTTCTATAAAACCTATGTTTATATTTATTCCAAACTACAACACATGTCTAACACAATGATTTCTAAATTCTGAATTTGCATTTACTTTATCATACCATAGAAATACATGCCATCCAAACTTTATGCCTGAACTTTCTCCCAAGCTGTGGTCCACCAGTAGTCCGCAAAACTCTGGGAAGTGGTCCACAAACTCTCAGGGAAAAAAAAGAAAAAGATTGCCTTTGTTCACTTCCAGCATGCTCCCCCACAGACCACCAGAAAGGGTGGAGAATGGTCTACCTACAGCTGCAGCCAGCAACAAAAGCAGCAACCACACTTCTTTTAAATAATAAATCTAATAAATCTCTAACAAATCTTCTCTAATTATTACAATTTTATTTTTTGTGTGAAGGGATGAGGCCCATGAGAGGAGATACAGGGAATAATTTGTGCCTAGGCCCAGGGTCAAAACGGGACCCAGGAGCCAAAGGAGGGGGGCCAGAAACTCCCTAGGATCTTCTATTTTCCTATCTCACCTGGACTCACTGCTCATGTGGGATGCTGGGTGCAGGGTAGTGGTAGCTGCCACAGGCCATATGTGCTGGACTGAGGAATGCATTTGCACAACACAGTGCCAAATCTAGGAGGAACCTGGCCTGCTACAGTAGCTCTTTGGTTTGTGAATTCGCTTACCTAGAAGGAGCGTATAGGTGCTCAGGGACACAGCTGTGGGACTACAGCTGCAGAAATCTTTTGGTAGACACAGGACACTTTCCATTCTAGTGGGAGCCTAAATATGATGATGCTAATTTTCTGCAATGATTTTCTATATTTACAATATTTTAGAGAAACTTAGGAGTGTGTTTGTTTATCTAGATTACTGTACCTAGCTGCTGACACAATGTGGGTAGCTCTGGGCTCCAAAGACTCTTCTTGCAGTTTCCATCCTCCCCCTGCCCTGTTTTGCCCCTCCCCACTTCTGTTCTGCCCACCTGTCACCTTCCCCCACTTTGTTTCATCCCCTCCCCCTTTGAGAAGGGGCTGAAAAGAAATTTTGTACCCCTTGATAAAAAATTTTCTTGGAGGCCTAGTTACATGTGGCTCATGCAGATTCGATTTTTTGCCTTAGTGGTACAGGATCCAAAAGGTTGAGAACCACTGTTCTAGACCCAAGTCTCTTATTTCGTAACAACCACCATTCTTTTACCCAAATAAAGGTACATGTTGAATAATATAGTTTCAGGTCTGGTACACCTAATCCTCTTCTCTCTTTCGCATCCTGCAGAATCTTAAATTTGACTTTTGGTTTTTTCCCGTACCATATATATTTTGAAATGTCTCTCTCACATTGATTACATGGGCCATCAAATAATATAACCCAGTGGTTCTCAAACTTTGAGGGAGTTTTACTGCCTCAGTAAGTCTTTGCAGGGCAGGGGCTAGGGCAGCAACGTAATCCCCAGGATCGCGTTGCTAAGTGGGGGCAAGGGGGGGCTTTCCACTTACTTTTAAGTGGAAAGGTGAGCTCCCTGCACCCCCGGGAGGCTGCAGGATTGTGTTGCTAAGTGGGGCGGAAGGGGGGGTGCTTTCCACTTTTAAGTAGGTAGGGCTGCTGGAGGCTGCAGGAGTTGCGGGGAGCCCTGCACAGCCCTCCGCAGGGCTCCCCAAGGTTTGGAATATTCTAACAGAGATTGCAATGCAGCTCCTAAAAATAGAGAGTGTTTTGCAATTGCTCCATTTGCACATTCTAAACCTCAGGGAGCCCTGAAGAGGGCTGTGCAGGGTTCCCCACACCTCCTGCAGACTCTAGCAGCCCTATCTACTTAAAAGTGGAAAGCACCCCCCCTCCCCTCCCACTTAGCAACACAATCCTGCAGCCTCCCGGGGGAGGGGAGCCCTGCGCAACCTTCTGCAGGACTCCATGCAGCTTTGAAAACAAAAGCGGAGCAATCGTGTCCCGCCTCTGCTAAAGCGGAAGTGGAGCGAGATCACTCCACTTTCACTTCTTGGGTAAGTGGACTCAAGTCCCTGCAGCCCCCCGAGCAGCGCGATCCTGGGGATCGCACCAATGCCTTCCCCCGCCCCCACTGCCCCCTCCACCCCCGCAAGAACTTAGAGTCGCTCAAATTCTTCCTGAGAGTTTGAAAACTGCTGACCTAAGTAATTAACCTTCTTCTCGACCTTGAAACCTGTCTTATTTATCAACTCTAGCTGATCTTGCATACTCATATTTTTTGTTTAAAAAATTTGTTTATTAATTTTGAAACCCGCTAGAGCTCCAAACTCTTTCAGTTAATCATCAATAATTCAATCTCTCTCATGGAATTTTCTAATGAAATTACCACACCATCTGCAAAGCTCTCAATTCAAAGGCTTCATTTTTCATCTTCATCCCTTGGATCCTTTCATCTTGTCTGAGATCTCTATTCAGCACTTCCAATACCAATATAAATAAAAGTAGTGATAGTGGAAATCTTTATCTTGTTCCTTTTCGTATCTCAAAAGTTGTAGTTAACTCTCCATATTCTACTACACGCGCCAATTGTAGAGTGTAAATTGATTTTATCAATTTCAGAAAGTTATCCCCAAACTTCGCGTTCTCCAAAATTTCAAATAAAAAACTCCAACTCCAATTATCAAAGGCTTTTTGTGCATCTAACGCCAAATGTCTATCTGTAAATTTATCAAAATGTTCTGTAAGCTGGTGCGCATTGTTCAGGACTGGGCTCTAAGTTCTTAGATATCCAGTACCTATCAATTTGCAAAAATGATTTGTGCCTTTCAGAAAAATATGTAAATTCCTTTGCATTCCCATTTACTGTCTCCAAATGTCCACTAAGGATTCAACCAAATCAAAGAAGGTTTTGGGTGATTTTCCTTGAGTAATTTTTATCCCTTTATCAGATGCTTTATCTTCCAATGGAGATACTACTCTGTTCCAATACCCCATCAAGCAGTAAGAACTATATGAGTAATTCAATGTTTTGTCCAGCAATTTTTTGAAAAATTTGGCCCTCCCTCATGTGGTGCATGGACTCCCAGTACTAAAGTTTAGATTCCCAATAAAGTCACTTACACCATTATCCACCTACTATTTTCATCTGTAAAAATTCAGGTTTCAAATGGGCCTTAATATATAACACTTTTTTTCTTCCTCTCATTTGCTGAGAAAAATTCTTCTCCCAAGGCTTTACGAATTAAATATTTTGTATCCACTCTTCTGGTATGGGTTTCTTGAAGACAGATTATATCCAGTTCTAGTTTTTTGAAATAGTGGAAAATTCTGTGTCTTTGGAGCATTTGCTCCATTAATATTCTGTGATAAAAATTTATAATCCATATAAATGTTCTTGTGATGTAGAAGTACTGTCCATCAAACCTCCTCATCCTGAAGACATTGGACCTGTTGTATTTCTTCTGGCTTTTCCTCTTGTCCTCCTTCATCTTCCCCTTATTCTTGGAATTTCAGCATGAAATCTCTTGCTTTTGGAACCGTATCCAAAAGTCTGTAGGTTCTTTGTTGAAATCTGAAAATAACACCCTCCAGCCTTCCCCACATAATCTTCCTCTTTTCCAACTCTTCTACCAGGACTACATAGTCTTTCCTTTTCCATAGGATTCTGAGAGGAATTTCCTTGAAGATTATAATACATATTTCTTCAATTTGGAGACCTGTTTTTGAGTTTTGCTATAGAACAATATATCTCGTTTTCTTCCTGGTAAAATGGATCAGAATATATCTGGAGGCCTTATGTAACATAGCAAATCTTGTATTAACTCTATATACTCTGCTAACTGGGTAAGAGGCACTTTTTCAAGTGGGTGCTCCTTTCATTCAGCAGGGGGAGAGTAACTGGCCCTCCTCACCCCAGCAATGTCTTTTCTAGCGGCTGTCTGCTGGTGTTCTTCTGCATCTCTTTAGATTGTGAGCCTTTTGGAACAGGGGGCCATTAGTTATTTTATCTTTTCTGTAAACCGCTTTGTGAACTTCTCATTGGAAAGTAGTATATAAATACTGTTGATAATAATAATTCCTGGTCCAATTCCAAGTCGAAGAGTTGTCCATTTATTCCCAGATGGCGAGCTAAAATTTGCAGCATTTGCTATCTCAGATCTTCTCCAGGATTCTCTGGTACAGCTCTAAATCTCAGGATTCTCTATTTATTTACTTGTTCCATCAGAGACATCATATCCCAGGGGTCGGCAACCTTAAACACTCAAAGAGCCATTTGGACCTGTTTTCCGGAGGGAAAAAAAACCTCAGGAGCCACAAAACCCTTTTGACATCTAAAATGAAGATAATACTGCATATATAGGTTTTTTTTTTACCTTTATGCTCTTATAGGTCCCGTTTTTATAATGTAGCCCCCTCTTGTAGCTTTTAGTTAGTTTTGTCATACATTATTGTCCTGTGTTTTCAGACGCCTTGTCCTCTATGGTGTTTTGCCTGATTCCAAGGCCATTTTCTGCCTGGATAATTATGCCCACTTTAAGCAAATTAGCTCCCCTTCTTTCCCCCAACAAATGACCCTGGTCTTGCCCTGCACTCCTGCTGGACCCCACCTCCAGGGTAGCTCGCCTGTTCAAACTGCAGAGGTCCTCTCTCCTGCCAGCAGCCTCCCGCCACTACAGCAGACCCTTGGTCCTCAGCAGGTCTTGGGCACAGCAGCCACACTTCAAACTCCAGTGTCTCCAGCAGTCCCTTAGTCACAAAGTCAGAGTATCCAGGGCAGAGTCCAAAGTCAATAAGCCTAGTCACAGTCCAAGGTCAGATTCCAAAGTAAGTCAGTCAAATCAGTCAGAGTATCCAAGTCAAAGTCAATAAGCCCAGTCAGTCTCCTCTCCAACCTGCACTCCTTCTACAACCCACACCCCCTTCCTCAGGTGCTCCTTTTATCCCTGAGGGCCCTATTGCCTTCAGGTGGCTGCAGCTGTGCAGCACACTCTGCTGGATGCCCAGGCCTTACCCTTAAAGGGGCCACTGCTGACACCACATGCTACCTCCTCACCAGATCTTCCAGGATTCCAATACATATGGCGGTTATAACATCTGCTTATCTTACATGGATACTAAAGAACTCCCCCCACCTTCCAGAGGCACCCTGCTGGAAGGAAAAAAGGACACAGACTCCAGAGGTGGGGAAGAGAAGAAGGGGGGGCAGCCACAGGCCAGCTTCTGCCCTGCCAGCCTGCCTGCCCTCCCTCACTCAGGCTGCAACCCTCTCCACACTATCCTGGGAGTAAGCCCCATTGACTAAAATGGGACTTCTGAGCAGACAAGTTGGTTGGAGCTCTCAGGTTGCAGTCCTCTCCACACTTTCCTGGGAGGAAGCCTCACTGACTACTTGTGAGTAGACCTGCATAGGAGGGGGCTGAGGCTGCAGCCCTCCACACCTTCCTGGGAGGAAGCCCCACTGACTACAGCTTACTTGTGAGTAGACCTGTACAGGAGGCTGCTGAGGCTACAGCCCTCCACACCTCCCTGGGTGTAGCCCAGGGAGTACATCAGGGCTTACTCTCGAACAGACCTGCTCGGGCTCCCACTGGCTCCAAGGCTGCCATCCCAGGCACCCTTTCCTGGGAGTAAGCTTCATCTGCTGTAATGGGGCTTACAACTGAGTAGACACACAGGATGTCTCCTCAGCTGTGGAGGAAAAGCTTCTCCTTGCATTGAGTGGGGACCTGCTCAGGGAAAGGCAGGCTGCAAGGGCTCGCAATGGCTGAGAAGGAGGGAGGCTCAGGATTGGCTGGTCTGTCTGCCAGTGAAGGGCCCTGAGCCATTCCAACTGAAAAAGCCAGGAGCCTGCTGGATGCTGATTGGCTGAGCCTGCTGGAGAGTTGAGGAAGGGAAAAACAGGGAGCTTAAGCCTGCAGAGCAGGCAAAATTGAAAAGGGAAACCAATGTGGAGCAGGTGGGGGTGAAGGGAGGAGGGCAGTGAGCTCAGGGGGCGGAGGGAAGCAGCCTGCCCTCGCAACACAGGTGCCTCCTGTTACCCCCTTTGCCACTTTCACCAGGAGGAGCCGCAGCAGACAGCTGAAAGAGCCGCATGCGGCTCTAGAGCCGCAGGTTGCCGACCCCTGTCATATCCAATCTCTTGTTCTAACACAAAACTTCCATTTGACTGTTCAACACATTAACTCTATTCTGCATCTCCTGTGCTTCTTGTTTGATGTGCTTAACAGTTTTTTCTACCTGAGTCAATTCTTGTCTCAATTTCAATTTCAGGTTTTTAAGCTGTTGTTGAACCGAGTCTATTTTTGATTCTATTTTAACTTGAAATGTATGGAATAAGTTCCTGTGTGTAACTACCATTGAAGTCCATGACTGCAATTTTAGTTGTTCTTTTGCTTGCTCCATAGTATTAACTCTTCTCCACATTGTCATATTGTTATTCTCACACTTATAAGGGCTTGTTAAAATATCAGTAAAATTCCCTATATCTCTCAAAAGAAAAAGAATACATAATGTAATTTCAGTTTACACCAGCAGATGTCACTGTCAGTCAAACTGTAGGCAACGATTTGACTCTAGATTTCCAAAGAGCTATGTTCTTAAAATGAGTTTTGAGTCTAGACTTCCATAGATCTATGTTCTTATAGTGGGTTGTACTTCCCTTCTAAGTGCAGTTTCTCATGATTTGTGAACTGTGACGTATCCCACAAGAATGAAATATAAACATCCCAGACATTGAAACTGAAATTGTTAGTCAATAAAAAGTCAAAGTGTCAACAGAAAAGCATCACAATAAAGTACTTGGAGACCATTCGGCCGTGAAAAACTTTTGAAATAAATCTCTTCGTCACTATGCTTGTTGCACATACTCCCCTGCATTCCATCCCTTTCCGTAAAACTTTCAGATTATTTCAAGTTCCTTTAAGTAGTAATCTTATCTTGAATGTCAAAACAGCTTCTATAAATCTTAAAGTACTTCTCCACCACTTGCCAAAACCAAACGTGATGAATAAGGGGGACGGGTGAGAACTTTCTCACAACGCTGGAGTCTTGAGCCAGATGCCGCATACTCTTCTGTCACTCTGACTAATGTAGAATTTCCCCAGCCTTCACCAGGATTATTTCACCAAAGTAGCAACTTCTAAAGAGTTGTAGGTAATCTTGTCATCTCTTTCATCGAGGAATATCCCTTTTTATTCTCATATCTATCACATTCAAACCCACACTCTATTTCCTTCTGCTTGATACCGCCTCTCTCCATCTGCCACTTTCACATTCACCCAATCCAGGTTTCTGTGACATCACAGGAGGTCACCCAATGATTGAAGAGGGAAAGATAGGCAACAGCTAGCTAATGTTTATCTAAGGATGTTGTGATGGTGGTGTGTTTTGTTTTAAGGTTCTGTGACCCTTCTCCACAAAGTAGCTAAAATAAAATTTTTGACAGGTCTAGATGTTCTGTGCTTTCATTTGATTTGAATGATGTCTCATTCATGCCTACAACCAGGCCTAGCAGCCTAAAACACAATCCATTAGAAATATAACCAACAACTATATTTTAGAAATAAATACCTCTGCAATTATATACAACTGATATTAATTGTACAATCTAAGCAGTTTAACCGTGGCCCTGAGTGCTGAACCCTCGAGTGCATATACCCTTGATTTGCTACAGTTACACAAAATACTGTTCTCTCTAAAGAATCACCTCTCTCTAGATATGGAGCTGATAATCTCTACATCTATGTGAAACAGCAAGCAGAATAAACTAGTTCTGTATCCTGACCATAGTAATTTGTTACTTGGATGCATATTTCAGTTCATAATAACTAGCAGACAGAGGTCAGGAGCTCAAAATCCAATCTTATAAGGTAGAACAGCGACACCTGCTGACCATATAAAAAATATTCTGCAAGCTTGCAAACTTGCAAAACATCAATTTCTGAATAACTTTTAAGAATATATTCCTAGGTAACGATTCAAGTGATCATGGACTCCCAAGCCCCATACAAGCAAAAAGGCAAAAAAAAAGCCTTATTTCATTCTCAAGCCTTGCTCACACAGAACCATAACCTTAAATCAAGTCAGCTCCATTTGAGAGAAAGAACTTCAGGTTTGGCTATGAACCTAAAAAGGAACACCTGCAGAAGTTCACAGATCATGTTTCTATTTGCAAGATTTTTTCTGAATCTACTCTTCATTCTCACTAGTTTCAAATACATACTGTATACTACTTGCACCCCCATTCACACGCAACTCCAAATTAGTGAACAATGGAAACAAACTGATAAACAAGTCTTTCAAACCTGGTGGGTTTCCATGTTTGAAGTTAACAACAAATCACAGTATCCCAAAAACCAGAAAGTTACTAATTAAGCATATAGGAGAAGAAGGGGAACAAGGTACAGGGCTCATGCCTGAAACATTACATCTGAACCATCCTCCCCATGCACCACTCACACAAACATCCCATAACATCTCACCAGATGAGCCAGTGGTTAGAAGTATTTCATTTTAGTATACAAAAACTAAAGCTCTGAGAGCCAATAGTGATGGTGGTTTTAATACAGCAGCCTGTTTTCAGTGGCTGAAACTTTTTTGACCAGTGTTTCCCTTGACCTATTGGGCCATTGGCTGTGGCTCTCCACTAGGGTGACAACCCTATAGGTTGTCACCCTAGTGGAGAGCCACAGCCAATGTATAGGGTGCCACATTGCCACACTGCCACATTGTATAGGGTGGCAGGTTTTTTGTGAGGATTCCATGGCTCCCCTGGCTGGTTTCTGAGGCTCCCCAGGGAACAACGACTCACAGTTTGGGAAACACTGCCTTAAGTGTTTTATTGTTGTGTGAAGTTTATTTGATTTCTGGAACAAACTGGCAAAACCACTACTTTCTGCAAATCTACGCACAAAGTGCTTTAATCTGCTAGCATCGTTGTATAGAAACAAATAAATGACCTATGAGATTTCCCAAGCTGCCTCTGAAAATAGATAAACTTAGGTGACAAGGGAAAGTAGGTAGATAGTGAATCTCAAGCCTAGAAATAGTACCTAGAAATGGACCCTGGAATACTTCTCTAGAAAATAAGTGATAATTTAAACACTTGGGGCACAACTGAAAAGTCTTCTGTGCCAATCCTAGTCATGCAAAAGGAGGATATCTAGTGAAAGATGAAGTACCTATCTCTTCCTATCTCTCCGCCAGACATATTGGCCTAAGGTGAATAAAATTCTCCACCAGCCCTGAATTTATTTCAAAACCTCACCAGTTCAGGCTCTCTCTTAGAATACAGGTCCTGCACTTGGAAAATAAAACACATTATATTAAGAAGATGCCTAAGCTGTTTTTAGGGGCGGTACATAAGCAGGTTACAAAATAGATTTGTAATGAGCAATATATGTCTATATTTGTGTTGTTCTTCATTTGTTTAGAAGTTATTTTGGGTTTAGGTTCCTCTTGTATTTTAGTCTCATATTAGCATCTTTCCTGGGTCATGTCCTGCTTCAAAAACAGGAAGTCTTGCTTTGGGTGCTGGAAATATTTCTTACTTCTATAATCTTACTTCTCTGGATATCAGTTTCAGGAAGAAAGATTATTACAAAACATCGGAACAACCCTTATATCATAAATACAGTAAAAAATTAAGCACTTCCCACTTTAAAATAAAAGGGCCTTGAGTTCCTCATGCGCTTAATTCTTCCCTACTGAAACAAACTTGGTTTAAACATACTTTACTTTGGTTCTATCAAGCCCTTAATGCAGTGCTTCCCAACATTTCTGACCACAACCCTAAATGCATTTTTTCTCTCAATTCAGCGACCCATGGAGTTGGTATATAATAATAACAATAACTTTAGTTAATGTTAACAGGCTGGGGTCAGACATACCAGAAGGTTAACTCAGCTCAGTGAAACCATATTTCAAAAATTCGCATTTATGCTATAACTTGCGCTTGAACATATTTTCTAATTAAACAGTCTGCGGGGGTCAATCGTCACTAGGGGTTCTCCTTGAAACCCTATTCTGGCCAGGAGGACTCTCCCTAACCTCCTTATGGTCTCCACTGACCGCCCATGTAGTCTGCCCCTCCCAGAAGATCTTAACCCTTCGCTAAAGTGTCCTCACACTTCCAACGGCCCTTCTTGCTTTCTTTGCCGTTCCCCATCTTCATCCCGTGGCAACCCCTTCATTCTTCCTTCTCTTTTTCCTCTCTCAGCTCCCACCAGCCCACTCTCCCAGGTTCTCTTCCTCACCTCTTCCACTGCCCAGGTTTCCTTTTCCTGTATCTGTCCTTCCCTCTCTTCTGGACCCTGACCAATCTCTCTGAGCTTTTTTTTTCTCCCCACTACCCTAACCTGGGTGTCAAGGACTGAGCCTTTTTGTTTCTCCTCCATCTTCCCCTTTCTCTGCCTCTGCTGTGCCTGCACTCTTTCTCCTCTCCCACAGTTTGTTCTCCCATCTCTCTCTCTCTCTCTCTCTCTCTCTCTGTCAGCCCTCAGTCTTCTTGTCTTCCTTCTTCTCCTGGTTCCCTGGTCCACCTTTTATACCTGCTTCCTTCCCTCCCTTCTCTCTTCTTCAACCTCTCTTGCCATACTCCTTCCCAGGACCAATTGTGAGAGCTAATATCACCCTTCCGTGATCAGTCTTGTAAGAGCAGCCCTGCCTGGCTCATCACCATGGCATGTGGGTCAGCTGGCACCAGCCCAGCCAATCTCAGGAGGTCCATGCTCACCATTGCAGTATACAGCTTGAATGGCACCACACCTTCCCACGACCCTCAGAACAGCCACATGACCCTCATTTGGGTCGCAATCTTGGATCTGGAAACCACTGCTTTAATGTCTTAGATGGTTCTTGTGCACAAGAGTTTGTTCTGAAACACAGAAAGCTGTCTTATACTAACTCAGACCATTGGTCCATCCAGCACAGGATTAACCATACAGTACTGAATGACCTTTTCAAGGTTTCAGATAAGAATTTTCCTTTGTTCCTCCTGGAAATGCTGGGAGTTGAATCTAGAACGTTCTGGATGCAAAGCAGGTACTTTTCCATTTATGCTTTTCCATCTTTCTGGGCAATGTATAAGAGGCAGTAAAACTTCATTCTGTATGCAGAAATTGCTCTAGCAACCATTTTCTACTGAAATTAATCAAGCTCCAATCTTGATGAGGTACAATATATCAATGATTCCAGTATGGACATCACTGAAGAGAAGCGGCTCTCCATTTCAGTAGCTCCTCTTCATTTCAGTAGGATTTATGAACGAGCAGTTGCTACTAAATTGTACTTCTGCTTGTACATGAAAAACTATTCTCTACTCAGTCAAATTTGGAATGCTTTACAAATGCTTAAAAACATAATTCAGAATTTCACCCTAATCAACCCCTAAAGGGGCAAATCTAAATTCTAGGGTGAATTATGACTTAGGCCAGGCTGATTTTTTCCCCTGTGCTACTGCCTGAGAGAGGCCTGTGGCATACATGGCAACTGAGGCCATGCTGGCCCTTTTAACTTAACCCTTTTTAAGTCAGTATGGCAAGGAATAGTAACAGTAAGATAACAGAAAAGTAACAGCCATTTTAGTGTTCACTTTGAACAGTGAAATGAAGTGTATTTCTATGCATTAAGTGTATTTCTTAATGCAAAGTTCTGCTACCCCAAGATTTTGACAAGCCTTTATTCTGAGAACTTGTGCTATCACCAGCCCTCGCTCTGTTTATTCCTGTGTACCAGTGAGAGGAGAGTTAGGGGAAGCACTGGCTCAAGAGTTGTGTGGCACAGTCTAGATTGCCTCACAGGAGGCACTGCTCTGCTTTCCCCTATGTTCCAGTGAGAAGAGAGTTAGGGAACAGCACTGGCTCAAGAGTTCTGTGGTACAGTCTAGCTTGCCTTACAGCAGGCATTTTCTCTTGACTATAGTTGCTGTAAATAATAGTGGAGGGTCCCTCAAATTAAGTCAGTATGGCAATTGAGTATTTAAATGCCAGTGGGGAGATGGTGCCTCACACTATTCTCCTCATCACAGGAGACTGAGCCTGCCTCTTCTGGTCTTTCTCCTATTGTATGTATGACACTCAGCTAATGGCTAGGGAAGTTCATCGTGAGGCACGTGGTGGACAGCTGGGCAGAGTTCTCCATTAGTCCCATGACAGCGAGGGGGATAACTACACCAGCTCTGCTGAGTACCTTAATCACATGTCCCAATCCTTTACTTATGGTGGTTTATGCAAGCTGATGGTGACTGGGCAACTGTTCAAGTTCATCATCGAGTTTTAATGCAATGGGGAGCTCTATGGGAGTCTCAGCACTGAAGAGCACCCCATGACTAGACTCGGCCAGTAGAGTCAAGGGGAACTTGAGTTGATTAGCTTAAGGCATCAAGGGATCATATCTATGGCCCATCATCTGGAAACTCTGTCAGGAAGAACATGAGGGTCCACCTGAGAGGCAATGTCTCCACTGGGCAATTCTCCGAACTTCTACTCAAAAGAGAGGATGGAGAATATCCCAAGTCTGAGGGAAAGGTTACCATCCCTACAAGCCTGGGCTTAGTAGTGATGACACTAGCAGACAGCACAACTAGGATATACCCTGATATCACTGATATCGAAGAGAAGACCATGGAATGGATGTGCAACCGTGCCATTTTGAGCCCCAAAAATGATAAAGCTGCCATCATTAATGATATTCTACTTAAGTCGTTCGAAGGGGCAGAAATGCAGTACAGGTCTGTGGACTCGGTAGTATAAACTGATGATGCAGTCCATTACCCTGTGGAGGTCCTCAACCTTCCTGGCTTCCCATCCCACAAGCTTCTCCTCAAAGTGCTTCAGTAATGCTGCTTTGGAACCTCAACCCACTTGAACAGCACCAGGCTTCGAGTGAAGGCCCTCCACAGGAACATCATCAAGGCCACCGGCTGTGCTGGGGTGAAGTTGGTGTTCATACCATGCATACCACTCATACCATCAGAGTACCCCTTCAAGAAACTGCAGTTCTCCTTCAAGGTCTGCTTTGCTATCTCCTTGTTATTTTTCATCAAATATTATATTTCAAATTTCACTTCATCATTTTTCTGCATCCACTTCGCTTCATTCATTCATTTACAGGTGCAACCTATTTATCCATTAATTTTTTATCTGCTGATTTATCTCAGTGAAAATCAGGTGGGGGGAATTGAAAGTAATACACACCTTTGCCTCCTTTGCCCTGCACTGGAGTCTCTCTCCTGAGGCAGCCCAAAACACTGCAAAAAGGCTCTGCCTCGCCCAGGCAGGGAAATAGCCCTGGAGCCATGGAAGAGGTTCCCCTTTCGAAGGAACAGTAACACTCCAGGAGCCCCTGAGCCAGCAAAGAGGCTGAAGAGGGGAAGGGGGGCAGAAAACCTCTGTAGCCAGAACATGTGCAGCAAGGTGGGGTGCTCTCGCGTGCGCGCTCTCTCTCTCTCTCTCTCTCTCACACACATACACACAGACAGGTGCTGTAGAAAAAGAGGGGATAGCTTTAAAAAACCCAGGGAGTGTTTGCTGAATCCCCCCCCCCTTCAGACTGAGATGGTGCAGGCTCTCCATGCTCCAGCCTACACAAACAAAACAGCCCAGTAAGCAAGTCTTCCCAGAAAGCAAAGCATGAGATTTAGGCTACAATCCCATCCACGCTTTCCTGGGAGTAAGCCCCATTGACTAGAATGGGGCTTACTTCTCAGTAGGTAGGCATAGGACTGGGCTTTCAGGCTACAATCCAATCCACACTTTCCTGGGAGTAAGCCCTATTGACTACAGTGGGGCTTACCTCTGAGTAGAAATGCACAGGACTGGACTCTTAAAAGCTCAGCAACCCACCTGTGAAAGAAGTGGGGAGGACTGAGTACGGAGCGGGGGAGGCAATTGAGAACCTCTGCCTTAGTTTCCTTCCAGCCCCAAGTGTCAGGCTGCAGCGTATTTGTGTAACTCTATGCAATTTAGCACAACACGTTTTTTCTTAATCGTGGAGGGTCACGGAACGGAACTCACGCACATAAATAGGCTCCACCTGTATATACTTTTTCTTAATTTGTTTTCCTTTACTTTTGTAAATACATTTGCGAAGCACAGGTACTATACTATTATAGCACAAAACCAATTCAAAATACAAAAATAACAATTTAATAAACAAAAAAAATTGATGGAACCATGACTTTCAATAATTACAGGGGTAGTTGTGCTAAATTTCAATTGTTCGTTGCACTCAAAAGAAAGTTTATTGGAATAAAAATGGATTTAAAGTCGTTAAATACCATAGCGAAGCCTGGGTATCACGCTAGTAAAAATATATGCCACATTAATAAAAACAAGGTTCCTCTTGTTTATGGCCTGAATATTTGGGGATTCTGTCTTCCGTGGTCCCAATTAATCTGAAGCTTCATCACTTAGTCTGGACTAAAACATTCCTGAAGTTAGGCTTTGGAAAGAAAAAAATCAAAGACACTTTAAAATGGCTAGACACAGAGAGCTCATACTGTCAGACCACTGGCTTATCTAGCCTTGTACTGTATGGTACTGACCTTCCTGAGGTGTTCATATAGCAGAGGTACTTCCCAGCCCTGCTATTCAAGATCCTTTTAAATAGAAATGCCAACAATTGAATCTTCCATTCAACACACAAAGCAAGATGCTCTACTACTGCATACTGGCCACTCACCCATGCAATGATTTTCCAAAGTGGGATTTCGGAACTTTATGAAGATCAACATATTTTCAAAACTCCTTGAGAATAAAGATACCCAAAATCATATGACACTTCTGAAAACAAGCTTTATTCGCTAATAACATCACAAACATGGGGGATAGGAGAGTCTAGGGAACCCTATGACAGCAGTTCCCAAACTTTTTAGCACTGGGACCCACTTTTAAAAATGACACTATCTACAACACTTGGAAGAAGAGCAAATGTCCAACCTGAAAAACTAATTCAATTTCGGAGATTAGTTGAAAATGGTTTTCCTACACAACAGTAGCTAAGGGGTTTAAAAAAAAAGTCCTATGATTAAAGCAGTAGATGCAAAGTCTGATGACCTTCATAACTCCCTGATGCAAGGCTTCCTAGTATCAATTTATCCTTGCTGATATTATCACCATTCATCTATGGAAGTGGATTCATAATCTTTCCGACAAATCCACAGACATTAGTAGCCCACATGCCTGTGAATAACTATGGTAGTTATTTCTAGCACACCAATATCCTGGATCTACACTTTTGCAATGCACAAAATCTTCCCTGCCTTTGAGGCTTTTCTTTGACGATATTCTTACTTGCCACAGTAACCAGGTCACCAGGTGAGTGGCTGCTTACCAGGTTGGTTCACTAAAAACAACACAGCTTTAACATGCTCTCATGCTGAGTTTTATCAGAAACACAGAGACAATTTTAACACTATAGCATCTAAGAAACATTTGTCACAATCCTTGTCGTGCTTAACCTCACAACAACCCATTTTGCAGTGGGGAAATTGAACATACCACAATGATGTGCTCACAGTCAACTGGTACACCAAGGGTTGAATAGGGATACAAATCAAGGGCTTATTCTAAAACGCTAGTCCCTTGCAGTGGAGTATGAAGAGAATAGCCAGGGGTGGCGACACTGGGTGCCAGGCTGCAGGGGGATGTCCAAGAGACTACCCTAAGATGGCAGTAGCAGCAGGGGTGACCCTAGCTGCAGCTACCATTTGGCTAGCGCTATCTGCAGCTGCCAGCAAGAGAAGCAAGCTATTTGATATGATTCACTGGCGATTCTGGTCCCTGCGTCACGAGGGGCCAGAAACACAGGGTGCCACCCCCGCCTGCCAAGCAACACCCCCCTGCAGCCCAGGGGTCTTTGAAGGGCCTTTACACCCCACTTCCAGTTTACAAATATAAATATACAAACTTACAAAATTTGCATGTGTGTGCGTACAAACACAAAGTTCAATAAAAAATGTTCACCATCTGCACTTCTTCTCTGGTCATTATTATTCATTTCATATCATGACTATTACTGAAAATAATTTTGTTGAGGGGAGAGCCAAAAATTTATGGACCCCAGGTGCCAAATGACCCTGATATTCTGCTGGTCCCTTCAAGTACTTACACCAATGCAGTACTACTGAAGCCAGTGGAGCTACTTTAGAGGACATGGGCAACAGAATATGCCTCTTCAAAGTACAAATACAACACTTAGTTCCATTCTGGTGTGCTACTAGGAAGTTATACGCCAATTATACTTGGTCAATTATACCCTGTTGAGCAATGAATGAAACTGCCATTGTAGGCTGCAGAGTCTGGGCTGCCTGAAATAAATGCAAACAGGTATTACTACTCAAAACCAAACAAAAATAGAAGAATGATTAATTTCTCACCTTCTTGAGAAGAGACAATGGGTGGCATGTAATCAGGAATATACTCTTTCTTCTCTTCAGCATCATTGCTCCCAGGCTGAGGAAACTGTAGGACATTATTCTTGCTGACGGGGAACGAGGGGATTTGATGTGCAAAAGTGACTGGTTCAATATTGAGAATGTAATCTTCCAGTTCATGCAGGCTGACCCCCATAAGCTTGAAAGCTTCACTTACATCCTCCAAAATTGGATCTGTCCGGCCATCTGTAACAAAAGGAAGTTTTAATAGGAAACAATTGTAAGAAAAGATTTTTTTTAGATGACCAACACAAATTCAACCAATATGCAAGAAATCATTTATTTCAACCTGTTCATTTAGCAGGTTTAATAAAGTAAAGCAACACATGCTTTGGAATGGCCTCCCAAGAAGTACACATAGCCACATCATTGCCTGCTTTAAGATGGGAAGTAAACGCCATTTTATTTCAGTAAGGTTTCTCAGACTTTGGAATTTACTGCTATTGTAGCTGCTTTTAGTCTACTATTTTCATGAGATCTGTTTTAAGATTGGTTACAAATTCATTTTTATCTTATTGGTTCATTATCATAAACCATCTTAAACATTTCCCTAAAATGGCAATGTGGAAATCAAGAAATCACTATTTTAAAAATTACTATAATGAAAAATCTCATATCTTGTTGCCCGAGTGTCCAAAAATTGGATTGCAGTGACTATGCAATATGTATTTACAAGGCTCATAAAGAATCAGAACTTCTGTGCTCATAAGCCAAACTCAGGCATACTAAGAAACCCAGAATCAGATCAGCATACCTGTATCTGTATCTAATCATAAGTGGAAACCCACAATAATTTGTGGTAAGTAGAGGAGGCCATGTAGAGACAAAGTAAACTCTCTATCCTTCTCATCAACTTCCAACCAATTTCACCCTAATTCTCCACCAATACATCCCCTCTGGAAGACATACTTTAGTTATAGTAACATATCTTACAACATGGTGAGATGCATGATATTTGGGCTACACGGTGAGACGCAAAATGCTACAAACTAATAAGCCAGGGCTTTTCAAACTGGGGCGCCACAACACCCCAGCCAGAGAGCCCTGGCCACTTTCCCCTTAAGGGGCAGGGACAGGGGGGAGGCAACAACGCGATCCCTAGGATTGCGTTGCTAAGGGGGCTGTAGAGACTGGCATGTACTCACCAGTCCCTGCAGCAGCCTGTTGGGGATGTGGGGAGCCCTGCACAAGTGTCTGCAAGGCTCCCCGCAGTTAAAAAGTGAAAGTGGAGCTATCTTTTTCAAGTACTCCTAAAGGTCTGTCGAGTGCCCCTGAGGGTGTATATACCCCAGGTTGGGAACCACTGTTCTACTGGTATGCTGTTTACAGTGCACTTACTCTGATGGTGTTGACAAAAAGCTTGTGAAGAGCAGAATTAAAAAAATTAAAGAATAAAAATGTATCTTATGATCTTTTACTATATTTTTAATAAATTAGAGACTACAGTTCTTAGGTAACAATTACTAGCAGGTTAGTTTTCAGGATCTGGCCTCAGGTAAAATCAGACAAAACTACAGTCAGACACCCCCCTAAGTTTAACCTCCGACTTATCCAAGGGTCATAGAAAATTCCATGATTTTGGCTCAAAAACCTGCCCAACTTATCTGTGAGGTAGACTTATAGGCGAGTGTCTGTGGTATGGTGGCTTATGCGAATCACCACCAACCTTCAGTCACCTTGAATCCAGACAGAAAGCCCGCATTCCAGAAATTCAAAACCAGTTCAACTATAGGAACACTGTTAAGGTAACACACAAAAATGGCAACTGTTTAAAAAAAAACACATAGCTTCCATACCCTTGTTTTTCAGCATTCAATAGTTTGAAGACTATTATAAAATGGTATAACTATCAACTGTTTACCTCTGTTAATTAAGACAGGTTATCTGCTCCACACTGATCTGAATCAACTAACACAGCGCTTCCCAAACTTGTCTCTGTTGCAAGGCTCTCCACGCTCCAGACACAGTACTCGAAAACCAAAAATAAGTGGTGGTGATGCATAATGCCATTGCTCAGTTACTCCGGGTGGAAAACCACAGAGCAACTCTGAAAATGGCAGTAAGAGTCTCAGGATCAGCGGGTGGGTCCTTCCAGCAATGAAAACCTTGCACATGGAGCCCACCCACCAAGCCTTTGCTCCACAGTCTTCAGTGTCATGCTGTGGTCTCACTGCTGAGTGGCAAGGGCCCTGCAATACATGTGCATTTGTTGCGATACCCTGGGGGAACCCTCCAAGCTAACAGATCAGACAAGCACTGCTAGATTTCAGAACCTTCTGCATAAATCTCCTTGCTACCCATTCCCAGACCAAACCACACAATATCCACTGTAACTAATATGGGAAATATTCCAACAGCACTTCACAGATACCATGGAGAAAGACAAACCATTTTCAAAATTGCTGTGAGAATTGCTAGATGCTGGGAAGAAACTTCTTGGAAGGGGTTCTCTGATTGTCCTCATATTTATCCTCTGAAACAACTCAGCAAAGTTTCTATGTTCTTTATGTCTATAATGCATATATTTATTCACAAATGCTACATCTCCTTGTCATGGCAAGTCAATTAAACTTCCCCACAGTCAAGATGGTTTTCTTTCCCCAACCCTACTTTCCCCAACCCTACAGGTGCAACCTTTTTATACACGGATTTTTTATTTGTGGATTTATCTCACCGAAAATGCTGGGGGGGGGGGTTTCAAAGTCTCACACACACCTTTGCCTCCTTTGCCCCACATTCAACGTGGCGAAGAACATGCTGCCAGGCTCGCACTGGCCCTCAATCTCGCAGGAGGCAGGAGTGATAAGGACAGCAAGAGGGGGTGAGGCTTCAGCAGCCAGCACAGGCCCATGCAGGCCTCAAATGGGCCGGCCAGCCTGCTGGAGAGGAGATTTGTTGAGTGACTTCTAGCTCCAGGTAAGGGGGAAAAAAACAAAACAGTAGCACTGTTTGAAGGAACTTGGTGTGAATGGGGGGGGGGGAAGCCAAGTGGGGTTCAAACTATGCTCCAGTGTGGAGCTGGAAGTAGGAGGGGCCAGCTGGAGAGGAGGCTTACTGGCTTATGGAGCGCTGGATGACTTAGACTGAGAAAAAAAAGGTTGCAGTAGCTGCTGGGTGCTTAGTTGCTTTGCATGGGGAGGGGGGTAAGCAAGTAAATGAAGGCACTTTGAGAGCACATCTGTGTGTGTGTGTGTGTGTGAGAGAGAAGGGGGGTGAGGAAGCTGAGTGAGGTTCAGACTATGCTCAGGAGCAGAGTTGGAAGGAGGAGGAATTTTTCAAAATCCATTCACACTTCTGCCTCTTATATATTGATTGATTGAGCCAAAAAGTCTGGAGACCCCTCGTCTTATATAAACAGTATTATTAGAACACACATCTACAGTTTTCCCTTATCTCCTTGACAATCTCTCTTTTCTTCCATTACCATTACTATTTATATAACAGGAGACCTGATGTAGCATAGCAGCTAAGAGATGAGCTGCACATCCAAACTACCCTGGTTTGAATCCCATGTCTGCCGTGAACTCACTAGGTGGTCTTCTGCAAACCATTCCCTACCAGCCTCAGCTCTCCAACTACAGTACTGGGATAATAATACTTCCCCTACAGATCTGCTCTAAATGCTATAACAAAATACATATGATGCACACTACATGCTCTATCAAAAGCACTATCTGTTGCATATAATAAAAAAATATTACCACTGCACATTTGGTGCTCAGGCCAATCCACATCCTTCACTTTGTGACAACCTCCTCCTCGCAGCTGGTCTCTCAACCCGATATTCCTTGCCCCTGTTGCTATCTTTTCCCCCTCGTATCCACTTCCCAACCACTTATCAGCTTTCCTTAGCCCAGAAGTTTGTTTCCCTCCATGATGGGCCTGCTCCCATGCATGCTTCTATCACACTGTCAAGGTGTGGTATCACACTCCAGGGATGTGTGGTGGGTGGGGAGGTAGAGCCTCCCCACTGGAGTCCTTCGAAAAGCACCACCGCTGTGTGAGGTGCCCAAGCACCCACAACCCACACGCAGAGTGGCAGATCTCACACGGTGGCAGCACTTTTCAAAGGACTCGAGTGGGGAGGCTCTGCCCCATCTGCCTCCCCAGCTGCCGCATGTCACTGTATCACACTCATATGATATCACATGCTTCTATCACACACACCAAGGTTTGTTGTTGTCTTCTCCTCCACCTCCCCCCATCACCCCAGGGCTCCACCTCCCCCTTAGCACCCTGTCATCAAGACAAGCACACAGCTCTCCCCCTATCCACCCCTGCAGCGACCCCATGGCTCCACTCCCCTGCCCACCAGGCTGGCACCGTGGCTGCCCCACAGCCCCCTGCCCTGCCCTCCGCAGGTAGCCAAGCCCCGGCAGCACTCACAGAGCTCGCAGTAGCGCCGGCAGCCGCGGCCCAGGCTGTGCAGGTAGCGCTGCAGCACGTCGGTGAGGAGGTCGCAGGCGGAGAGCTGCACTGAGTCCCAGCCCAGCGCCTGGCACACCTGCGCCACCGACACGCGCAGCAGGCACCGCGAGTAGCTCTCGCACATCCTCGCCTCACTGCGGAGCCGGCACCGGCGCCGCGCCCCGAGAGACCCACCGGGCGGCCATGGCCGAGGCGGGGGAGGGGAGCCAGCCGGCACTGGCCGTTCACGCCGGAGACCCCTCAGCCGCCGCCGCCATCTTGGGGTCGCCCTGGCAGCCGCCGAGCCCAGAGCGCGTCGATGGGCAATCGCGGGCCCGCCCCCAATCGATTGCTCTGGCAGCTGCTATCCAGGCAGAACAGGGACAGATGCAAAAGTTTTCTGGCGCGGTTTTGAGTGACGTCACTGAGTACGTCACGCTAGTGCTAGTCCTGTTGCATCTTCACCTTACTTTAAGGTAGATGATGACTGTTGCCACACTGGTGTTCTTGCTCTTCGTCTCTCTTGCTCAGCCCTGTGAGGCTGCAGTCCTAGCCACACTTTCCTGGGAGTAAGCCCCATTGACTATCAAGGGACTTACTTCTGAGCAGACATGCATAGGATTGGGGTCTAAGCCAGGCTCTGTGCCTAGACCAGCGCAGGCCTAGGCCTGTTTCTTTGGGAGGCCCTGAAACGGACAAAGTGGGTGCAAATCAGGGACATGCAGTGGGTGGGGAGGCAGGTGAGGCAGAGCCTTCCTACCTACTCCTCCACTGGAGTCCTTTGAAAAACAGCGCCACTGCCGCGTGAGGTGCTCAAGCACACTCAACCCACGCGCTTGCAGGCAGCACATGGGTTGGGCACTTCACACGGCAGCAGCGCTTTTCGAAGGACTCCAGTGGGGAAGCTCTGGCTCACCTGCCTCCCCACCCACCACCTGTCCCTGTATCACACTCACATGATATCACATGCTTGGTTTGTGTGTGCTCGCACACCTCACACAGCGGTGGTGCTTTTCAAAGGACTATGGTGGGGAGGCTCTGCCTCACCTGCCTCCCCACCCACCACATGTCCCTGTCCTGCTGCCCTCCCTCTGAGAAACCTAGAGGCGCAGCTTGAAGCTGTTTCTCAAGTCAGAGTTGTAGCTGGTTGCCCTGGAGATTGTTCTGTCAAGAAATGCCTTGCCTGGCTTAGCATGGTGTGCCTCCTGTGCCCCTTTGTTGAGATGGTAGATGTGGCTGTAATAACACATCCCCTAGTCACCTGAAGACAACTGCTGGAGTCCATGCTACATTGATCCTTTGAACCATATGTACATATATGTTTCTGAGCTCAATTCTTGGTGCCAGTTATTTCCTTTAAACTTAGACCAAAATCCTAACCAACTTTCCAGCACTGACATAGCTGTGCCTATGGGGCATGTGCTGCATCCTGCAGTTGGGTGGCAGTCATGGAGGCCTCCACAAAGTAAGGTAAGATTGTTCCCGTACCTTAGAGTTGCATTGCCCTTACCTCGGTGCTGGAAAGTTGGTTAGGATTCAGCCCTCAATGTGATAAAGGTAGGTCGAG
Organism: Tiliqua scincoides; assembly: GCF_035046505.1. NCBI lineage: Eukaryota > Metazoa > Chordata > Lepidosauria > Squamata > Scincidae > Tiliqua > Tiliqua scincoides. The sequence continues at coordinate 32,282,354 of NC_089827.1, read as the reverse complement.
TACATTGTACTGTCTCCCTCTCCCTCTCCTTCCCCCCCCCCCACACCCCAAATGAGCCTGCCCATCCTCTGTGGTCTTAATCTAGAGAGACATAAGAACAGCCCCACTGGATCAGGCCATAGGCCCATCTAGTCCAGCTTCCTGTATCTCACAGCGGCCCACCAAATGCCCCAGGGAGCACACCAGATAACAAGAGACCTCTTCCTGGTGCCCTCCCTTGCATCTGGCATTCTGACATAACCCATTCCTAAAATCAGGAGGTTGCGCATACACATCATGGCTTGTACCCCATAATGGATTTTTTCTCCAGAAACTTGTCCAATCCCCTTTTAAAGGCGTCTAGGCTAGACGCAAACACCACATCCTGTGGCAAGGAGTTCCACAGACTGACCACACACTGAGTAAAGAAATATTTTCTTTTATCTGTCCTAACCCGCCCAACACTCAACTTTAGTGGATGTCCCCTGGTTCTGGTATTATGTGAGAGTGTAAAGAGCATCTCCCTATCCACTCTGTCCATCCCCTGCATAATTTTGTATGTCTCAATCATGTCCCCCCTCAGGCGTCTCTTTTCTAGGCTGAAGAGGCCCAAACGCCGTAGCCTTTCCTCATAAGGAAGGAGCCCCAGCCCCGTAATCATCTTAGTCGCTCTCTTTTGCACCTTTTCCATTTCCACTATGTCTTTTTTGAGATGCGGCGACCAGAACTGGACACAATACTCCAGGTGTGGCCTTACCATAGATTTGTACAACGGCATTATAATACTAGCCATTTTGTTCTCAATACCCTTCCTAATGATCCCAAGCATAGAATTGGCCTTCTTCACTGCCGCCGCACATTGGGTCGATACTTTCATTGACCTGTCCACCACCACCCCAAGATCTCTCTCCTGATCTGTCACAGACAGCTCAGAACCCATCAGCCTATATCTAAAGTTTTGATTTTGTGCATGACTTTACACTTACTGACATTGTGCTGGGACCCTCTTGCATGTCCCAGCACCCTCAGAGGTATTGTAGGTATGCAGATAACAGGGGGCCTTGGCCTGAGACATGTGTCTTGCCTCAACTATGCTCACACTGGAATGGGGGCTGGAAACTTTTAAAGTAGTTTTTACTCTGCTGTAATTTCCCAGCTTTTATGGGTTTTTAAAATTTATTTAGTGGCATATAACCCATGTTTCTGCATCTGACAAACCCCCAAGCCAGCTTTGTTTTATATGTTTAATTTTGCCATCTCTCTTTCTCTGCCATAGTTAATTTTATTTACAATATTGCTTGTAGACTGTTGTTTCTAATTGATTGTGAACCACTTTGTGTGAGAAGCAAAAGCAAGACAGAAATATTTTAAAATAAAAGGACATAGGCCCCTGTTCTCAGGATTACAATCTGGCACAATTTTTTTTTCATTCTAGGTGTTAAACAAGCACAGCAAAACTAGGAAGATTGTGGTAACACCAGCAGAATCACACATGCAAGAGTCTTGTGGCAAACTTAATGACTACATTGAAGCCTTATGTGAGGCTCCCACATACCAATACTATAAATGTCACTGTGGCCCTGAAGATTCTCCACTGCCTTGTGGCTACATCCAGTTGTGGAAAAGGCTTCAGGAGTCAACCTCGAGGCAAAATCAGGAGCCGGAGTCCCTTAGGCAGTTCATGGCTGAACACAGTCACATTCTGGCAACTCCTGCAACGCTGCTGGAACCAACCGTATTGGCTTCTGCCTTTCCATTGGACCATTCCAGCGACATGGAGAGGGGGGATTTGCTGCATGGGTAACAGCCTATCCTCCATACCTTCTTTACCCAGGCTTCGCGCACTGGAGAGGACACTCCAACTTCGCCATACGGCGTCGGCACAACACGGGAAGCAGCAGTTTACCGGTTATAAGTCTTTGCTCGATTGGCGTAGAGCATGACGCCAGGGGCTGCTTCCGACGGTGCGAGAGATCATTGCATCTCATTGGGCAGCTACCGCCCGCCTTAAGCTGGGCAGTCCCCAGCCAGTAAGGTGTTGCCTCGCCACGGTCCGTTAACCTCATGGGGTGCGTGGGGTTTAGGGTGAAAACCGACAAGCGGATCGACAACTCTGCACCATGCAACAGAAAACTAATGCACTAAAGCTGGGCACCTGGAACGTTAGGACAATGACACCTGGCTTCTCTGATGACCTGCAAGAAATAGACGACGCACGCAAAACAGCTGTCATCGACATGGAGCTGAGCAGACTGCAGATGGACATCGTCGCCCTTCAAGAGACTAGGCTGCCAGATTCCGGATCTGTCAAGGAGAGAAATTTCTCATTTTTCTGGCAGGAAAAACCACCAAACGAAACCAGGGAACATGGCGTTGGCTTTGCGGTCAAAAATACCCTGCTGGAATCCATCATCCCACCTACTGTGGGAAATGAAAGAATTTTGTCCCTGCAGCTCCAGTCATCAGCAGGACCTGTCACTCTCATCAGTGCTGATACACCGACTCTGTCGTCTCCAGCAGAAGCCAAAGACAAATTCTATGATGACCTGGCCACCACTGTCAAGAAAATCCCTGTAAAAGAGCCATTGTTCATCCTCGGCGATTTCAATGCTAGAGTTGGTGCTGATAACAGTTCATGGCCCACTTGCTTAGGTCAGTTTGGCACTGGGAGGATGAACGAAAATGGCCAACGCCTGCTAGAGTTTTGCTGTCATCACGGTCTCTGTGTCAGCAACACGTTCTTCAACACAAAGCCCCAACATAGAGTCTCTTGGAGACATCCAAGATCAAAGCACTGGCACCAGCTTGACCTGATCCTCACCAGACGCTCCAGCCTTCCCAGCATCAAGATCACACGCAGTTATCATGGTGCTGCCTGCGACACTGACCACTCCCTGGTGTGCAGCAGAGTGAAACTGCAAACAAAGCGACTGTATCACACGAAAAAGGAAGGAAGACCTCGCATTGATACCAGCAAGACCCGGGATCAGAGAAAAGTGGAGGAATTTGCACAAGCGCTTGAGGAATCTCTTCCAGGCCCGGCCGACGCAAACGCATCCAACAGATGGGAACATTCCAAGAATACCATTTACAACACCGCCTTGTCCATATTCAGCAAGAAGACCAACAAGGCGGCAGACTGGTTTGAAGCCCACTTTGAGGAGTTGACACCAGTCATTGAGGAAAAGAGGAGAGCTCAAGCAGCATACAAAGCCTGTCCCAGTGAGCGCAACCTGCAGGTCCTCCGAACTGCTCGCAGCAAAGTCCAACAGACTGCCAGGAGATGTGCTAACGACTACTGGCTCCAGCTCTGTTCCGAGATACAGATAGCAGCTGACATGGACAACATCAAGGGGATGTATGACGGTATCAAGCAGGCCCTAGGTCCAACACAGAGGAAAATTGCCCCTCTGAAGTCTGCCACAGGCGAGGTCATCCAGGATCGGGCGCAGCAGATGGAACGCTGGGTGCAGCACTACTCTGAGCTATATTCCAGAGAAAATGTAGTCACCGAAGAAGCACTGAACAACATTGAGTGCCTGCCTGTGCTGGAAGAGCTTGACAGTGAACCAACCCTAGAAGAACTTCACGTGGCCCTGGACTCCCTTGCCTTTGGCAAGGCACCTGGAAAAGACAGCATCCCTGCTGAAGTCCTAAAATGCTGCAAAGAGATCATCGTCACTGAGCTGCATGAAATCCTCTGTCTCTGCTGGAGAGAAGGTGGAGTACCTCAAGACATGAGGGATGCAAACATCATCACGCTGTACAAGAACAAAGGTGACAGGGGTGACTGCAACAACTACCGCGGCATCTCTCTCCTTAGCGTTGTAGGAAAGCTGTTTGCCAGAGTTATACTAAAGAGGCTCCAGGTACTTGCAGAGAACGTCTATCCAGAATCGCAGTATGGATTCCAAGCCAACAGGTCCACCACTGATATGGTATTCTCCCTTAGACAACTGCAGGAGAAATGCAGGGAACAACGACAGCCACTCTTTATAGCCTTCATAGATCTCACAAAGGCTTTCGACCTGGTCAGCAGAGACGGCCTCTTCAAGATTCTCCCCAAGATTGGATGTCCACCCAGGCTCCTCAGCATCATCAGATCTTTCCACAAGGACATGAAGGGCACTGTTGTCTTCGATGGCTCCACATCAGACCCTTTTGACATCCGAAGCGGAGTGAAGCAGGGCTGTGTTCTTGCACCAACCTTGTTTGGGATTTTCTTCACTGTCCTGCTGAAGCAGGCCTTTGGAACTGCAACAGAAGGCATCTATCTCCGGACCAGATCAGACGGAAAGCTCTTCAACCTCTCCAGACTGAGAGCAAAATCCAAAGTCCAGCTGAAATGTCTGCGTGACTTCCTCTTTGCCGACGATGCAGCTGTCACTACCCACTCTGCCAAAGATCTCCAGCAGCTCATGGATCGTTTTAGCAAGGCCTGCCAAGATTTTGGACTGACAATCAGCCTGAAGAAAACACAGGTCATGGTTCAGGATGTGGACTCACTTCCCTGCATTACAATCTCTGAGCATGAACTGGAGGTTGTCCATGACTTTGTGTACCTTGGCTCAACGATCTCCGACACTCTTTCTCTCGATACCGAGCTAAACAAGCGCATCGGTAAAGCAGCTACCACGTTTTCCAGACTCACAAAGAGAGTCTGGTCCAACAAGAAGCTGACGGAACATACCAAGATCCAGGTCTACAGAGCTTGCGTCCTGAGTACACTTCTGTACTGCAGCGAGTCATGGACTCTTCGCTCACAACAGGAGAGGAAACTGAGCGCTTTCCACATGCGCTGCCTCCGACGCATCCTCGGCATCACCTGGCAGGACAAAGTTCCAAGCAACACAGTCCTGGAACGTGCTGGAATCCCTAGCATGTATGCACTGCTGAAACAGAGACGCCTGCGTTGGCTTGGTCATGTCGTGAGAATGGATGATGGGCGGATCCCAAAGGATCTCCTCTATGGAGAACTCGTGCAAGGAAAGTGCCCTACAGGTAGACCACAGCTGCGATACAAGGACATCTGCAAGAGGGATCTGAAGGCCTTAGGGATGGACCTCAACAAGTGGGAAACCCTGGCCTCTGAGCGGCCCGCTTGGAGGTAGGCTGTGCAGCATGGCCTTTCCCAGTTTGAAGAGACACTTTGCCAACAGTCTGAGGCTAAGAGGCAAAGAAGGAAGGCCCATAGCCAGGGAGACAGACCAGGGACAGACTGAACTTGCTCCCGGTGTGGAAGGGATTGTCACTCCCGGATTGGCCTTTTCAGCCACACTAGACGCTGTGCCAGAACCACCTTTCAGAGCGCGATGCCATAGTCTTTCGAGACTGAAGGTTGCCAATACAAAGGCCCTGAAGATTAATGGAGTTATGAAACTCTAGATGTACTTTCCCTACAGAGGATCAGAAACAGTATATGCATGGGAGGGCATGCTAGAGTTCACCTCTAGTAGACTTTTCCTTAAGGTTTAATGTATCAAAAGTCAGTGAAGTTTCATTTTTCTCTGGCATTATGCGCAACTGGAGTCACAGATTGACTCATCATGAATTGTTTCCACTGTTTATCCGGGTTCTTATTCTTTCACATCCACAAAGTTCAGATTAAACAAAAGGTCCCCTGTTAGAAAGTGGAGGATACAAATCTGATCTGAAATGTTTTTTAAAGGCCACAGACTGAACATACACGTAGTTTGAAAGCTTGTGGGGTGGAGAAAGGATTTGTCTATTCCTTGCGAATTGTAAAACCCCATGGGGTGGAAGGCCCCAAGTAAGTGATAAAGTCCCAGTCCTTATGGCACAAACAAGGTCTTGTTCCAGATGCCCCAGCTATATTTAATAAGTTTTTAGTAGATTACATGCTTCCAACACTGGTATCTTGGACCCACACAAAATTGCTAAGGCACCATTCTTGAACCGTAAGACATCAGTGCCTAACCCTTCAGTCCTCATGCCCATAGTTATATATACGACTATATAGTTATAGCACAACTATAAGAACTATAGCGAAGTTGGAGTGTCCTCTCCAGTGCGCAAAGCCTGGGTAACTATAGCACAACTATAAGAACATAAGAACCAGCCCACCAAATGCCCCATGGAGCACACCAGATAACAAGAGACCTCATTCTGGTGCTCTCCCTTGCATCTGGCATTCTGACATAGCCATTTCTAAAATCAGGAGGTTGCACATACACATCATGGCTTGTAACCAGTAATGGATTTTTCCTCCAGAAACTTGTCCAATCCCCATTTATCTGGTCTTAGGCTAGTTTCTCCTTTACTAACATTTATATTGTAACATCTTTAGGGAAGGAACTGGTTACTTTGTAATACATCACATACATAGTTGGTGCTTACATTTATTGAACTGAAAGTGCAAGGAGAATTGTAACCACATCATTTTAGAAACCCTAATCTATGAAATGCAGATGAAAGTACAGTATTACATTTTTATCATCTTCCATCCAAGAGCCCTGGCTAGCATGCAGAACTCCTCTCTGTTTTATTCTTACAAATACATGCGATTGGTCTGATTGACCCAAGGTGATCCAGTGAGCTTCCTGACGGAGCAGGGAGTCAAACCTGGACTGCCTCACTTTAATGCTAGGTTCATTATTCCATACTGGTTCCTTCACTTTTCTGTACTAGTCCAGATTGCATAATATGCAAATAAATGCTAGAGATGAAGGAGTTTTTTTTGTAACCTCGAGCTAAAAGAAACATTAACCTAGCTCAAGAAAACTTTAATTACAAGAACAGAATTATAGCATTCATGTTCATGCAGAACCAGCAGCAAGAAAAATATTGGACAGCTTTTGCTTTATAAGGATCCAATTCCTTCTCTTCAAGACACAGTCTTAATTTTCCGTGAAGGATTATATATTTTTTCCTAATATTTGAAAAGGGGCAGATGTTAGCCAAAAAAAACCACCCTTGCATTAGCTACCAGCATCTGCCAACAATTCTCTCCCTCCCCCAGCCAACTCAGAAGCTGGGCATTTGGCCCAGTTCAGAGCATGCCTGAGCTGGAACAATTCCATTTTAGTCTGAATTTTGCTTTGAATCCAAGTTTCAGGCAAACCTGAAAAAGTCAGTTCTTGTAATTGGTTTTAATTGATGACAGAGGAAGCAACTAGATATGGGGACAGGGGAAATCCACTAAGAACCAGGGGACATCCACTAAAATTGAGTGTTGGGCGGGTTAGGACAGACAAAAGAAAATATTTCTTTACTCAGTGTGTGGTCGGTCTGTGGAACTCCTTGCCACATGATGTGGTGCTGGCATCTAGCCTAGACGCCTTTAAAAGGGGATTGGACAAGTTTCTGGAGGAAAAATCCATTATTGGCTGGGGGATAAGAATAGGCCCTCAGTTTGGTTGTACTTGTCGTAAGAGGCGACTAAACAGCCACCGGGTAGATGGGACTCGTCAGCCTGGGAAGGCAGCTCATCTGGGAGAAGGAAAACTCTGATCCCAAACCTCCACTGCCTTGTGGCTACATCCAGTTGTGGAAAAGGCTTCAGGAGTCAACCTCAAGGCAAAATCCAGAGCCGGAGTCCCTTAGGCAGTTCATGGCTGAACACAGTCACGTTCTGGCAACTCCTGCGACGCCGCTGGATCCAACCGTATTGGCCTCTGCCTTTCCATTGGACCATTTCAGCGACGTGGAGAGGGGGGACTTGCTGCATGGGTAACAGCCTATCCTCCATACCTACTTTACCCAGGCTTCGCGCACTGGAGAGGACACTCTGTTCCAGAACCACCATTCAGAGCGTGACACCATAGTCTACCGAGACTGAAGGATGCCAACATATCATGTCAGAATGCCAGATGCAAGGGAGGGCACCAGGATGAGGTTTCCTGTTATCTGGTGTGCTCCCTGGGGCATTTGGTGGGCCGCTGTGAGATACAGGAAGCTGGACTAGATGGGCCTATGGCCTGATCCAGTGGGGCTGTTCTTATGTTCTTATGTTGAACAGGCCACTAGTCCCTTCTTGGTTAGCCTGATTTCAGCCACTCCTATGACTAGAAGTGTTTATTTTTGTTGGTAAAAACACAAAATACCACATTTTGGTGTTTTAAGACATCTAAGAAATTAAAATAGATTACTTTCCCAGTTAGAAATAATACTGTGGCTGCAAAGGCAGAAAGTGGTGTTTTTTCAAAACACAAAATCTGCAAATAATAATGCATTTTCAAACACCTCTACCTATGACTAACAGAGGACAAAAATTCACAAGGTGCTGACCTGTACCACTTCAGTTTGCAGACTTGAAATCTCCCCTATAGAATACTCCTACCGATAAAGCCTCCCCTCCAGGATAGCTTTATCATCTCAATGACAGCTTGGCTGTAGTGGAGAGGCATTTAGCCAGAACATAATGACATAGGAATCTGCCTTCAAAAAGTGTCAAATATATGCTTCAGAGAGACAACCCCTATTCGATCACAAGAGGCCCTGGGTCATTTCTTCCATTTGTTGGGTGGGAGTCTAAATACATAGCATGTCACAAATGTGTCCTATACAGGTGGAACATCATTAGCAATACAATAGTTCAGTGTTATTCCAACTGTGAGGCTCAGCTCTTTAGGGCTGCACCAGGAACTCAAAGGGGAGGGATGTCCTCTTGCAGCCATACAGTCACACCCTGGGCAGAATACAGCCCTTCTTCTGCACTTTTTTTTAAAGCAGAAGAAATGGGAGTTGCTCAGCTGCAAGAGTGGCTGCTGCCACCCTGCCCTCTTCTCCCTCCACTCCAAGGCTGCTCCCTTCTGTGTTCCCTGCATGTTGTTGCAGTCCTTAACCCTCGCTGATCCTTGTCTGGTAGGTTCCTACTTCCCAGCCTCGGATCTCTTCTCATCAAAGTGAAATCTCTCTTTTCAACCCCCTCCCACTCCCCCCTTTCAATATCCAAACCTTCCCACTTTCCTCCCCCTCCCCTTAAAGTTGTTTCCATGCAGTTGGCAAAGGGGGAGGGGAGAGACAAGCACACACTTTACTTGGCCAGGAGCAGAAAAAGGGTATTGTTTTTAAAGTAATCTATTAATCTTGTTGTTTGACTGAAAAGGAAAGGCTGTATTTTTAAAGTGATGAATCTTGCTATTTGAAGGGAATACTTATCAGCCATTGATGAAGTGATTGCCAGCCCAATCCTAGCCACACTTTCCTGGGAGTAAGCCCCACTGACTCTAATGGGACTTACTTCTGAGTAGGCATACCTAGGCTTGAGCTGTGCATCTCCTAGTATAGGAGACAAATCAGCTTCCTAACCAAACCCTTATCAGATCTATTTTCATGGTCTATTTTTGTTTTCCCCACCAGCTGCTGGAAAAATTTAATTTCATTAAATTAATAAAGGGTTCGATCCTATCCAAGGAGAATGGGAGAAATGACTAGTTGGATTGGGGTCCTAACTAGGTGGATTGGGGTTGGATTGGGGTGCTTGTGTGTAATGTTGGTCAGACTGGTTGTTCACAAAGTTCATTTTCAAGTTCATGGGCAGGAGGTCTGGTCTAGAGGGTAGAGCCTCCATTTGCCTGAAGATTAACATCCACAAGGTCGCCAGTTCGAGGCCACCGGCACCGTGCGACCTTGAAGCAGCTGGCAAGCTGCAGCTGAGCTGTTCCATCTGCTCGGAGCGTGGGAGGATGGAGGCCAGAATGTTAAACCAGATCGGAGCGTAACAGCTTGAATGTGGTGGTTCTTGAAAGAGAGAACCTTCTTTCAATTTGTAAAAATCCCTGCGTGGATTTAATAAGCCTGCCTGTGTAAACCGCCTTGAATAAAGTCTTGAATAAAGACCAAGAAAGGCGGTATATAAATACTGTATATTATTATATTATTATTATTATTTGATAAAACAATTCTATTGGTATGCTTACAAAGTTTAAAAAAATGAGTCCTCCCGGACCAGACAAAATCTACCTACTCCAGCATCCTGTCTCCAACAGTGATCAGCAGCTGATCATTTGTAAAGCATGTATATTGCTGTGTATTAATAAGTTTTAAGATCTGCATTTAATTAATGATATGATTAATACTGTAGTGTTTATGTAGAGGCACTAGCCTTAGCCTTAGTATGTTGGCAATAAAGCAAAGCACACTTTGCACTTGCGCAGAGCAAACTTGTGCGGCCTTGGTGACGTGCTGAGTCTGAAGCTCTGTAGCCTGTCAACAAGAAGATGTAATAGAGAATCATATCTAGGAATGTGGATTGCAGTTAAGCTAGAGAGCCGGCTAGTTATAGCCAGTGTGAATCTCAGCATTCTTTTGTAATTTCCCTATTACACAAACTTCTGATTCATAGCTTAGTATTGTAAACAAGATCAGAGAATGGAAAACCCCAGCCTGTTGTGTATTGTTTGAGAGGGAATAAAAGTCAGAGAAGGCTGAATCCCAGAAGCTTTTCCTTCTGCATCAGGCCTTCCTTCTGCATCTCACTTCTATACAAGTCTGTTGTTTTATTCATTGCTATAACTCTTTGCTGCCTCAAGTTCTAACTTTCAAACCCTCAGAGTGCTTCTGCTTTAACACTCTCCTTCAGGCAACAAGAAACAGTCTTGTGTGTCTCTCACCAAGCACCAAGGCCCCCAAAAGCCTTGGGTGCTCCCCAAAGCAGCATCTTGCGCTGCTACATAATACAATTAATATTAATATAGTTTACATATATTATTATATTATAATAAATATATTATATTTGATATGATTAATATTTCTGGCCACTTCCTGTTTAATGATGTCACTTCCAGCCCTCAGGAACATGATGGGGACTCATAGCCAATAGCCAACAGCCATGGCGGTCAAGGGAGCCATGGGCCGGAAAAGTTTGAGTACCACCGCAGTAGTCGATCGCAAACTGGGATAACCTGTACATGTGTGACATGATCCTCCGCAGGCCTCCAAATGAAAGACACTCCAGCATTCCTTGCAGCCTGAGAAAATAAGAACCACCACCCTATTGACCTGCATTGTTCTAGCAATCACTACAGGATTTAAAAACGTATTGTAGCTCCTTTTACCAGCTGAGGTACAGCTAATGGGGACCCAGGACATCAGACTTTCTTCCCTAGGAAGCCTGCCTGGGCCCCTTAATTGTTAGCTCCAGCAGAACTGGGTGGTTTTATGTCCTTGTGCAAGGCTGTTGATGGATAACATCTGCATCTGCTGATCTCTCAATTTCTGTTGTTGTTTTGTTTATCAATTCTTTAAAAACACCCAAGCTGGCATAGAAAGGTGGCTTATAGAAAGTTGCCTACTGCACTGTTGCTAAAGTGAGAATCTTGCTCGGTTTCCTGCAGCTGACTCTAGGGGGTTGAGGTAGTCAAAAAAGAATCCAAACGTACACATGCATGCACATACACCAACTCATTTAAAACTCCCAAGTGACTGAACCCATTCAGAATCTGTCCTTGGAAATTCTATCATCCTGCTTTTAGGGTCAGAAAATTCCAACTTATTCTCAAGTAAGAAAATTGTTTAAGAGTGAAATGAGAGATGCAAATCCATCAAATGCCCTAAAGAGCCCCAGCAGCATTGTTTTCTGAACAAGCTTTGCTGAGTGGCTTCATGGTTTTTCTGAATCCAAGCAGTACACATTCAGCCCATTTCCCCTATGTAATGCATTTTCAGCTTATGTTTTCTTTGCTTTTTTGAAGATACCTTTCTGCTGTGTCACTAGCAGGTGATTACACATGTATGCACTGAGCCAACAGGATGGAGAGGACAGAATGTTCAAAGTGGAAGTCATGGGTTCAAATGTTTCCATCACTTCGTATCCAGCCTTAGGCATGTTAACTGAAATGGTAACCTACCTAAAAAGGGTGTGAAGGGCAAAGTAGAATATGTGTGAACAAGTTCTACATAACTTCCCCATGATGTGATCTTACATCTCAGGTGCTCGAATCTATTATTCTTTCATGCAAGCCTTTTCATCCAAAGTTGCATCTCAATAAAGTTAGTCTTGGTTAAACTTCTCTGGAGGGCCTCTGTATCCACAGGGGATTCATTCTTGGATGCCCCACAGATACAAAAAATTGCGGATAAGGAAATCCATGATTTTTGTCCACTTAAAAGCTCACCAAAGGGGACCAGAGCTGCACTCCCATTCCCTTCAGAGGGCTTTCTGAAGGCTGCAGAGGCCACACGCATTCACCTATGGCCTGCAGAATGCTCCTGTAGTGCAAAAAGGTCTTCTAGTTTTCACCAAAAAACTGGAACGTTTTAATGCCTTTAAAAGGCATTAGGAGGGCCAGGGCTTTGGCAGCCTTCAGAAAGCCCTCCAGAGAAGTTCGGAGCCAGTTCTGTTTCCCTTCAGAGGGCTTAAGGGGCCAAAAATCACAGATTTCCTTATTTCCAGGGCATTCACGTTGACCTGTACCATTAATATCCCCAAGATAAGTTAAATTAATTATGACTAAGTCCCACCAATTTTACTGGGACTTAACCATGACTAACGTCTTTGGGATACAACATCCTGACTCTAAGTGCAACTGCAGGATTAAAAAGGTTCTTGCTGAATGACGTTGTTTAACCACCACTCATTCCACAAACCTTTTCACAGACTTGAGGAATCTTTGGAATATACTACTCCTATGCAACTCTCCTTTATTTCAACAGGGCTTGCACAAGCAAACTTCCAGGTCAATTGGAGACAATAAAAAGAGAACATCAATATGTTCTTTCACATTCATCCTTCAGTGTTCTTTTATGAAGATGGAAATACTAGCAGAGAGTATAAGATGTATTCCAGTTAGCTTCCCCACTTCCTCTTAGCTCAAGAAACATACTTTTTCTTTCATGTAGGATCTTTATTGTAATATGATTTACAAACAGTTGGGGGTCTTTTCCTCGAAATTCTTCACAGAACGATGCACCAACAGTTTTGACTCCATAGAAAGTAAGAAAAGCCACTTGCCAGGACAGCTTCTTCTCTTCACCTACAAACACAAGCATTGCATTATAGGAAGTTAGAACACAGTTCTGCCTGAATTTGCCATTCCAGTTTCTGCTGAATCTTGAACAGTTTCTCATTTTAAGCTTCCTTGGTATCTTAAGAGTCCAATATGGCCCGCACAGGGTTTTGTAAACAAGCCATAAGGCACACCCACAAACACCCCGTGCCAAGTCAGCACCAGCCCAGAGCTGGCTAAGAGCTCCAGGTGGCAATGAGGGCTTTGGGAGTGGGGGGAGGCATTCCGGAGTGGGAGAAGAAACCCGGGGCAGGGGACTGGTGGAGCAGCTTGATGATGTCACTTCCAGGGTAATGACATCACTTCCAGTGGATCCCAACAGATTGTTATTCTAAAAAGTAGGTCCTGGTGCTAAAAGATTTGAGAACTACTGTTCTAAATCATCCAACTGCACTATTCTAGAGTCAGATGTTACCAGCAAGTCAATCAGTATAAGAACCTGCAAGATCCTCCTTTATCCGCCCACAGCTTATCAAGGCAAGCACCAAAAACACAAACTTGATTTAACCAATTTTAAAAAGAGTTTAAGAAGTTAAAAACTACATGTGGGACCTTGGTATCCATGGGGATCCATTCTCAGACCAACCCCGCAGATGCCAAAATTCGTGGATAATCAAATCCGTGATCAGCCCCTTTAAGCCCTCCGAAGGGGACAGGAGCTGCGCTCCAGTCGCCTCTGGAGGGTTTTCTGAAGCCCATAGAGACAGTATGCATCTGCCCGCTGCTGCGAGCTTCAAAATAGCCTGTGGAGGCAAAAAAAATGCCTTCCCCAGGCCTCAGAAAGCCTTATAGGGCATAAAAACACAATTTCTGGTTTCCCCGAGGAAAGCCGGAGGTGGATTTTTTTACCTCCATGGGCTATTCTGAAGCTCACAGCGGCAGTAGGCGGACACATGCTTCCTCTGCGGGCTTCAGAGAGCCCTCTGGAGGTGACCAAAGCACAGTTCTGATCACCTCCTGAGGGTTCAAGTGGGGCCAAGTCTGGTTCCACATGAGTCTGGGGGACCCACATTGAGTCAGATCCGTGAATGCAGAATCTGCGGGTATGGTGGCCCCACTTGTACACATGGCAAATACATTCTTGAGACACCCCCTTTAAATACAGGAGGAAATGCTTTCTCCAATATATACATGCATAAACAAAAAAGTACATGTTTTACTTGTTAGGACCATTGTTTTGGTTCTATGCAAATGGCAACCAAAGTTTTACTTGAAGATAGCAACCCTAGTAAAAAGTTAACTCACAAAACATTTTAATTCATGCCAGGCAACAGAGAAAAATCTATATTGCAGCAAAAGACCAGCCTGATCAGAAAACACCTTCCCATTCATTGTCCAGTGTGGCTGTCTTACATTCTGGGCTGGTGTACTTATGCTTTGAGTGCTTGAGGCCCCAGGTTTACTACTGCATCTCCAATGAATGTACTCTCAACCCCAGAACTGAAAGAGACCATAGCATCTTCTGCCTCTCAGGTATGATATATTGGGATGGACCACACACACAATGGCTCCGTTATCACTTGAACGCAAGTTCCAATTATTGTTGCATTTAGGAATCTGAAATGTTTTCCAATATAGGACTGGTTATATCCCTTGATGGTGTTTGGTGGTGGTGGGGTTCCAATCACCAGCAGCTTGTGCTGTAACTTTTTGCTCATGTCACTTGTAACTACTGCCCTGCAGAGACCTTACTACAACGCACACATTATTTTTATATGGCACATTGTAGCCTGGATTTCACAGGTGGAAGACAGGACAATCGATTAACGGTTCTTTATATATGACCAGTATATTGCTAATTCCACCAATGCCTCTTCAGAGGTGAGAAAACTAATCAACATGCACTGAATGGGCAATACTGCATTACAATAATTCAAACACATATATTAAACTAAGAACTTGTTCCTTTAAACAGAGTGTCTCAAACATGGTTCTACAAGAGACCGCCACCGTATGCAATCAAGTTCTATAGAGAGGCTCTGCACCTTGTTTGTAAGTCTACTACAAATGGCAGTTTTAAGCAACAGCAGGATAATGCAATATCCATGCACTACCAGACACATGCCCAAACAAGCACTTCTAAAACCAGACAAAAGCCAAAACTGATCTTAAGTTACTATGTTTGACACTTTTTCTGTTTCTCCCTTCACCCCTTAATATCAAGTTCACAAGAATCACTTTACCTGTTGACTCTGGATGAAACTCACTTGCTTATTAGTCCCTATTGCCTAGTGAAGGTGGTATAAAAAAAGAAGCAGTAAAACAAAGCCATGCAAATTAAGGGAAAACAAGTACTGTGATTAAGATATCTGGTTAAGACATACAAAGCAGAGATAGAATATAAATGGTTCCAAAAATGCTCATTAAGCACATAGACATGAATCATGCAAGTCAAAATTAAGATTATAAAATCTAACCAGCAAATAAGACAAATCAATAGTACAGATTAAAAAGCACAAGCGTTTTGAATGGCACACAACACTGATTTTTTTCTAGAGCAAACTGTGATATTTCAGGCATTGTTTACCACAGAGCCTTTAAAAAAAAAAAAGGTCAGCAAGCACAGGTTTAACTCATGGAATTCACTGCTGTAAAACATAGCAATGGCTGCCAACTTAGATGGGTTTAAAAGGGGATTAGATCTTTCCTGTACAAACCTGTCTATTACTGGTGACTTGCTTTGCTAACAGGCAGCTCAATCCTACTCAGCTCCCTGCATAGTGATGCAGCTGTGTCAATGTGGTCAACACTGTATCCTATGGGGGAGTTTTGGCCTCTGGAAGCCTCCTCAGGGCAAGGAAACATTTGTCCTTTGCCCCTATTTTGCACCCTGCAGTAACTTACTGGCAGCAGCAGGCATCTTTGGTCCACCAGCATGTGGACCCAGCTTCTTGCAGCAGCAGCCAGGTCATATGAAATGGCTTGCCACATTTTGCAACAGCTGAAAAGGGACTTATGCTGCCAGAACAACCTTCCTGGCAGCAGAAGACCTGAATAGGATTGGGCCAAAAATGAAACTTTCACATTCAGCAACAGCATACCTCTAAATATATGTTCCTGGAAATATCTGTTCCTGGGAAAGGGTTATTGCATTCATGGCCTGCTCATGCTCTTCCCAGAGGCATGAACTAGTCATTGTGAGAAGCAGAACTACATGGACTTCGTCTTACCACTCTTATCTCCATCAAACTGGTAATCTTGGTAATAGGATCTCTATTGTAATTTGCATAATCCAGATAAAGCACACAGAAGAAAGTAGGGTATAACATCCCCCACACATAACCCTCACATTCACAGGCAGGTGAAGAGAGCATCTCCTCAGAATTTCAGTATTAGCCAACAGCTGTTAAGAGCAGCTCTCTTGGAATTATTGGGTGTTCCAAACGGTACATAGGTCATGCGTATTTTAGAGGATAGCAGAAGTTATAAATACAGCATCCCTTTTTTTCCTTCAACAGTTGCCCATTCTGTTGACTTCTCCAAGTCAACAGCAAACATAGCAGAGGATTAAGAATATAAGAACATATGAACAGCCTTGCTGGATCAGGCCATAGGCCCATCTAGTCCAGCTTCCTGTATCTCAGAATGGCTTACCAGATGCCTCAGGGAGCACACAAGACAACAAGAGACCTGCATCCTGGTGCCCTCCCTTGCATCTGGCATTCTGAGGGAGCCTACTTCTAAAATCAGGAGTTTGCACATACTCATCATGGCTTGTAACCTGTGATGCAGATTGCATGCCAATACTTACAAAGCAGCAGCACCAGAGATTATTTCAATGAGCTCCTTGGTGATGACAGCTTGGCGGGTGCGGTTGAAAGTCAGAGTCAGCTTGTCAATCATCTCAGCTACAGAAAGATGGAAAGTTCAGGTGGAGAAGCAGACAAAAGAATAATCAGTTATTTAACCACTTTCATTGTAATTCCAAGAAAGGATATGAGTTATTATATGAGCCCTTCCTACAATCACAAGGAAGGGCTTGGTCATACACAACATTCAGAAAAGAGCATAAAAGGTAAGCATCAAGTACTCTGCTAGCCACAGTTTGGGTTGAGTCCATGTTCCTTTTTCTACCACAGGACAGCTTCCATGATAGATCCTATACTTAAATATGAATGCAAGTTTTAAACTAAGAGGGAGCATGGCAGAAGAAGTATCAGAGAGAATTCAGCTATGTATTGCTTTACAGGATTTGTTTTGCTATATTGGCACAATTTT
The DNA here is from genome assembly GCF_035046505.1 of Tiliqua scincoides. Classification (NCBI taxonomy): domain Eukaryota; kingdom Metazoa; phylum Chordata; class Lepidosauria; order Squamata; family Scincidae; genus Tiliqua; species Tiliqua scincoides. The sequence goes on along the minus strand of NC_089827.1, from coordinate 32,265,189 downwards.
ACACATCAGCACACAACATTATGGCAATAATGTCTATGCTTCTGTGGCATACAGCACCACAGCACCATGAAATGTGAAGTAATGATACTGATTGTTGCTCATCTCTAGATGTCCCATGTCCATTTGTGACCTGTTGCTTCCAGATCTCCTAAGCATGGAAGTCACTGAGCCACATTCTAAGGTTTGTCAACCAGGAGATTACTGAAGTAAAGCAACAAGTAAGTTGACCCTTATGTTGAATGAAAGGAAGCTGGGTGTAGACTTGGTATTTGCATCCAGAGCAAGGATATTATTCAGTGAGTGGCTATCAAGTATATTTGAACAGAAAATCTAGGATTCCAATTTTAAGCCAAGGCATTCTTTATCAGTAGATAACAAGAACAAGGTGCAGAGAACAGACTGGGCTATTTCAGTTGCAATACCAAGTCATGATTTACTTCCACAAGAATGAACCTTCATGGAGTCTTGAACTTACATGCTCCTCCCCCCTTCACATCAAGCAGTTTCCTTCCTCCTCTCCTGGTACAAGGCAAACTATGGTATTCACAAAATGGGAAACTATGCTGCTGGTCACCCCCCCCCCCCCCGTAACAAGGAGCAGAATGCAGGATCAACCTGAGGTTTCCAAGGGAAGTACAAACCATTGTATTTCACCAGTGCCTGAAACAATGAATTGAGGCAGGGCCATGGTTAAGTGAAATAGTATATGCTTTGTATGGAGAAGGTCCTGGGTTCATTTTCTCTGACATCTTCAGATAGGTCTGGAAAAGACCCTTGTCTCTTCCTCCTAGACAGCTACTGCCAGTCAGCGCTGAGCTTGATGGACCAAAGGCCTGGCTCAGGATGGCAGCTTCCTATGTAACATGGGGATAGAGCTCTCTAGTCAAGAGGTCCCTCAGACATTTGGGCTTCTTTTAGATGGAAACAAGCCAAGAGCCTTTTGAAACTTGAAGGGCATCTTTTAGCTAGCATGGAAATGAATCTTGCCTTCTTACCACACAGACTTCTTAGCATTTACATCTAAGGCTAAGCCATTCCTTCTCATTGATCAAAGAGCATGGTATGCTCCACAGAGTTTTCCTTACAAGCATTTTTACTAGCGTTGTCCATGGCAGTCATCCTAGCACTCTGTTCACTAGTTGTAGATTCCTTCAGCGAGTAAAAGATGATGTTGGCCAATGTAAATTCCTGATAGTTTCGCAAGACGTCTGCATCAATGTCATCATAGATGCTAATGCTTTCTGCAAAAGACAAAGAATAAGGTTAACATTACATCTTTTAAAAGGACATTTTATATACAGCAAATCAAAGTCAAGTGTAAATTAAAGAATGAATTCCAAAACCATTCCAGATAAAGGAGACTTAGATTTTCAGTTGTAAGCAATCTCTTTTTCTGAAGATTAATAAATCAATCACCTTTGCATCTTTAGTTCTAATTTGCACTTTGAAAAAACAGAATAAGAAAACAAAAGATGCATGGTGAAAAAATGCCCAGCATCGTCATGTACGCTATCATTAAAGTCCAAAAGAGATAAGATACTCATACCTTATCACATGAAAATGGTTCATGATGGAAAAATGCCTAAGTGTGTTTGTCAGACTTGAGCTTTGAACTTACCAGCACCTGCAACAGTCTCAAGTGAATAGATTGGCTTCTCATCTGTCTTGTAGGAGATGACCGACCTAAAACAAGAAAAAGTATTCTGAACTATTTCACTGGTTTGCCTAAATTACGTTTAGACACCTACAAGCATACAGAATTTTAAGGAGGTAATGTAGAACAGACAGAATCAAACACCACATCTAAATCAGTATGTAAGAGAGAATAGAAGGTACCACTCTTCATTGCTCTTCCTATTGCCTTCACCTTAGGCTCTGCCTACATAAATAGCTTGCCTTCCCCTGTAGTGTGCAATAATGCTCACATGCTCAGTTATCCAAAACAGTACCTTCTACACATGACTGGGAGAACAGGAGCACAAGCGGTGAACTACTGCTCCCTGCCTAGGTTTCATTGTAGATTGTGCAGTTCAATCCATGAGGCACTGATATGTGGAGGATCCTGCCTTGGGCTAGATCAGCAGTCGCCAAACTCATGACTGCTGTCCATCAAAAAAGCACACCCTGTTTGGACCAAAGCTTACCGTTCTGCCTCTGTGCCACACGTATTCTCAGTAGATCTGGACACTGGGATGCTGTGGGCAGTAGCATCTGTTGCTGGTGACCCAGAGGGCTGTGCAACAGGACATCCAGGCAGACATGACTGCCCAGAGCATCCCGATGCCCAGATCAACTGAGAGTACACACAGCACAAAGGCAGAATGGTAAGCTCTGCTCACAGAGCGGAGGACTTTTCCCAAACCCTGGATCCAGCTCCTGGGTTGGGGTTTGGAAAGCCCTGGGCTAGATGGAAGCTCTCTGGACAGTTCATGTGACACTTCAATTGTTTTTGGCATTTGCTGCTTCTTTAAACTAGGCTGTAATCCTATTTTACTCAATGGAAACAAACACTTCTACCCTCAGCCAACTTAGGTCTTTTCAAGTTCCATGCCCAAAAGTCTGAGCTCTGCTAAACCTCCTCCCCCCACTCCTTTTTATTCATAATGTAAATGATGGAACATGTATTTTAAGAGAACAGTTTCTCTTGCCTGAACCGATTGTAGATGACAGATCCTTCATCAAACTCATATCCAGAATTCAGCAGCTCCAAGGCAATGATCGATGCATCACCAAAGGTGGGGGGCTTCCTTCCCACTTCTTTAAAGTTCAACAGGAAGTTCTTGCTATGTGTCCTAAAAAGAAATCAAGCTGGCATATAAAGGGGATGTCTGATCTAAACCAAGCAAAGAAAAATCTATTTTGGTTTAAACACCAGTACTTGGTTCTCCAGGGAGGCAAAACAATGCTTTAGTGAAACTGGGCCTGGCAAAGTATTCCAGTGTTCTAAGGAAGCAGTCTGGAGACATCCCAAAACTGCCACTGCTCACAGGACTTTCCCCTCTGTACAGTGCCCAGGCATCCACATCACTCCTCAAATCTTTGTCAGATTCTCATCAATTGGCTCTGAGCGCTGCATAAGTGCAAAACTGCATTAATTGCCGGGGCTACTGACATTCCTAGCCAACTGTTTCCTCCTCCTCCTCCAGGACTCAGCAGTGCCTCACAGAAGCTAACCTCTTTGCACAACTGATCAAAAAGGGAGGAGGCGTCATCACCTCTTCTCTCTGCCCAGGCAACCCACACAGAGAAATGAATGCTTCCGAGAGGCACTCCTCCCACCTCCTCATCTTGAAAATGTGGCATGTTGGGCTGATTCCTTCACACTATCAGTGGAACGAATTCAAAATAATAAGTATTTAGAACTGGCAAGCTCAGTTAAAATGACAGGGGAGGGGGCTGTTATTCTCAAGTTACCTTTGAAGTAAACCCCTCAGCTTGTCACCCACTCCAATCACCATGACTTCCTTGCCCGCACTGGTGAGGGTGCCAATCTGATTCTTGATTGTTTTAGCAACCGAAGTGTGGATGGCACCACAAAGTCCACGATCAGAGGACACACCAATGATGAGATGTTTCTTCTTGTCCTCAGCAGCCTTGATTTCTGCTTTCTCATAGAGAGCTAGAAAAATGAAGAAAAAACACACACTGCAACCTTCAAAATACATTAGTAAAAAGCAAACATGAAAGCAAGTGTAAGATGACTTTTACAGGGCAGATCAAATTCTACCACCTCTCTTGCCGGATATTGTAATTATGACTCTCTTCTTCCTAGCGTTGTTCCTGCAGTATGGCAGGGTCTGCTATTGTAATTATGACTGACAAATCAAATTGTTTAACAAAAGCCACTTCAACAGTGCCTACTTATCTGTACTTTGAAAGCTTTCAGATTGAGTGAAGTCATATTCCACATTTGCAGTCAGCAAGATTTCAGCATGCACCACTATAGATGAAGATAAGGTCTATCTGCTCACTCACCCCCCCCCTCCGCGCGCTTCAAAGGGAGCTTTGTATTACAAGGAACCACAGGTAAGAAGCTGTTCCTATACAAGAGACACACAATGTTGTTCTAGGCAGCAACATATGCCTTCTGTACAAGAACAAGAAAAGTACAGATTTGATCCTGGGCACAGAAAACAGGATTCTGAGAATTTAATTTTAAAAACAAACACCAAGTTTCCAGCCTTTATGGTCAACTAGATAGGCAAATTTGTACAGGTGCAGTGCCTACTGAATTCTCCAAAGCCAGACATGAATCAGTGGTGTTTCCGGTAGTAAGAAAATAGTGTTTCAGAGTCTTGCAGTAGTTCCTTATGTATTACCAATTAGTAGAAAGAGAAGTTATGACAGAAAATGCTTCTCATCATTTAATTCCCATAAATGTATGCAGACTGCCAGACTCAGCTGACTTTGATGCATGATCTGGGTTGCTTTGGCTCAAAAGGTTGATTTTAGTGAAAGCAACAATGCCCTGGATCCCTTAAATTAAACCATAGGTCCAGGTTCTCACTTATCAATTTCCACAAAGCAAATAGCAATTTCCAGTGCCTAGACAAGCAGGCAAATGACAAATTTCTGCCAGCAACTGGCTGACAGGGAGGTACTGCCAACATGAGTGCTAAAGTACTACAAGGACAACATGGTTTCCAATTATTCAAGACAAAGGCAAGTTTTAAATGTTACTTATGAGCCGGCTTATAAGAATCTCTTCAGGAAGTGCCAAGTCAGAGAAGACAAAGAGATGGGGTTTGCCTTTCAAAAATATCCTCCCTGAAGCACAGCATTAAAAGTTTTTATTTAAAACTCAACCACCCAAGAAATAACATTCCTTACCTAATGCCCCAACTCCATAAACTCTGGCAGGCTTTAACTCTCTTTCTGCCCTGGAATACTTTGCTGCAGCAACCATCTTCATGGACTTGGTGATTTTCTGGATGTTCTTGATTGACTTCAAACGTCGGGTAACTGTACAGATTAGAAAGTATGAAATGAGGTAGAATTTCTCAAGAGGTTAAAAGCAGCAGCAGCACTTAAAAATGTTCTTAACATTGGGAGTCTGAGCAGATCAAACCCAATGCAGTTGAGGAATGGTACTGAATGTTTGTAATCAGCTCATTTAGTGATTATCACTGTGGTACTTTACTCAAGATACAATGGGGGAAAATAACTGGTGATACAAAGAAACCTTCATCTTCAAAATAATAAACATGGCTAAAAATGGTTACTTACAGACCAATTCTATGTATGCCCACTTAGACACAAGTCTAATTGAGTTCAGTGGGGCTTAGGGCCCAATCCTATCCAACATTATTATTATTAATTATTATTAACAGTATTTATATACCGCTTTTCAACTACATTATTATTATTAATTATTATTAACAGTATTTATATACCGCTTTTCAACTAAAAGTTCACAAAGCAGTTTGCAGAGAAAAATCAAATAACTAAATGGCTCCCTGTCCCAAGGGCTCACAATCTAAAAAAATGCAAATGAATACCAGCAGACAGCCACTAGAACAGACAGTGCTGGGGTGAGGTGGGCCAGTTACTCTCCCCCTGCTAAAAAAAGGAGCACCCACTTGAAAAAGTGCCTCTTACCCAATTAGCAGGGGTAGCATTGATGCAGCAATGCCAACTGGGTGTATACTGCAGCCTGTGGGGGGGGGGCAGTCACAAAGACCTGCTCAAGGTAAGGGGTAGTTTGTTCCCTTACCTTGGGGCTGCATTGGCAATGGAAAGTTAGAGAGGATTAAGCCCTCACTCTCAGGAAAGTGTGCACAGGATTGCAGACAGTAAGTTATGTTCTGAATTTACTCCAGAGCAGGGGTGCCCAAACCCTGGCCTAGGGGCCACTTGCGACCCTCAAGGACTCCCAATCCAGTCTCCAATGAGCCTCTGGCCCTCTGGAGCCCGTGCTGGCCCAATGCAACTGCTCTCAGCATGAGGGCAATTGTTCGACCACTTGCATGAGCTGTGGGACGTGGGCTCCCTCCACTGCTTGCTGTTTCATAGCTGTGGTGCAACAGTGAAGGAAAGGTTGGCTTTGCTTTGTGCAAGGCCTTTTATAGACCTTAAGCTATTGCAAGACCTTCGTTCATTCATATGTTACATCTTTAACATACTCGTTTATGTAAATTTATGTAAATTTATTCAAATCTGAAATGTAAATTAATTCTTTTTTTCCCCAGCCCCCGACACAGTGTCAGAGAGAGGATGTGGCCCTCCTGCCAAAAAGTCCGGACACCCCTGCTCCAGAGTATAGAAAAGCAATTTTGTTTGAGTTAGCATTACATTCAAACAGACGGCCATTTTTCCCTAGTCCACAGAGCAGAACACACACAGTCCTGAAAATGAATATAAATGTCAAGAGTGAATGCAATGAAGTTCTGGATCCCTTAAAATTCAGAATGCACTAGTGCCTGTCATCCTCCAGTTTACCATCTTCAGAAAAGTTCATATAAAAAGATGAATACTTACTGTCTTTCAAAGTTGCCATATTGCGAACTTGGACCCTAAAACATTAAACATATATTGTGCATTTTATCAGTTGAAAGAACCATTTTCTGCTGCTAGAGTAACACAAATGTAAAAGAGATACAGCTTGGTAGTTCAGCTACAGAAGCTACTCCCCTTTATTTACAGATGTAGTTGCAATCAGAGAACGCAAACAGAAATAGAATGGGAAATGCCTCTTATCACGCTGAATCCTGCAGCAAAGTTAAGGAATGCTGTTATTTAGTCTGCAGCTACCTGCAAAATGCTGCCACCCCGCAACATTGAGGAACCTCAGCCTACTGAGAGCATGCCTACCATGTGTGCATTCATAAAGAGAATATAAATGCTGTTTCTCCCCCCATTCAAATATTACAGAAAACACAGCCTCTCCTCCCCCCCCCCCTGAGATTTGTTTGGTGAATCCTATGGCTTCATCTTATGGATGAATCAGTGGTCACAATCTGTACTTAATTTCCCAAATGAGATACACTCAAATCTTGAAAATCAGCCCTTGTCTGAAAGCCTTTCATGTTCACCCACCATGCCACTTGTTTGGGATCCTAACGTAACTCAGCCCTGAAGAGAATGATCTCTGCATGTACTTGGAAATACTCTTTATGATTATTTACCTAAAGTATCATTCCCCAACACCAGCATGTATAACCCACTTGTTTCCCATGATGAAACGCAAGGTAGCATTTTAGTGCTCCCAGGCACTAATGCACTGGTTCCCAACCTGTGGTCCATGGACCACTGTTGGTCTGTGAGGTTTCAGAAACCACCAGCAAGGGCAGAGTACGGACTGACCACAGCCGGCAACAAAACCAGCCCCATATAAACCTTCTCTATAAAAATAAATCATTTCTAATTACATAAGAAGAATCCCGCTGGATCAGGCCAAAGGCCCATCTAGTCCAGCTTCCTGGTCTAGTGGCTTCCTGGACAGCGGCCCACCAAATGCTTCAGGGGACAACAGACTCACACCAGGGAAGCCAGTCATAAGAACATAAGAACAGCCCCACTGGATCAGGCCATAGGCCCATCTAGTCCAGCTTCCTGTATCTCACAGCAGACCACCAAATGCCCCAGGGAGCACACCAGATAACCTCATCCTGGTGCCCTCCCTTGCATTTGGTATTCTGACATAACCCATTTCTAAAATCAGGAGGTTGTGCATACACATCATGGCTTGTACCCTGTCATGGATTTTTCCTCCAGAAACTTGTCCAATCCCCTTAGAAACTTGTCCAATCCCCAATCCCCCTTGTCCAGTCCCCAATCCCCCTTGTCCAGTCACTCCAGGGAGGCTGTTTCCAGCACAAAGCGGTCTCTAGTTTGGAAACCACTGTCTCACACCATTCCCAAAGGCTGCAAACAGACACAACCTGTGTCCTGGTGCCCTCCCCTGTGTCTGGCCATCAAAGGTAGCCTACCTCTACCTTGCACACACCTACCACAACTTGTAAGCCATGATGAACTTTTCCTCCAGAAATTTGTCCAATCCCCTCAAAGGCATCCTGGAAAGGTGCCGCCACTACTTCCTGTGGCAAGGAGTTACACTGACTAATCACACACCACAAATTTAATTGCAATTTTCGTGTGCGGGGCGTGGTAGTGTACGTGGTCCGCAACAACTCCAATTTTTGCTTCAGTGGTCCACAGGCTCCGAAAGCTTGGCAACCACTGCACGGACAAGACCAAGACTTGCTTAGCTTGCTGCTGCAAGGCGTACCCTCAGACCAGACTTCTAAAGCGCCAGGCACCAAGCTAGCAGAGGCAGCGCCACTGCACGACCATCATGGTGCCCAAGGGGTTGTGCAGGGCTGTGGGCAAAGAGCCCCCGGAGAGGAACTGCAAGCGCAAGGAGCCGTGGGGACAAGGCCTTGGAGAGATGTTGCCTGAGGGAGTGGGGGACACTGGAGCGGACAGATCTGCCTCCCCTGCCTACCCACCACCCACCTGAGGTAGCACAGCCACCTAGCTCCATGTGGCCTACTCCCGAGTAAGCCTACTGAAGCTCAAGCTGCAAGCCCCAGCCTGTGGGGCTCCCTGAGGGACCCCCATGTCCCAAGCCACCAGAGCCCTGGGAGCAGAAGGAGGACTCGTGCCCCCCAGGCCCAGCCAAGCCCCTGAGAGGCCTTCCCGCCTCATACCATTGCGCCTGGGGGACCAGGGCACCGCCGGCCACCGCGACTCCGCGGGACAGCATCGCGACTTCACCAGTCCCTGCGGCCTCCTTCACCAGTCCCGGTGGCTGAAGGTCAGAGTGACTACACCGCGCATGCGCCAAAGGCTCGCCGTCCCCCACCCCCAGCAGCGCTGACGCTTGAGTAGAGGAAGGCGAACCACGAAGAGTAACTTCCGGTTCAGAAAAAGCCACGTGACTCTTTTCTCAGCGCCTCACAGGCACTTCCGGCATCGTGGGAAAGGCCATGGAGACGCTGGGGTAAAGCGGTACGCACAGGAAACGCCGCCCCAGAGCGGAAGCGGCCGAGAGCGTCGTTGCCGCTGTTTCCGGCGTGGGAGCAGCAGGTGGGGAGGGCCTGTCGCCATGGGGAAGACGGACTTCTTGTCCCCCAAGGCCATCGCCAACCGCATCAAGTCGAAGGGGCTGCAGAAGCTGCGCTGGTACTGCCAGATGTGCCAGAAGCAGTGCCGGGACGAGGTGAGGAGCGCAGCGGCGAAGGCCAAGGAAGGACTGCAGAAGAGCCTCCTCGGGCTGCAGTCCAGGCCACACTTACCTGGGAGTAAGCCCCACTTACTATAATGGGCTTACTTCTGAGTAGACGTGCATAGGCTCGGGCTCTGAGAGCTGCAGGCCCCAGCCTGAAGGACTCCTTAGGGAGCAGCACTGCCAGAGCCCGAGCCTGTGCGTGTCTGCTCAGAAGTCAGCCTCTGAGCCCAAGCCTGTGTGTGTCTCATGGAAATAGACTGCACAGCTTCAGTATTCCTTCTAAGTGACCTGAGATGCTTCTGTCATGCAGAAGTGAAGCACAGCTTCCAGAGGTCATAAGTGACCTGAAGTTGGGGATAAGCAGAGAGGTGGCCAGAGCGGATGACGTTAATCCCAGAGGGCAAACTCCAGAAGGGGTTTTGAGGTGCCCCAAAAGAATCTCTCTAAAATCTGAGGGAGTGGGCAGCAAATGGGCAGATGTGCATCAGTGTAAGTACGGGACCCTCCCAGTATCCACAGGGGTTCCATTTTGGAACTTCCTGCAGATACGTGAAACCGTGGATCCTTGGGGACCCTCCCACAAGCTGGACCCTCTGGAGGTAAGAAGAGCACAGTTCCCTTTGCCTCTGGAGGGGGTCGGGGGCGAATAATTGAAACCACACAAATAAAGCCCCCCTGAAAGTGAAAAGCAGTGCACATTGTGGCAAGAAATCCAAACTTCACATATAGACTAATGGGTTCTGAGCTATCTGTGACAGAACAGTAAAGAGGTCTTGGGGTGCTGGTGGACAGCTCCACGAAAGTGTCAACACAGTGTGGCAGCTGTGAAGAGGGCCAATTCCATGCTCAGGATATTTTAAAAAGCAATTGAGAATAAAACATCCAATATTATTATGCCATTATGTAAATTAAAGGTAAGGCCGCATCTGGAGAATTGTATCTAGTTCTGGTTGCCACATCTCAAACAAGGCATAGTGGAACTGGAAAAAGTGCAAAAGTGAGCAGCCAAACTGATTTGTGGGCTAGGGCACCTCCCTTGGAAGGAAAGGCTACAATTTTTGGAGCTGTTTAGAAAGAAGCACATGAGGGGAGACATGATTGAGCTATATACATTGAGATATATGCATGAGATGGCTAGAAGGAAGTTCTTTTCCCTTTTACAACACCAGAACAAGGGTACGTCTAGTAAAATTGATTGATGAGAAAGTTAGAACAGGCAAAAGAAAATATTTCCTTACCCAGCAAGCAATTAATCTATGGAACTCCTTGCCACAGAATGTGGTGATGGCACCCAGCCCAGATGCCTTTTAAAGGGGTTTGAACAGATTTATGGAGGAATAGTTCATCACAGCTTACAAGCCATGATAGTTATATGCAATCTATGGGTTTTAGAGGTAGCTTATCTCTGTATACCAGATGTAAGGGCATGGCAAAAGAATATGGGGATTTTGTGTGCTCCCTGAAGTATCTGTGAGATGCAGAAAGCTGGACTAAATGGGCCCTTTGCCTGATCCAGCAGGGTTAAGCTCTTGGGTTGCTGGAAAAAACTTCTGTGCCTTTATGTTGTTTATTATGAGTAAAGTTAGAAAAGCTTATGCACAGAAAACAAATTTAATGCACTCAATTTATACATAGAATTCAGAGGTTATAGTGTGGAATTTGGTGCACTTTACAAAGAAACATGCACTTTAAGAAATCCAGGTTAGATTATGTGCAGCTCTGCTTCGGATGATATTGCTTTTGTGTAAATAAATGTTTGCATTATTAAACCAGTAGCTTAGCACTAAAAAATTCTCTGTAGTTTTGTTCTTTTATAACAGTGTAGCTGTTTTTGCAAGTCCTCAGCATTTTTCTCTTGTTTTTATCTAGAATGGCTTTAAATGTCATTGCATGTCAGAATCTCACCAGAGACAGCTGTTGCTTGCTTCTGAGAATCCTCAGCAATTCATGGATTACTTTTCAGAGTGAGTTTGGCTAATGTTTTGACTTTGATTTTTCTGCTGCTTCTATGTGTTTGTTTAAAAATATTATGTTTGTTATTCTCTTTGGTCAAGGGCCCATAAGTCAGTTAACAGAAGAAAAACAAGCAAGCCAAATGTTTAGAACAGTAAACATAAAAACAATGAAAAACAACCTGAACCACACCATATGATAACAAAGGGCACAATCCTAACCAGGTCTACTCAGAAGTAAGTCATGTTGTGTTCAGTGGGACTTACTCCCAGGAAAGTGAGGTTAGGATTACAACCAAAGTTGCTCAATTTATTCCAAATGTCTAATGAAGCAAAAATGTTTTCATACACTTGTGGCATACAGGGAGGCTGGAAGCTTTGCCGCTGTTTCCTAGCTAGGAGTTTCATATGGTAGTTGCCACAACAGAAAACCCATCATACGTCACAAGCTGTGCTCCCACAAATGATGGCACATGCAGGATAGTCACCATAGATGATCTCAGGGGATGGACAACCATGTAGGGAGACAGTCCTTCAAGTGTCTGGGTGAAGAGTTGTATAGGGCTTTAAAGGTAATCATTTGCATTTTGAAGTGTGCCCAGAAATAAATTGACATTCAATACAGATGATACAACAGATGTGACAGGGTCATGTCCCCTGTCTCCCATAAGTAACCTGATTACTGCATTCTGAACCAACTTATGTTTTTGAGCAGTCTTCATGGGCAGACTCAGATAAGGCGTGTTCATCTAACTTAGTCTAGACATTACTAATGCATGAACCACTTTAGGTAAAGGTTATCCCTGGCATCAAGCCTAGTCGTGTCCGACTCTAGGGGCAGTGCTCATCTCAGTTTCTAAGCCGAAGAGCTTGTCCGTAAACAGTTTCCATGGTCATGTGGCTGGCATGATTAGATGCCTAAGCGCATGGAACGCCGTTACCTTCCCACCGAGGTGGTACCTATTTATCTACTCACATTTTCATGCTTCCAAACTGCTAGGTTGGCAGGAGCTGGGACAAGCAACAGGACCTCACCATTGAATCCGTTGCGCAGATTCAAACTGCCAACCTTGCAGTCAACAGACTTGTCCACTCAGCAGTTTAACCCACTGTGCCACTGCATCTCTTTTTGCCAGGTCTAATTGATCCAGGAATAAATAAGCACAACTAGTGCAACTACTGACTCAGGAGAACCATTCAAGAAGCAGCCTTTCTTAAGCCATATGCTGCCTCAAATACTGTTACAGAAAGGCAGCATAAAGGTATGGCTTGAAAGAAAAATGGGGCTCCCATATCTGTTCTCCTTCCTGACATTATGGTCCAGAAATGGGTAGTAATGTCAGCAGTTTATAAATACAAACATGTTTTGAGCACAGTCAGAACATAAGATTTAACAAAATCACACTGGTTTTGGCCAACTAAAAAAGCCACAGGAATTGCTTTCTGAGTAATTGCCACATTTGTATTGGCAAGAAGAAAAATCTGTTTCCTGTTGTCATAGTATGTTTGATTATACATGTACCAGTATCCATGATTTTTCAGATATTTTTTAGAAATCCCTTCTGCATTGAGACAAGAGGTAATTGAGTACTGCTCAGTTCAGATGTGATGATAAACTATAGTTCCTCTTATGAGAATAACCCCTAGAGAGTCATGGGGTTCTGTGGTACCATCCTTTCCCCCTCTTCATGCAGTTGAAAGTCCTGGTTTCTTTAACCATGGTCCTGCTGCTCATGTGAAACTATCTATGATTTGACACTGGCTTCCAAACCAGGGTGTTAAACCCGAGTTTGAAATTCATTCTGATTTGGGAAACCAGAGTTAAGTAACTGTTCTCAGCTTCAAGCAGGCTGCATAATTGAAATTTAAAGAAATCAAGGTCTGCAATGGAGGTCAGGAGCAGAGGAAGCAGGTTTGCATAACAAGAAACTGTGGTTTTCCTTTAAATCTAAAGCAGCCGAAATCTTCATTTTGGTTGTTTCCATAGACACAAAATTGTGCATAAGATATATGACACATTTTGCTCTCTCATGACTAGGACAGTAAATGTTCATTGAAATTTCAGTGTAGTGCTAGTCTTTAATTACCTGTATATTCCCCCTTTCTTCTACCATAGAGCTCAGGATGGTATATGCAGGGCCACTTGTAGCCACCTATCTATGCACTAACCCAGACCTAGAGCTTCTTAGCTTGAGCAGTGTGGCTGTATTGCATTCCCTCAGACCAGGGCATTCTAAACCTCTGCCCATAGGCCGGACCCGTGTCCTCGCTAACCTGCCCCCCTCATGAACAGAGCTTACCATTCTGCAGGAGAGGCTGCCATTGTCACTGCCAATCTCCCCCCATGTTCACTCCACGCAGCTGCTTCCACATTCTGCTGCCCCAGCAGGTTCTGCACCAGAATTTCCTGATTTCCTTTGCACCAGGATTTCCAGATGTGGCTGGACAGAGCAAGTATGGGAGATCGGTAGTGACAATGGCAGCCTCCCCTGGGGAACAGTAAGCTCTGGTCACACCAGCGAGGCTGTTTCTAGCACACAGCGGTCTCCAGTTTGGAAACTGCTACCTCACACCTTTCCCAAAGGCTGTCTTCAAAGGGAATGTAACTACCCTAATATAGTCAGGATCAAATCGTCTTCCAATTTTTGTGCCACAATTTCAGCATGAACAAGAGACCAAAATATCTGTGTGCCTTATATAGAAGATGAGACATTTTTCTATTCTGTCTGATGAAAAGTTATGTGTCATTAGCACACACTTGTGTACAAAGTAGTTATCACCTTATTCTGATTTTGTGTATTTGTAACAAGCTTGACCAAATTTTTGCAACTGTTCCTTTTGTATTCACCTAGGGAATTTCGGAATGATTTCTTAGAACTTCTCAGGAGACGATTTGGTAAATCCCTTTCGTTATAATGAAAACATTTTTTAAAAATATAACACACTTAAAAGTGCAATATCAGATGTTTAATTAACAGTGATATTTTCTTGTTCTAGGAACAAAGAGAGTCCACAATAATATAGTGTATAATGAATATATTGGCCATCGGGAACATATCCATATGAATGCCACCCAGTGGGAAACACTGACAGATTTTACTAAGTGGCTGGGGAGAGAAGGTAATTCTCATTTCTGTAAAACAATTTCTAGAAAGATCTATTAAAAATGGTTGTCTTCCAAAGAAGAGACAAGTACAGGTGTATTTTATTCTTTCATCTCTTTATTTGTTTTGTTGTGGTCTGCTGTTTTGTTTTTAAAATGTTGTGCACTGTTCTGATGTTCCCTTTGGGGATGAATGGGTGAGGCATAAATATTTTAATAGATGACTTTCCGGAGTCAGACAGTGAAAAGGGCCAAGAGCAATATTGGGCAGACCAGTCCTATCCCCCCTCCAGCCCATAGCATGCACTGCTGCTCATGGAGTGTGTGCTGCATGCTATTGGGGGTGTGGGTGACAAGACAGGTTCGGACAAAGTAAGTAAAAATCTTTTACTTTTAGAAAAGCAAAAAAGGATTTTAAAAAAAAGTTTTTCCTTACCTCTGTGTATGATTCCAATGGATCTTCTTGGACCTATGCCAGCCTTTTGGGCCAGCAGGCCTGAAGCATCAGCCTCACAGAGAAAATTCCACCATGTTTGTATCTGATATGCTTGGCCAAAATATCTCTTTGGATAGGTTCCTCCTCCTCCTAATTTATCAGTGCTGTAGCAAAGGGCCTTGGAAGGGTTGAAACTCCTTCCTGGTTTGGATCAATTTTTTTTTTTAAAAATATTCTTTATTCAGCAATATTGACCCACATAATATTTCTGAAGATCAGCTGATCTTTTGGTTGGGGTCGTGTGAAACACTTGTAGATGATGATGATGATGATGATAATAAACTTTATTTTTATCCCGCCCTTCTCCCCAAAGGGACCCAGGGCGGCTTACAACATATTAAAAAAACAAAACAGATTAAAACATAATTTAACAGATAAAAACATATTAAAAACACATTAAGAGAAACCATAAAAACAGTAATCAGATAAAAGTCAGAATAAAAAGAGCATAAAACAGCAGATCAAGGAGGAATCACGCCTGTAAAAAACTAAAAGATGTATAAAAGATGTTAAAAAGGCCATAGAGTCAGAAGGCTTGTGTAAACAACAAGGTCTTCAGGCCTCACCGAAAGGTCTCGAGGGAGGGAGCCATTCTCAAGTCAAGGGGAAGGGAGTTCCATAATATTGGTGCCACTACTGAGAAGGCCCTATTTCTTGCCGCCGCCCCATGTACCTCTTTAGGCGGCGGCACATGTAAAGGCCTTCTCTGATGACCTGAGAGGACGAGCCGGATTGTACGGGAGTAGGCGATCTCTAAGATAGCCTGGCCCAGAGCAGTATAGGGCTTTAAAGGTCAAGACCAGCACCTTGAATTGGGCCCGGAAACGAATGGGCAGCCAATGTAGCCCCCGGAGAAGCGGACTGATAGAATCAAACCGCCTAGCTCCAGTGACCACACGGGCTGCCACATTCTGCACTAATTGCAGTTTCCGAACCGTCTTCAGGGGCAGCCCCACATAAAGCGCGTTACAATAATCTAACCTCGATGTCACCGTAGCATGGATCACCGTGGCCAGCTCTGCACGATCCAAGTACGGCCGCAGCTGGCACACCAGCCGAAGCTGCGCGAATCCCCCCTAGCCACAGCCGCCACCTGGGAGTCCAGGAGCAGCTGCGAGTCCAGGTGGACTACCCAAATGACTGCATCACAGTGATAAACAAATAAATAAACCCAGGTGGGGTGGGGAAACTATCGTATCTTGGAAAAGCCTTGTGATGTAATGAAAATAAATATTTGCAGAACAGAATTTTGATTCTCTGTATGGCACTGAAAATATCCTGAGGGAGAGCTGTGTGTGATCTTAAGGACAGAGAGACTTGCTGAATCAAATGAAATAAAAAGGTCCATAAAGTTCTGCATTGTTTTTCCCAAGATGATCAGTCAGGTATACCTGAGAAGCTCACAAGCAGGATATGTAGGTAAATAGCCTCACCCTCGTGCTCCCCAGTATTCAGTGGCATGGCTGGAAGTTCCATACAGCCATTATGATGAATGGCTGTTGACAGACTTATCATCCATGCGTTTGTCTCATCTCTTTTTAAATTCAGCAGTTGCCCCCCACATCTTGCACTAACTATGCAAAATGTTGTTCTTTTGTGTATGCTGAAACTTTTATAGTTTCATTGAATGTTCTTGAATTCTGAATATTTTCAGAGGAAAAACCCTCTCTTAGCACTGTTAATAATTTTATTGGCCTTTTATTTATTCCTCTCTTAGTTGTTTTTGTTAAATAAACTAAAAATTCCCAAACAGTTTAGCATTTCCACATAAGGAAGATGCCCCACATCCCTTATCATTTTAGTTGCCTTTTCCTGCACATTTTTCTACTCTGTGATATCCTTTTTGAGGTGGAGTGACCAGAACATTTACCTGCAATAAGTAACAAGGTGATGCTGAATGTCAATGCTACTAGTTATGACTGGGTCTCAGTATCTTGAGATTTTCCCCCATTACAAACACTTGAGATGGAAATTCATTATTCAGAAGCAAGCTAACAAACTTAAGCTGCTCTTAAGTGGTTTCAAATTAAATCTGGTTTGGTGGAAGACTTCCATGTGCTTTATGCCCTTTTGGAAAGCAGCTCATAATAATAACAGCTTGTCTAATGTGCGTTCAGGTATTCAAAGCACTTCATGCACATTATCCTTACCCTTAGAGTAACAACTCTAAGGGAGGCTTGTGTTATCTCCATATTGCATCTAGAATTGTTCTGCTCTTTGACTGAAATCATGAATTTGTTGTAGTGGAGGGGAAGGGACATGAGACTGAATGCATAGTAACTTGCCCAAGATCACTCAGTGATCTCAGGGCTAAGATAAAATTTGATCTTTTGGGCTACACCCTTTTAATTCCGCACTAGTAACCTAGTAAGTGACTATGCATTCATTTTGCTAGTGTGTAGTGCTTTTGGATTGACTGAAAAAGAGAGTGGTGAACCCAAGCTTCTTTCTTACATGCATTTTTTCTTCTCTGATTCAGTAAAGACCATAACCGTTGCAATGTGGTTTTTAAGGCTATTGTAAAGTGGATGAAACTCCCAAAGGCTGGTACATCCAGTATATCGACAGAGACCCTGAAACGATCCGTAGACAGCAAGAGCAAGAAAAGAAGAAAAAGCAGGATCTGGATGATGAAGAGAAAACAGCCAGGTTCATTGAAGAACAAGTCAGGAGAGGCTTGGAGGGGAAAGAGCAGGTGAGATCAAACCTAGATCAGGTTTTAGGCTTGAAAAATTCTCACATGAAATCCATAAGAACAGCCCCACTGGATTAGGCCATAGGCCCATAATGGTCATCCTTGTCATTCTCCTCTTTTCTCCAAATATGTTCCTGGCCATGACTTTGGCTCCTTCAACTATTTTTCTTTCATTGTAACATTTTAACCTTTAAAAAAACAAAAAGCAAGAATATAAATACACATAATTAGAAATGGAAGGAAAGGAAGCTGCTGCCTTTAGGTTATAGAAAACTTCTAGATTAACATATAAGGCATAAAATATGTATCCAGATAAATAGAGTGAGGGAAGGATTAATAACTGCTAACAAAAAACTACCCCCCTTCCCCAAAGATGAAAGCTATTGCACTGAATTATAAACACATGGAAGATATCTGCCTGTATTTGAATGGAAAACTTTTAGGATCTTGAAGACTTTCAGTGTGAGAAATAAACAATTTACCATAAATTTTTTATTCTAAAGTTACAATTTCTTATCTGTCCTACTTGCTGAGTAAATTTTCATGTAGTCATAGTTCTCTTGTGCAGTTCCTGTTGGCTTGCAAAATACGTACAACTTCCAGGTGGATCATGCCTTATGTTAATTTCATAGGGGGAGTCAGGTTGTATTTTTCCAACTCAGGCACTCAAATATATTGTACCAGCTCTGGCTTTTGGTCCAATATATTTGGATCCAGCTCTTTGCTTCTGCTAGTTTACATCCCTAGTTTACATTTACATGCCAGAAGCAGCAATGTCAAAACCAGTCACTATTTGAACCCCAGTTACTGTCTTGAACCCCAACAACAACAGGTCCTGATGTTACTCTACTATTCTGTTGCAGGAAGAACCAGTCTACACAGAACTAAACAGAGAAAATGATGAAGAAAAAGGTAAATGGATGTATAATGCTGCATGACGTTATACTTCTGGGGGGCCTGGCTTTAACTCTTGATACAATGTGGGAAAACTCTGCAATCCCATCTGGAATTTTATAACTGTGTGTGTTGCAGGCAATGTAGCATGTAATTTCCCACCCTACAAAATGCTGTGTGTTTCTTTTTGCTTTAAAACAAGTTTCTAGCCCTCTTGTTTGCAGATAACAGCTTGGATATATACGGATGATAACTAAAGGAGCCTTGGAAACCAGAGAGGTGGAAGGCAGTGTTGCTAGTGCTTGTGGAATTGGGGACAAGCCATATCAGAACTGGATTGCATTTTATTATTGTTGCTAATCCATCTTGCCTCAATCCATCTTGCCTCAGCGCCTTGCCTCAAGGAGCTGAGGGGGGCTGGCATGTTTCATCATAACATTCCTGTAAGAAAATGGCTTCCCAGGACCATTCACAAATGCCACAGTTGTTCTGAGATTGGAATCTAGGTCTTCTGTGTCCATCTCTTATCTGTTATTTCATACTGACTCTTGTCATATACAGCCTCAATAAGTGCTATTTGTTTATTATTTCTTAAAATGAGTCCAGTGCATTGTGGGTATAACCCCTTCTTCAGGAGCAACTCTGCTTATCTAGCTCTCTCTCTCTCTCTCTCTCTCTCTCTCTCTCTCTCTCTCTCTCTCTTTCTTTCTTCTTCCTTCTGATACTACTATTCATTTTTTATTCTTTCCATATCCTACCTATCAAGGCTTTTCCTGCACAAGAGCAGGTAGCAGGCAAGTTGCTTACATTGTAGCCATGCTGGACTACCCAGGCCAGGGTCAGAGCCTTGGTAGGCTAGATATAGGTAGGTCTTTCATTATCTACCCCAGACAGTTTCAGGACTTGCAGCCAGCTCTCTTTAATTACTTGTGAGTTGGGAGGGTCACTAGAGCAATCACATTACTATGGTATTCTGTCTTACTTGGTCATACCCATAAAGAAGTGGGGAAGTGTTGCTTCCCTGCTTGTCAGCAGCTCCTTGCTTCTCTCTCACCTTTGCCTGTTGGCTGCTTGATTTATTTCATGTAATCTCTCATCTTGTTCTTCCTTCAAGAAGCTCAGAGCGGGTGTACATAGTTCTCCCCCACCCCCCATTTTTCCTCACAGCAGCTGAATGAGATAGATTAGACAGAGTGAGTGTGATTGGCCTGAAACTCACTTCATGTGAGTTTTGTAGTGAAGCACCAGCACCCTTCCTAGTCCAGCACCAAGGTCCAAATGTTATGGAACTTGTGGACACTACAGGTATTCTGAGAAGGGATGACCGACTAAACGCTAAGGGACTTCAGGGTCTGGCACAAACGGATCTCTCACACATGTACTTACCTTCCACTCAGCTGGTCACATACACTGCCTGGGATCCCTGTCATCCTGGTGGCAATCTGTCCTTAGTGGCCCCACTCAGAGTGACAAAGGAAAGTGAGCACCAGTGGGAGAGTGACTGGAGGCTCTGATGCCTGCCAAAAGTTATATGCACCATGAGGCTTGTCATACAGACTGCTCTGTTCCTAAAGTCATGGAGTTGCTGGGTGTGGGGGTTTTTCTAGGGGGAGGACACAATGGAGCATGCATGGTGTGCCATGTCAGGTTTAAAAGACCTGAAATCAGCACAGCTGATGGCTCTGTCAGTCAGCAGGGACCCTGGGAAGCACCAACAAGAAGAGGCAGAGGAACAAGGGGAGTTCTTTGCAACCCTGCTTCCAAAGACACTCTGTCCACCCTTCACCCCAACCCTTCTGACTGTTGGGCATGCACGCATACACACACAGAATGCTGCTATCTGCAGCTGTGCTTGGCTCAGTGCACACCTTTATTTAGAGGGGGGAGGGAGAAAATGTGGGCAAGAGGAAGAGGAGGCACTGTGCCTTGCATAGTTCTCCACTCTAGCAGAACGTGCTTCCACTTGTGGCTTCTCCTGTTGCTGCAGCATTGTGACCTGGCAACTCTCAGGGTGTAATGAAGACCATGAAGTAGTAACTACTGGACTGCATTTCATATATTGAGTAAAGCTAACCACCCAGTTTGTTAGATGCTTCTTGTCTGTATCACAGTCTGAATCTTGAACTTTGAACTTTGAATCTTATCTATTATCTCAGTTTAATTTTCCATCTGCCAGTAGTGCCAAGAGCAAAATCTGTTGCATTAGCTTCTCCAGTTCCATATCCAGAGTGTGAAAAAAGAGTGATGGTCTTTCTTTCTTCTTTCTTCAGTGGTATTTAATTTGAACAAAGGAGCAAGTACTTCAACAGCAGGACCTTCTAAAGCCAGGTGAATGCAATTTGTCGATCTTGTTCCTGGTTTGCTGCTGCTGCTTGGGTGATGCAGGATCTGTCTGCCTGCAGGTGTGCTGTGCAAGAGCATGGTCTGCTACTGTGCTTTTTTGCTGCTCCCATTAACCTCAGTTGGGCTGGCACAGTAGTGTTCAAAGTCTGCAACCTGCTTTATGGAATAATTTTTGACATCTTTCAAATTGTAGCTTTCATTTGGAAGAAAAGACAAATTTCAAACCTCATGATTGCAAATAATGTTTGGAATTGTGTAGTCTAGAGGCAGCTGATGGGCAAAAGCAGGATTTCAAAATGTTACAGGATATCTTGGCCAACTCACAGTTCCCTCCATAGCTTTAGTTCTTTTCTCCCTTGTCTATAACGTCTTTCTAAATACAACTGTGTTTCTCCTTTTAATTTGTTTCTTTCTTGTCCAAAAAGAATTTGTTTTAGTTATTAAAACTGTTTTTAAGCATTTGTAGCAACAAAATAACAAAGATGTAACAAAAATGAGTTGCTCTCAAATCTAATCTGCTGACATGTGTTCCAAGAGTGTTCGTTGTGTTCCTACAAAAGAAAAAAGTTAGGACACAATCCTAACCAACTTTCCAGCACTGACCTAGCCGCAATGTAGCCCCAAGGTAAGGTGACAAACATGCCCTTACCTTGAGGAGGTCCTCTTGACTGCCTCCCTACTGCAGGATGCAGTGCACGCCACATCTGCACAGTTATGTCAGTGCTGGAAAGTTAGATAGGATTGCACCCTTCGTTGCCTTTCTGATGGTGGCATACAACAGAAAGAGCACAATGAAATGGCTCGAGACAAGGAGCACAAATCAGGCAGCAAAACAAACCAGACTAGCCAATTTGGCTGAAAACCAGTTTTCATTTGTTATCTGTTTGTATTAACCCATATATATAGCTGAGCACATGGAAGAGGATTGATGTAGGGCTCAGGAGAGCTCTCCCCTGACCCCAAATTCAGTCAATGATTAAAAACCCTGTACATTGGAAATGAACTACATTGAGTAAAATTAGCAGAGGTTATTTGCTTAATTCCGAGCACAGAATCTTCATTTTTACAAGCAGAGGAACCGGTGCTCCACTAAGCCAGTCAAAACAGGAAGGGTCAGACTGAGTCTTTTGTACTGCTTGGCAACAATGTTTGCCTCCTTTGGGTGGCCTGCAGCAGACATATAACCTACTCTCTCTTCAGTTTGCTAGGACCCAGCGCACTGAAAGCAGTGGGAACACCACCAACTGTTAAACGCAAAGAAACACCTAATTCAGGACAGCCTAAAGAAAAGAAGAAGAAATCAGCATTGGATGAGATCATGGAGGTGCAGTAAGACACATTGTCAGATAACTCATGATCTGTAAGCTCAAAAATGGAATACTGCCTTTCATACTCCTTCACTAGAGAAGAAAGGTGGACAGAGAATTCATTTATTTAACACAACATGCTCTGCAAAGGCCACCTGTCTAGCTCCTGAGTAGGGGTATCCAGCATCTGGATTCTCAGCCACCACTCTTCTTTTGAGGTAGTGACCTAGAGATTGAAACAGCTCCACATGGGATGAGTTGGAACCCTCACACAGTGTTTTGGGTGATTGTGAATGAGCCACATGAACCTATTGGGGTTCCTCTTATTACTGCTTCATGAAGACAATGTTCCACAGGAGAAAATGCATTGCTCATAATGCCACTCTGCTGATAATTATTTTTATGCTGTTTTAGATGGAAGAGCAGAGGCTGGCACATCAACTAACTTCCTGGATCGGGAAAGGAAGAGAAGCTGTTCTTCTGCTCTACCCCCCTCTTCCTTTTCCAATCCAGGCAGTGGAGGAGGGAGAAGAACAGTGGAAGCAAGTGAGCTGATAGAGGTGGAAGCCCTCACTAATCTGTTGTCACTGCCTCAGTTGGCCACGTGGGTAGGCCAGCCCTAGTTGTGTCTCTAATTGATGGAATTGCAATATTTGCCTGTTGATATTCTTCAGTTGACACTTTTGAACCAGTTAACTTTTTTTCCTCCATTAGTTGGAAGAAGGAAAGAAGAAATCCACCCAAACAGACTATTGGCTGCAGCCTGTAAGTAACCAAATAGCGATCTGGATTCCATCATCTGGTGTGAATGGCATTTCCATTTCCATGCTTATTCTATCTAAAACACATTCCTAAATGGACAAGACAACTGATTTTGCTTTGTGCTGTTTTGTTTTGTTTTGTTTTTGCATGAACCAAGGATGTGATGATGAGGATTGAAATGTTGAGATGAAATGTGAAGACAAGAAAAGTTCAAAGTGTTTCCCTTCAGACTTCCATTTTTCTCTACTTCCTTGCTCACAAATCCAAGATTTCTCCCTTGCCTAATGATAGGTCTCTTAGGGAATGTGCAACCAATGATGCTTCTTTGTCCACAGACTCACAGTCTAAACTGCAGCAACTCCTGCCTGCTAGCCTTTTGATTGTCACCTTCCCCTCATAAGATAAGCAAATGAGAACTGTTCCAATGAGAGAGGATTCTGTTTGCTCCAGCCAGAGGGGCCTGGTTCTTATGTAGCTGATTCAACTTGTGTTGCCAGATTGCAACCTGATGGGATCAATTCCTAAATGGCTTAGGATTTGGGTGCATGAAGAACTGCTTGCTGCCACATGAACCTGCTCAAATCTTCCATTTGTCATAGAAATCCTGGAAAAGGTTTTGCCCTGTACCTGATAGGTGGGTGATGCTTAGAAAAAGGGCTTTCTTTTTTATGGTGCCCTGTGTTTGGAATTAATTCCCCAGAAAAGCTTTTTTGGTTCCAGCTCCAGTGTCTTCCCAGCTCCAAACAGGGACTTGTTTTTTTGTCTTCCATCATGTAGTGTAGCTGGTGATCTGCCATCTGAATTGTATTACTGTCTCTATGATTTTTGTACTTTGTATCCCTTGTCCTTTTATTGTGTTTACTTGCTTAACTTGTACCATTGTCCTGAGAGTGTTGATCCTGAAGTGTGTGATATTTATTTTTTTAAATGATTTCTATGCTGCTTTTCTAAAACTCAGACTTTTAAAAAATATAACAGAAGAAGCTCCAAATGCATTCGCTTTCACAGCTTTTAAAAACAAAACACCAAATGCTATCTCTAGGGTACAACTGAGTGCTTCTCCTTCCAGCTGGGTGGGACCATGACTTGCAGGAAGCATTTGAGTGTTGATCTGAAATCAGCTTGATCTTCTTTATGTAATTAGTCTCTTATAATCTCTTCTAGGAAATTGTGGTCAAAATCATAACGAAGAAGCTTGGTGAGAAATACCATAAAAAGAAGGCTGTCATTAAGGTAAATGAAGCAATTGCCATAAACCTCCTAGTGCTCTAAGCAGTGCTGTATAATTTGTACATTTGGAGATGCTCAAATCAATGAGGCTGCCATGCCGTAACTTTTGAATTGTTGCACAATTGTTTATGTTATCACAGGTTGGGAGAATCACTGCATAAAAGATCCTGTGTCCTTCCCTGGTATCTCTCTGTCTGGGTTCTTTCTTCTTCTCTGTAACCTACTAAAGTTGGGAGAACTGGGTTTCCTGTTCAGGAAGGAACAGTTTCCTGTTCAGGACCACTGGAGGGATAGCTGGTAGTCAGAACATAATAGTGTCTTTGATCTGCTTCCTGGGGCAGCCTGTGAACTAGCCACCATGCATTCAGAGGACTTCCAGCCTGTTCAGTGCATTACCAAACACTTGCTCATTCACTCTCTGGCGTGTCTAGCTTCTGACAGCCATGGAAGAAGGAAATCCCAGCAAACAGAAGAGACAGTACCTTCCTTTTTTCTCTTGGGTGTTGGAATAGAAGCACTGCCAGAGGGTGGATGTGTGAGCAGGCAAGGGCCCAACTAGATGTTACACCCATTGCGCAATTGGGGACTGTGTTGTTGTTGCTTTTAAAGGTGCAGGGCCCCAATCTGAATTGAGGGCTTTAAGCCTTTTCCCTGCCATTGATTTGATCCTGGTTGGTGTCCCCTGCAGCTGCTGTTTTTCTGGAGGGGGGGAGCTCTCATTGGTCCCAATACAGAAACATGGCAAACAAGGGGGACTCTCTGCAAATGTGTGTAGGTATTGGTTCTGATGGTTGCAGTGGCAGTTGTCAGGAGCATCCAGACAAGCAGTCACTGATTCACAAGTTGCCACATGAACCAGACCCGTTTATTTGTGCTTCACTAGCCACAATCTTGTACACTTCAATCCCATGGTTGTGGTGGAAGTACAAGTCAGCACACATTTCAGAATCAGCAGTTCAGTGTCTTCAGGATGTAGTCAGGAATACATGTTCCTTCTATCCATCATATACATACTCGTACATGGTGGGGCACTGTACTTAATCATAGTGGCTGTGCAGTACGGGAGGGAATGGTGTGTTTACCTTACATATTAAAAGGTACGTTGTGCTACCTGCTGAATGCATTTTAAATGGTAACAAATAAAGCAGTGCTTAAACAGACTTACCTCTAGATTAAATTATGACTGTTATCTTTTTCCCACCAGCAGAATAAATTATGAGGGTTTTCTTTTCCTTTTTTCTTTTATGTCTGCTAATATGTCAGGAAGTCATTGACAAATACACAGCGATTGTAAAGCTAATTGATTCTGGAGATAAGCTGAAGCTTGACCAGACACATCTGGAGACGGTAATCCCTGCACCAGGTAAGTCATCTTGTGGAACCATTGCTGGAGCAGGAACTGGCAATCTACATTTCCAGTCCCTGAGCAATTCTTCATCCTGTCATTTAGTGACTTTGGTTCCAAGTAGCCTTACAAAATCTCAGCCTGCTTGTCCTAACGTCTGAGCACCTGAAAGCTGTACCCGGCTAATTAGGATATTTATTAGTATCTGACATATCTCAATTTTTATCTTAAAAAGAATTCTAGTCCTCATGATTGCGCAAAAAATACTTAATGTGCAGCTGTTAGAGGTATCCCTAGCAATGTTTCACATTTCACCCTTAGGGGCACATATTGTCTTTCTGTCCTCCAAGCTCAGTTGCTTCCATGGTGGTTTATTTCTACAGGGATACTAAGTATAGTCATGCATCGCTTAGCAACAGGGATGTGGACTGGCACCCCATCACCAAGTGAGGCGTGATGTTATGTGAAGCCTCCCCTCACTTCCAGAGGCTTTCCTGAGCCTCGCAGAGGGCAGTGCGCATCAAAGTTCCAAGTGTCAATCCCATGGCTGAGAAGGCCCTGATTCTCATACCCACCTGACACTTCTCAGATTGACAATTGGAAAACTGGCCTTGGTTCCTCTATTCCACCCTCCATTACTGGCAATGGAGTGTTGCCTAGTCACCCACATTGATATTTATTTCAGTAAAATCTAGTGGGAAATTAAAATAACTGTAAGCTTTCTAAAATGACACTTGGCACAAATCATAAGAGGTCCATAAGCAATCATCCCAGAAACCATCACTTAACTTCTGTGTCTACTGCTGGGTACCCCAAAATTGCCTGCTGTATTTTTGTTTAAAACTTCGCACATGCACTCATGCATATGTTTATTGTAAGAATTTTAAAAGAGTGATGGGAGGTGGAGGAATGAAGCAAAAGCAGCATTTCACTGATCCTCCAAAACAGGCATGTGGAGTCTGTGAGATGCCTATTGGGGAGCAGGGCTTTGCAGCAGAGGGCTTTGCACTCCATGTAATATGCACATGTTGGGTAGGCTGAACACAGCCTAAAAAGCCATAAAAATATCAGTGGAGTGGCTTTGCGTGCAACAGAATCTTTCTGTTGTGACACAATAGTTTGGTCGCAAGTGATTGGCTTGCATTTCTGGGACTGAGTTCAGATCCCAGGTTCCCCATACCAAAAGACAACAGAAGCTGGTACCTTTACCAATTACTGAGAGGGGCCATAACTGTGTGAGTCAAGCATTGCTTGTGGAAGGTTTCAGATTGCATCCCAACCATCTCCAGGTAAAGGTTAAGCATAGCTAGCATAGCTAAGACCTTACAGAGCCATCCCTAATTGTTGTAAATGGTTCTGGACTAGACAGACCAATGGTCTGATGATGTAAGGACAATTAATCTGTATATAAATTGCATTCATATGTTTCAGGCAAAAAGGTGTTGGTTTTAAATGGAAGTTTCAGAGGAAACGAAGCTACTCTAGAGGGCATAAGTGAGAAAACATTCTCAGCAACAATAGTCATCGAATCTGTAAGTGATCTTTTTCACCATCAGTTACTATATAATACATTCTTATGAAAGTAATGGCCATAGCACATTGCAACTGTGGAACGGAGTTCCACTGTCACAAAATAGCTGCCAGCAGTGCACAAAGCACTCTGTCATCGCCATCCATCACTGGACCCGCCAGGTAAGGCAGAAGTGGGGCAGAATGGGGGGAACCAGGGAGGCTGCAGGAGGCAATGGATCCAGCAGCAGTGGCACACATCAGCATGGCCATCTGTCAGCAACCTCCCCGCTCCCTTTCTCTCCTCAGACTTGTGCCAGCTAAAGAACTGTTGTGGTGGTGCTGTGAATTTGAGTCTAGAATTATCTATGCCTCTTGGCTGTTTGTAGGCTGTATTCTATTTTGTCCTCCTTCAGAATTGTTTGATAGAAATTGCTGTGAGCTCTCTTGGGTATTTTACTGGAAATGGAAAGCTAGGATATAAATGCTTTTAATAAAGAAAGAATCACTGAAGAGAAAAGTTTCCAAACACAGTTGAAAAAGGAGAGATTGGGCCTGTTTATGAATTACATGGTTTGGAAAGAAGCTTGGTCTTAGGATTTTCTTTGGTCTGCTTCCATCTCCAGGGACCTTTGAAAGGACGTCGACTTGAAGGTATACCATACGAAGACATTTCCAAGTTGGCTTGAGTTGACAGGACTTGCTGATGGACTCTGGGAAATAGTCAGTCTAAGAACAGCCCAAACCATGAGCACCACTGCACTAGACTCTGCTATGTCATAGTGTGAACAGTTCTACATAAGAAAGCAAATAGGTTGTTTTTTTTTTCAAACGAATTTGTTGGACCCTAGCCCCATTCACCCCCTTCTTCTTCTGTACAATAAATAAAGTGGGGAAGGAGAAAGCAGGCAATGCCCATTGCTTTTACTGCCATTAAAACACATCTGCAACATATATACACAGTATTCCACCAATTAAGAACCCTGAAAAGTAGGGTTTTCAGTTGTATGGAGCGTTGCCTGTGTGCATATGCATGCTTGCTTGCAGCCACTTGTTTCAACAAGGGACATGTGGAGATGTTGCCTCCCACTATGCCCATGTTCGTTATATGTGCAGTGTATGGGAAACAACTTGTGAACTTCCCATACACTTGTGAACTTCTGATAGATCCACTTTCCCATACACTTGTGAACTTCTGATAGATCCACTTTCATATAATGGAATTGATGAGATTCTGATGTTTAGTTTTCTCCAAATCATTTGAGCTTTGCAGCTGGAAACCCTCAATTTGTTAAGCACTGTGTGTAATTTGTTGCTAGGCCCAGATAAGTTGTCATTTCAGATGCTTTTGTGGTAGCTTATATTTCTTGCAGTTGCAGTAAAAATTGAAGCAAGGAAGCAAGGAAGCAACAAGGAGTGATAATCTACCAACAGAGTTAAGCATTATGAGTGAACATTTAGACTTACTAGGGAAGGGCTTGACATGATATGGTGTTTGTGTTTGGTGACTCCAAAATTGATTCTTTCATCTCTTTCCTTCTCCAGCTGTCACAGAAGTTTACATACAGTGACATCAGGCAGTGCTTCTAAATTATAAGCGTGGGCTGGACCAGTTTCCTGGAGGCCAACACCACTCCTGTGTTAACAGTGGCTGTTAGTACCTCACCCATGACCACTATTTTAATTTTTGATATTATGTATGCATTTATGAGAGAAGCTTTGGGTTAGTGTTGAGTGATGTAGGCTTGGTGGGATAAATATAGCCCATGGCTGCCTCTTGAGGAATAGAATCTTTAGGGTCATGGTAACCAAGGCAATTCAGGGATAGGCCTAATGCAGATTTGTCTGTGGGCAAATATGCCCAGTTGGAGATGTTCAGGGAAAGAAACATACCTGGGTGATGGATCCAACTTTTGGTTTGCCAGTTATGTCTCTTGAGTTCCTCCTACCATGACTCACAAATGCACATGTGGAGAACTCTGTTCCAGGATAGATCTTTGTTGGCCTAATCTAATGTATCAAAGTGTGTATAGGAATATCCCATGGGAGAGTTTGGTTAGGGTGCAGAAAGGCCTCTGACTTAAGCACATGCACCTGGACTTACCAAATCTTCTTTTTCTGCCTGTTTTTTCTGCCTGTTGAAACGAATGCTACTGCCAAAGGTCCTAGGATGTCCTGGAGTGGCTGTTGTGGGTCTGAAGGAACAACTCAAACTGGGATGGGACGTAGGACTTTGGATCTTCATTCTTTCAGCCAATAGGTGTAATATTAATAGCATAGAAATGCCTTATTGGAGAATAGAGAACACTGCCAAGAGAGCTGTGGACATCTCCACAGCCGAAATACAGATGTCCTCCAAACACTCAGACATCCTCCAAAGTGCTCTTTCATATACTGGCATCCTCTTCGGTAGATTTGTAAAAAATGTATGACTTGTACAGTGTATTTTTAATGCCATTTTAAAATAAACAAGTGAATCTTTATTGGTGTGATGTTTGTCTTAAAAATGAATTTGACACTTGTGGGGCCTCTTAAGGTCACTGCTGTATAGTTTCACAGCAGTGGAAACTATACAATAAAATAAATAAGTATTCTTTCCAACATTCCCAAGAATGTTAGGCAGTCTGAAAAGTCTAAATTGATAAAAGAAAGATTTGTGCAGCTCTGACTGTTCACAGTAGATAGTCAAGAGCTTCCAGCAGCTGCTATAAACCCCAATGAAGATGTACCATCTTGCACAAATCCAAGTGAAATAAAACACTCTTAACCAAACTGAAAGCAAGCTCCACCTAAATTTGAAACCTGGATACATTACTTGAATTCAAATCTTCACAAGCTTGCATGCTCAATATATGCATGTAAGCTTGCATGCATGATTTGGAAATATTAATCTCTCTTGAGATTTATCTGGGTATGCAAGAATTTCAGTTGCTTTCCTGGAACGCTGTCACATGTACTGTGTGCTGTTAACCTGATGGCTACATTTTTAGTTTCACCTCATTTCAACATATGAAATTCAGATTTTGGAGCTAAGTTTATTTCTTGGAAATGTGATCAAGTTTGAATTTGATGTGTTAAATTAAAATCTGAGCAGTTATCTTGTTAACAGTGCAGTGCTCCCTGTGTCAATGACACTTCTGATTTTTTTTAAAAATCATTTTGAAATCCTTTTGATAGCCACAATTCTGCAATTCTAGCCCAGGACTCTTGCTGTGAGCACAGTCCAAAAGCACTGAAAGGTTTGCTTGTTTGGAGCTGAATTTCAGTGACCAAGGTTCAATTTAGGGCATAACAGATGGAGCATAATCTTTTCTCACAGGAGGGTGCAGCATTCATAGGGATTGCAATATGACTCGGGGCGTAATCCTGAGTGCGCCTTGGGCCAGTGCAAGTCACTTGTGCCATAAAGCACATTTGCACCTCCTCAAGAATCGGCTGGGCCAGCACAGGGATGCGCACTGGCCCACGGAGGCTGAATCCAGCCTCCGCGCCGACTCTAGCAGGGAGGGTTGCGTCAGCCTATGCAAGCCTCTGGGGAGGAGGCATTCCAGAGCAGGGGGAGGGAGGGTGGTCCCAGGAGCAGGTGTGCAGGGAGCAGGAGGCGAGAGGCAGGGCTGAGACCTGGCTGTGGTGCTGATCCCAACCCCATTCCCTGAGCAGTGTTATATAAGTCCTCAGACTTACGCCACCTCCTGAGGTGGCACAAGTCTGAGGAGACCCATTGGGGTTCTGGTGGCTTACCAGGGTGAGGGGAAGAGTTTCCCCTCAGTAGCTGAGCTACTTTGGGCCCCTATCTTGCGCTGGATACAGCACAGGTGTCCTGGCCTGCCTGTTCCAGTGCAAGATAGGATTGCTCTGTCAGTATCTTCTCTGTTTTCCCATCGCAGCACGTGGATGTACATGGAAGCAGCATGCCGAGGAAGTGCAGGAAAGTATGCACCTCCTAGATCCCCATGCAGCCATGTTCTCCATGCGGTGTAATTTTTGAAATTCTGTGCTTGTGTAACTTGCAGCTCAGAGATAGCTGGTTTGAGATTATGAAAGGCATGCTCCAATTCTCTTCCTTCCTCCCCCCCCCCCCCGGGTTGTCCGGGCATGCTGCTTGCATATATGCTAATTCTCTGGAAGAGAAGAAACTGCTCATTGATCTATGGGGATTCCTCTGGATGGTGCTCTCTTGGCAAGGAAGGATTGTGCCCATAGTATTTTAAATAAGTATTCAATTTGGGTACCATTTGAATGTGTTTGAATTGTAGTTACTCACCTGCTGTCACTAATTCAGTGCTTTGTATGCAGGTGGTACCTGGTTCAAGACTTCCTCAGAAAGGGCTGAGGAAGACCCCTCTCTGTCTGGAACCTGGGAGCCACTGCTAGTCAGTGTGGCTAATGCTGGATAGACCAATGGTTTGGTGCAGTACAAGGGCTCTTCATGCATGTTTCTGTGAACTCTCAGGAGGATCATGCTAAATGGAAACACCCTCCCACTGCCATGATGGTGACAGTCTGCCTCAGCACCCCTTAAGTTGCCTAAGTCTTATTATCTGTATGTTATGCACAGTTGTAGGGGGCGTCATCAAACAGAAATGGGGCAAGATGCATAATTCTAACAGAGCTTTTTATTATATGTGGAAACTTGGAATTTGCCTTGTCAAGAAAACCTATTTGCCCTATTTGATGGTCAGCCTGACAGGTTGCTTTCCAGACTTGCTGATGTACATCAGTTGGTTCTCTGTTTGCCCCCTTCTATTGCAATTGCTGGAAGAACAGCTGCAAAATTCGTGCAGATGTGAATTTGGAGAAGACGAAGTCAGGAGGAATGAGAGGCCTATGCTGTGCAGAGGCAGGCGGTGCAAGGTCTGTGGCCTGTATCCAGCCCCCAAAGGCTTTTTCCTTGGACAAGCTCTTTCACAGTGAACAGCTGCTGGATCGTGTGGGGAAAAGCCTTGGATGATCAGACGTGGACAGTTCCCAACCCTCTGCTATATGCCTAGCCCCTTCAGAGACGTTTCACATAGCTGTATAAAGTGGGCACGAGGTAATCTGTGTAATGGCCATCCAGGAAGCCCTTCCCATTGTTGTGCACAAACCAGCACTGCACGTCTGTTCCAAGGACACTGTTCAGGCGGTAATCTTTTTGCAGACCTCTGTGACAAAAACAAGTATCAATAATGCATGCCAAAGATGAGTATAAGCAGGGCTGGTCCAAGACCTGCTGGCATCTGAGGTGGTGTGTGCAATGCTGTCCCTCCCCCTATTTAGGTCATGTGCCAGCCTCTTCTTCCCCTCTCTGAACTGGGAAAGGAAGAAGAAGGCAGAGCAGATGAGAAACTGTGGAGAAGAGTGGTGGGCTGCAGTGTCTCACTTCTTCCACTCTGCTCACTTTTTCCAATCTAGGGAATAGGAGGAGGAGGAACAGTGAAGATTAGCAGATGCCCCATGCCAGTCTACCTGCCTGAGGTGACTGCCTCATGAATGGGCCAACCCTGACTTTCATAATGAATTTCTTAAACTGGAGGCAGAATGATCAAGGCATTGCTGCACTGTAGTGCATGTCCTCATTTCATTCCACTGCCAACTTCGATTGAAAATATCTTCTGATTGAAAATATTTTGCAGGATTGTTGAACCAGGTCTGTCAAAGGCTATTAGTCACAATGGCTATGCTGAGCCTCCCAGTTCAGAGACAGTGTATCTTTGAATATCAGTTGCTGGGAGGCAACCAGCAGAGTGGGGTTGCTCTGTTGATGCTTTGTTGTGGGCTTCCTGGAGGCATCTAGCTGGCCTTTATGAGAAGCATGATGATGGCCTATCAGTCTGATCCAGCAAGGTGCTTTTTGTGTCTAGGGCTAGGCCTGATGCCAGGTTGAAGAAGTGGGTATGGCACTCAGATTACTTCCACTTTGGGCACAGAACAGTTTGTCTGTACTGTAACTTACATTTGTTTTCTCCCTCACAGGGAGTTCTAGTGTTATAAGTTAGGGATTGCTGTAAGAATTCTCAGCACCCTACACTTACAATTCTCACAATCCTTCAAGGGAAAACACAAGTTAACAGATTTAAATTTGCAATGAAGATATGATACCTCCTCAAACAAAATTACCACTTGGAATTACCTCTCTCCTGTTGCATTATGTTCAACCAAGACCTTAGATTTTCATGTCATGTTTGGATTTGTATCTAAGCAAGACTGCAAGATAGCATGGATGCATTGTTTTCACTTGGCTTGGGTGCCTTACCTGGTGACGGTGAGTTTGAGGCCTTTCACTTCCATTGTGGCTTCCGTTTTTCCCAGAACTCGGCTAGGCCGTTCATTGTAAATTAGCGTGTCTGGTTCAATCACAAACTGACCTAGTGAAAGGAAAAATGTGCAAATGCCTGTGAAATTAAAGCTTTGGCTTGACGTTGTGAAGTCTCAGGGTTGCACATTACACATTGGTGCAAAGTCTCATTTGTATACTTAGGAATTATGCTCAAGTAGCACCCCTCACAAAACTGCAATCCTTGTCATTCTGTTCCCTCCTTCCCATCGTCTCTTTCCTCTGGCTGGTGTTTTCCCCATTGTTTTAAATGGCAGAATCCTTTGGCCAAGGACCTGCCTATGAAACCTATGTAACTCTAAAAATTGTACACAGCAGGCATGGCAAATAAACCACCAACAACTCCCTGAGAATGTAGCCCTCTAATTTGTGCTAGAATTCTATTATTCCAAAAAGTAATCACTATAGCCTACAAGGCAAAATTCTGTCCCTCAGCACCTTATTCTAACTATTGCCTCTTCAAAAGCACAAGTACCCATGTACATATAGCAACAGAATGGCCGCCAGAGGGTCTTTACCGATTAGACCATGCACACTGGATGAGAAGTTATTTGTAGGTGGCATATAGATTCCCAGGAAGTCCACATTGACTGGATGTTTCTTCCATACCCGGTGAAGCAAAACCATGAAGGACATGTTCCCGTCAACGGTGATTGTGACATTGCTGTTTTTCTTCACATAGACATGTAGCCTAGGATAAGCATCAAGCAAATATGGGAGTGAGGGTCTGTTGCTTGGAGGCATAATTGACTAGGCACCTGAGTGCCCTCTGGAGATCCAAGGGAGTCCAGCAGTGGTCCCCCCATCCTACCAGGCACCACCTTGGTTGCAATATGATGATGTCATCATACCAGCTCAGCACTTTCCAGCAAAAAAGAATTTTCAGCCATATCAGCCCCAAATCATTCAACAGCAACAAGAGAAGAAGTAAAGGACTGAGCTGAGCAAGAATTTTTGATATACAGGTGAGGCCTCCATATCTGTGGGTTGTGCATTTGTGAATCTGGCTCAACATGGGTCTCCACCTGAGCCCTCTGGAGGTGACCGGAGCTGTGCTCCAGTCACCTCTGGAGACCTTGCTGAAGCCTGTAGAGGCTGCATATATCCACCTGTATCCACCTTCTTTGACAAAAACCAAAACCAAAAAACGCGCTACTTGTGACATTTGTATGCCATATAAGGCATTCTGAGGCCCAGGGGATCCCTCTGCTTCCGAGCCTCAAAATGCCTTATATGGCATAAAAACATAATGTTCTTCTTGGCCAAAACGGCCATTCTGAAAAGCCCTCCAGAGGCAACCCTGAAGCCATTCAGAATGGCCTTTTTGGCCAAGAACATTACTTCCGGTTTCCTGAGGGAAACCGGAAGTGATGTTTTTATGCCATATAAGGGGTCTTTTATGCCATATAAGGCATTCTGAGGCCCAGGGAATCCCTCTGCTTCTCCAAGCCTCAAAATGCCTTATATGGCATAAGGTTTAAGGGGCTGAAGATTGTGGATTTGATTATTCACAATTTTCTGTATCCATAGGGGGTCTGAGATAATGAGGCCCCACCTATATTGGTATTTTTTTATACTACTGATTTTTAAAAATACTTATATGGCAGAAGGCTATAGTGATAGGTGCTGGCATTTATGGGATCAGAACATAGAATCCAAAGTGCAGAAGAATCAGTTACCCAACCCACATAAGAGGTCTGGGAAACTGCACAACCATCTAATCTTTCCCTGTTCCTTCTGGATTTGTCAAACCCTGCCTGGTTGGGGGGTCCTATATAAACATTGTATTAATGACTGCAAATCAGGCATTTCAAGAGGCAAGCTGGTGTACCTGCCCACAAGTATTTCTGCATACATGGACTTCAAATGTGCAAAGAGTACAGAAATTCACAGGAAAAAAAAGAAGTGTAAAGCAAAAAATTAAGTGACATTGGAGGGGACACAGTGATGAGAAAGTGATTCCTTGAGGAGAAGTCAGTGGGTCTGAAGGGGGCCATCTCCATTTACCTCCTCCGAATAAGGCTTCCTGTGTCGGACCAGGACAGGGTAGTGCTAGAGGAATCATCCTTCAAGGTGATGTCGTCTGTGCTGACCTTCACCTTTAAACCTTTATTTTCAAAACTGAATCCAATCTCACCAAAGTAGGTGTTCAGTTTGTTATTCATTGACTTCTTGGCCCCAATGAGCTTCCCATTAACAGAAACCCCTGCAAAAAAGAAACGGAAATGCATTTCAGAGTTTTAAAGAGCTCAAGGTGGTACCTCAGGGAGCTGTCATACATTTTATGACATGTAGACTTCAGACCAGACTTGTGAGACCAACATACAGTAATCAGAGCCAGGTACAAAATATTGACTTGGAGATGTGGAGTTGGAGCCAGATGCAATATGGTGGCACAGGGTGTGGAGCCAACTACCTCTTGCACCTCAGGAGCCACACAATAAGATTATCTGCTGCAAATACTACAAACAGGGTTGGGCCAACCTGTGAGGCCAATTGAGGTTGATGGGATGTGCTCACCTCCATTCATCCACTTGTTTCCACTGCTTCCCCTCCTCCCTTGATTGAAAAAAAAGAGGAGGACAGTACAAAACAGGCAGTATAGAGGAGGTGGTCTTGGGCCTGCCCTGGCTACAAAGTTGCATCTGAGTTACTACAGGTCAGCAGATTCTTACACAGATCCTAACACAAAACTCCCAACCAGCAACAACATTCCCTCCCTCCCTTTGCCATTGTCAGTGGTGTTGCTACACTGGTGCGGATGGTGCAGCCTGCACCAAGTGATGCACTGGGAGGGCTGACGCACTGCTCACTCGCTGCACGTTTGCGCACAGGCGGGCGCATGGCTGGATACAGGGCAATGGGCTCCAGAGTCCCTTGGACAAGCAGGAGTCACCTTCTCCTGGGAGTGTCTTCTTCATATGGGTTCCCCCTGAAGCCCTTCCTCCCTCTTTCATCATCCCCGCCACTCCCTTCCTCACTTGGCTGGCTGGAAAGAGGGGCAATTGTTCTGCCTGGAGGGAGGGAAGGAACGATGGTGGCAGCAGTGAGGCAGGAGCCCCCATCCCAGACTTCCAGCCCTTGGCAGCTCCAGACACTCCAACCCGGCTAGAACCAGGTGCTGGCCCGCCACATTCCCTGGTGGGAGCGTGCACACCCAGGGATCTCTGACCAGGCTGCCCCAGAACAGCCACGCACCCATCCCTGCAGGCTCAGCAGCCAGGTAGGCAGGTAAAAGCAGCCACTCTCCCTGGAGGCAGGGCTGGCCGGATGGGGCTGGGGCGCTGCAGCTCCCTGGCAGGTTCAGGGTTGGGGGCTGGAGGAAGAGGAGTGAGGATGCAAGGGGGGGGTCTGCCTGTGTGGCTGTGATCGACACACAGCCCAATCCTATGCATGTCTACACTGAAGTAAGTCCTATGGGGCAATGGGGCTTATTCCCAGGTAAGTGTGGATAGGACTGCAGCCACAGACAGGTCTGCAAGATGCGCTGCTCACCCTCTTTGTGCTGCATTGTATGGAGAGGGGTGTGCGGGTCTCCTCCCCAAAGCCTTCCAGAGGGAGACTTTACCTCCAAAGACTGGGGGTCACTTTGGTGAAAGGCTGAATACCATGCAGTACCATGCAAGGCTCCTCAAAGTCAGCCCTATTCATTCTGCTGGGAATGATTCCCAGCAGCTGACTGCGTAGCATAGGATGGCAGCCTCTGAGTCTGAGGCTACCATCCTAGACACATTTACTTATCTGGGAGTAAGACTCAGTGAACTCGATCAGACTTACTTCTGAGTAGATGTGCTCAGGATGCTGCTGCCCTTTCTCTTGCTAGGAACAAGCACCTTCACTGAACAGAGTGGAAATAATACCATCATGTTATATCATTTGATGTGTAATTTCATGCAATGAAACAAACCACATCGAAATATCTCTATTCTATCAAAAGCTATAGCCAAAAGAACCAGTGGGGGTGTGGTGATGGTGCATCACCATGCCCACTGCCTAGGGTGTTGCCCCGCCCACTGAATGGGAGGAGGTCCATCATGGGGGTGATGCGCTGGCCTTCCGTACTGGGTGACGCAAACCTGAGTGACACCACTGGCCACTATTCTTCTAGCATCAAACCTGAGGAACAGTTCCTATGTAACTCAGACACTACCTTACTGCTTCAGAGAGCTTCAGAAACTCTCTCAATAGGTCGTCAACTGGTGCAGATGCTGTAGAGGCTGTAGAGGCAATGGTGGCACAACACAGCGAGAGGAACAGGGAAGCATTCCAAACTCAGCATGGAGCAGCTATGCAGGTCTTGGGGGGGGAGGGACTGCTGACTCCCCCCGAAGTGTGGAGCCCAGAGCAATTGCCTCTCCCTTCGTGACACCACTGCTACTTTGTGATTTTTTTAGTTGGTCACATGCAAAGATACTACTGGATGATGCTGTTTCTGTTTGGATTTGTTTCTTACAGTTGATCACAACTGCCTGAATGTTTTGCTTCATTTGTAATGTGAACCCAAAACCTACAGATTAATGAGATTGACCTCCTTTGACCAGATCGACCTCCTTTGCCTTAGACTTTCTTCTCTCTTCTTTGAGTGAGAGAAATTCAATGGTGGTTAAAGACTCACACAAGAAAAATAGCCTATAGAAACTTAATCTTTGCGGGGAGCTCTTAAATCCCCATAATTGGGAATGCTTCATGGGTATGCAAATCAAAGGGTAAGAGCCCTCATTTCAGGTCAATGGTACTTTGCCTACAAGGCAGGCTGGAGCAGTAGCCACAACAAGCTTCCTCTGAGGCACCCTCCTTAGAATAGCTTGACTGGGTCAGTCAAATTAAGACAGAATGCCAACCCACCCATCCCAACCAGTCCACTCTGGAAGGCTGTGTATGGCCAGCCCTTTGCAGATCACCACTGCTGAAGAACAGTGGGACTACCCCAGATTTGTGCACTGCTTCCTAAGCATTGTGCTTCAGGTCTAACCTATATTTCTTCATTTATGATCATAGCAGAGCTTATTCACTGGTTAGGGCTCCCAAGTCTCAGATCCTGGCATGCAAAACTAGGGTTTTAAGCCACTTCCTCCAGGTCTCTGGCGCAATGGCTACAATATCAGGATGAGGAATCACAATCAAGGAGGAGGCGATTTTTCTGCTTAGTTTGAGAGTGTTTGCTATTTGCTGTGCCCCACCATTTTCATTAGGCTCCATCTCAAAGCACCAAAAGCAGCCAGGCTGTTCCACACCATCACTTCCAGGCTCCTCTGCTGTCCTACTAAGCCCCCACCACCACCACCACAATCTGCCAGGCAGTGGCCCTTTGCTCCCAGTCTGTACCGTCTGTGTCTCAGGAGACCCGGTAGCCCTATCTGCGGGCAACTGATGAGTTGCTGCTTGCTGCACAGGCTGAGCTTGATGGCTCTGTGGTCTCTATTAAACTCAGCACTATGATTCTCAGAAAGCCTTCCTCATTTCATATTTCCATGACTCACAGCAGAAGAGCAAATCACACATTATGCTCATCTTCCCACAGCCACTGCTGCAGACCCACTGAGGCAGCCACATGAGCTGGAAGGCTGAGTAGAGAGCTTTGTGCACTGAGCCATTATTGCCTGTAGGAGCTCTAAGGGCTAGAACCCATTGAGATCACCTGCTCAAAGTAGTAGGGGAAGCAGGAACTCCTGTTGGATTGAGGAGAGGATACCGAAAAACATCTGCTCTCTCCAGTATCCCATTTACTGCCTTTCACGGGAGCAAAGACAGGAGCCATTTTATTTGACTCCATTGACAGCACCTAGCACTCCAGAGATCCCCCGCTTATAAATCTGGATTTATCATTGTGAACCTCTTTGAAAACCATTGTGGTTCTCAAAGCAGTATAGACCAATATTGTAAATAAAACAGTTCTCTTACCAGACTCAGGATCTGAAACCAAATTCAGGATGGCTCCAGGTCTGGAATCTATGTTGAAACAGATGTCCTTCTGTTGTCTTGGCAGGTTGATGATGAAATGGGGATCATTGTCCACTGGGAGCAAAAATAAAATAGTGTGAATTCAATGTGAAATATAAAGGGCATTTGCTGAATGAGCAACATATACAGAGAGCTGCTTCCACTAGAAGATTTCAAACGTATTAGTTTCTGAAAATATGAAGATCTGCTGGCCTTGGCTATTTTAGAAAGAGCAACCACTAGGTAGCTTCCTCTAATAATACTATGCATATAGTATCATTCATGTGCATGACTTTGTCATTCTAAAAAGTGGGTCCCAGTGCTAAAAAGTTTGAGAACCACTGGCTTATGGTATTGTACAATCTGTCGGGACCCCCCAGAAGTGATGTCATTTACCTGGAAGTGACATCATCTAGCAGGAAAATTTTTAACACTTCCCATATGACAAAATCAAATTAACTGAGTACATTTTAAAAGTTTAAAAGTATAAGTTTTAAAAACTGTTTAAAATAAAGAAGAACCCTCCTAACCCTCCCAAGCAGTTGCTGATATGTTTAAAAACATACACATTATTTTTAAATATACACATAGTAGCCTGTTAAAAGTACAGATCTGGAACATTTCCCCAAATGCAGTCACATACCATGGTAGCATCAAGTCAAATATGGGGGGGGGGTCCCCCGAGTATCCATCGTTTCAGTTAACTATACAGGGTTCCAGAATGGAACCCCTGAGGACACAGGGGCATGCCTCTATATTAAAAATAAAATGCATACTGAAATGAATGGGTACCCACCAGAAATGGGCTGGGGACCCACAGTTTGAGAAACACTCAGAATGCTTGACTAGATGGATCCTTGGTTCAATCCATCAAGGCAATCACTAAGGTCACAATCTTAACCAACTTTCCAGTATCAAGGTAAGAGCAATGCAGCTCTGGGGTAAGGGAACAAACATTCCCTTACCTTGAGGAGGCCTCCATGACTCCCACCCAACTAAAGGATGCAGCACACGCCCCACTGGCAGAGCTATGTCAGTGCTGGAAAGCTGGTTAGGATTTAGGCCTAAGACATTCAACCTACCCACCCACGCCCATCACTTTTATACATATCTAGGCACCACCTCATCTTCTTTCAGTGGAAGCACACTAAAGCACTCATACACAAACACAATCCCCTTATAAATGCAATCACTCCCACACTTGTTTGTATCCTGATATGAAAGAAAAGAACCCCCCTGGCTACACTTCTCCAATAACACCCTCATCTCACCCACTTCAGCCAAAGGATGGTTGGAATGAGGGAGAAGTGGGAGAAAAGCTTCTTTTAGACTTTTGCCAATTACACTGAAAGTACTGAGCTAATTACACTGTTTGGCTCTTGAGTGATTCCTTTTCTGTTAAATATCAGCTCATGTGCAGTGGGAGAAGGATCCAGCTGCAGAACACTCGACCGGAAGGGTTCTGGCCTGAACCAGAAAGGCAATCATTATGCTTAGATTGCTATGAAATTAGGTGACAGAACTGGGATTGGTGTTAGGAATACTGACTGATCAAGAGGTTTCTCACATACAGAGTACAGGGTGGCAATTAAATGAGGCCCTTAAGGAGGTGCGTTGATGACCCTTAACGGCTCAGGAAGCTCTTGGAATCGGGGCCCCCACAGGAAAAACTGGTGAATGTCACATAGGGGCTGAGCTGAGAATGTAAGGTGACCTGGTTCACCTGGTCAATAAAGCCAATGAAGGAAACAGCTATCAGTGGACAGCTTCTGAGTAAGAACAGACACACAGTTCTGATCAGGTTGAGAAGCAAGACAGGCTAGACTGGAGCAACTGGGTGGGAGCAAGCCCAGAGCCAAAAGCATGCTGAGGTGCAAGGTTGCTGTCCCTGGTGCAGCAGCCCATTATTGCTTGTAAGGAGTGGACTCCCAGCCAGTGCTCAGTCTGAGAAAGATGCTGAAAGCCTCCAATGCTCTCTTCTCCAAAGGAGGCCGGAGACTGGGTATTGCTGTGCCCCAGGAACTTCTCACCACTCAGAGCAATGGGGCATGAGCACATAACACTCTTCTTGTTGTCCAAGGGATACATATAATGGAGGTAAAAGTAACCCCCTGCATGCCACAGATTTAAGAAGCTGGGAAAAGTTTTATATCTCCCTCCCACTGATTCTTGTGTGGGCCAGAACTAAAGCCCAAAGTAGAACAATGAAAGACAACACCAGTGCAATATCTTCTACCTGAGTGTATCCTGGTGCCAGCTGGATTCCCTGGGCTCATTGAAGATGTGGTGGAATTATCAGGCTTGGATTGCCCTAAATGTAAAGATGCTGTTTTGGAAGAAGATGGATGACATTTGTAATTATCTCACTTATTTGCAGCAATCTGATTTGGAAAAAAAACTGTTAAAATGAAAATTGCAGAACATCATCTTCATGGTCATCAGTTTCTGACTGCCAGAAATGTGTTGGTGACTAGAGCTGTAGTCATAGAACACTGACTGGCACTCACTCCCCTCATAATTAATAGATTAATTGCCATCTTAATTCAGCACTGGGCTGAGTATTCAGGTTTCCAGGCAAAAGGGCTAGCATAGAAGCAACTTTTGTATGTTAATTAACCATGAATTATGA
Organism: Tiliqua scincoides; assembly: GCF_035046505.1. NCBI lineage: Eukaryota > Metazoa > Chordata > Lepidosauria > Squamata > Scincidae > Tiliqua > Tiliqua scincoides. The sequence continues at coordinate 32,223,499 of NC_089827.1, read as the reverse complement.
TTCATGGTCCAATTATGGCATTTGGCTGAATCAGTGCATAACCACTGGTGAGACAGAAGTTCTACTGCATAGCTCTGAGATTTGAATGTATGGCTAAAAGCTAGAAATACTGGTTCTGCTGAAGTAAGGAGGGTTTGGAAGAGACTCCACTCCTGTTCCCCAGGGATACTAGCACATCTGTGTTTTCAATTCCTTAAGGATGGGACTGGATTTCTGGACAGAATCCAGAATAGCTAAGCATATTAGCCCATAGCTAAGTTTATTGGCCCATCATTTCTTTGCTGTTTCGAGGTTTTGGTATAAGAGGCTTATTTCCCCCTATAAACTAGAAATTATTTGAGGGTGAATTGGCTGCAGGAAAGCCATGAATGACAATCACCACAGACAGGAACAGTTCTGATGGGTCTGGTGAAGGGGCAATTTCTCTTCCATCTTTTCATCTTACAAGCACCCATAGTTACACTGAAGAAATACTGATGAGAGTAAAATGGAAAGTTGGTCCAACAGTCTATTACCTGCAGGTATGGCAGAAATAGATGGACCCATGACAGCAGCTAAACCCACTGGTTTCGTTGTGGGCTTCACCCAAGATGGGATGGAATTGTCAGTCGGTGCTTGACCAATAACTAAGGGTCCTGTTTAGATAAATGAAGAAGATACATGTAATGTGCAATTAGTGCATCATCCACAGAGTTTGGGGGGGTATTTTTCATGATGTAATTTTCATGTTAAAACACTTTCAGGTTCTTATTCATATCACCACCACAAAAGTGTGGAAAGCAGCCACAAAAAAGAAGCCTGCAGTGGTCCTACACTGCCTTGAAAAATGACCACAGAGATGCCTGGACAGAGAATCCTGCAGTCTGCAACATGCATGCCTGGGCAAATGAAAAAGAAAGAACTCATGGTCCCCAAGAGAAGGAATAACATCTCAGGAAGAAAAGGGGCAGTGTCAGTAGGGACCAGGGAGCAGTCTGAAAGAGCCCAAATAGGCCCAGAAAGAGAAAAGTGCCTCTCAGAGACAAAAACACATGAAGTCAACAAGGTGAATGCCTGGATTACTTGCCCCTAAATCCATCCATCCAGACATAATTTCAATACAATTCATTTAGCAATCCAAAGATTGAAGCTGGGACCTTATCTGAAGGCAAAGCATTTGCCAATTTACTCTTCCCCTGAGCCATAGCTTCTCCCAATATATCCCTACCTTCTCCCCATACATCTGCCCATACACCCCTCCCCATACATCCCAACAGGCAGGGCTTTTTTTTCTAATGGAACACCGGGGAACGGAGTTCTGGCACCTTTTTGCACGGGCCCCTCCCCTTCGGAGGCATTCCAGCAAATGCCTGGGGGAAGCAAAACAGAGGCATTTGCTGGGTGGGTGCTGGGGGGTGCAGGGTGGGCGGGCGCCTGGCCCCTGCCTGACCGCACAAAGACCCCCTCTTGCCCCTGTCTCCAAGCTCTTGCTTGAGCCCAGCCCGCCTCCCCTCCCCCCACGCTCTACTTCCCTGCGCAGCTTCCAAGCCGGTGGAGGGCGCGGGGGACACGCGCTGATGCCGAGGAGGAGGACGGACAGCCAGCCAGCCAGCCAGGGAGATGGGCTGTGGCACCCGCGGAACGCCCAGGTACTGGCTTGGTGGAGGAGGAGGGGAAGGAAGCTGGCTGGTGCAGCCCCCTTGCCAATCTGCAGCCTAGGCATGTCTACTCAGAAGTAAGTCTCATTGGGCTCAATGGGGCTTGCTTCTGGGAAAGGGTGCATAGCCTTGCAGCCTGAGAGCCCAAGCCTATGCATGTCTACTCAGAAGTAAGTTCCATTGTGTTCAATGGGGCTTACTCCCGGGAAAGTGTCATAGCCTTGCAGCCTGAGTAGACAGGCAGAGGAAGGGCTCTGAGGCTGCAGTCCTCTCCACACCTTCCTGGGAGGAAGCCCCACTGCCTCTACTGGGGCTGACTTCTGAGGAGACAGGCAGAGGAGGGGCTCTGAGGCTGCAGTCCTCTCCACACTTTCCTGGGAGGAAGCCCCACTGCCTCTACTGGGATTGACTTCTGAGTAGACAGGCAGAGGAAGGGCTCTGAGGCTGCAGTCCTCTCCACACCTTCCTGGGAGGAAGCCCCACTGCCTCTATTGGGACTGACTTCTGAGTAGACAGGCACAGGATTGGACTCTAAGGCTGCCATCCTATCCATAGTAAGCCCCATTCACTAAAGTGGACTTCTGAGTAGACATGCATAGGATTGGACTCTTAGGCTGCAATCCTAGGCACTTTCCTGGGAGTAAGCTCCATTGACTAGAATGAGACTTACTTCAAAGTAGACATACCTAGGATTGGGCTCTTAATCCTGGCAGAGATATATATCTGCACCCGTTTTCACATGCTAAGGGCAAGTTAAAAGGGATTCTACATGTGTACAACGTGCTGTCCAGTCTTGTCAGACATCCTCCTCATCCTTCCCCCACAAGCATGCCCTCTGCCAGCCAGTGTTTGCAGCTCCTCTTCAGCAATGCACAGCAGCTGCTCAAGGCAGCAGGGAACATACAATTGTATGCCAAGCGCCTTCCCAAAGACACAGAGTATTCTGATACCTGAATTAAACCATATTTAATCGCTTATTTGCAAACGTAGCTATTTCTATGTGCACCTAAGGATGCCTCTCGTGTAAGAATTCCTTTTTTGTTCTTACTCCCACAGTTGCTTAGAGTAATTTTACTACATGGAACTCATGTAAGCCATTTTTCAGAATCCATTCACTGCTTCCTCTCCTTGAAGTAGTGCCACACTACATACTACATGCTACAAGTGCCCCTGTACGGTATTTTTCCCCATGTATAGAAAAAGTAGCTAGGGGGAAGGGGATGTGGAGATTGACAGCCCAATCCTATGCATGTCTACTCAGAAGTAAGTTCATCTTTAGGGGGGAAGCACATAAAAATATTTTAGGTATTTCTCCAATAAAAAATAAAAAATAAAAATTAACAAGTTGTGAGTTCCTGCACCTTTTTTTTTTTTTACAAAAAAAATCATGCCAATAAGTATAATGTTGTTAGGAGGCAGACTCTGTCCCTCCCTACTCTCCCATCCTTCTGCACTCACTTAGCAGCTACTCTGCTGGATTCCAGGAGCAGTGGGTGAAATTGTTATAAATTGTTTTTATTATGATTATGTATTTATACAGTGTTTTTATTATTATTCATGTATTTCAGGATGAATTTTTTACTGCTGTGAACTTTGGAAAGGTGGGATATATAAATTTTGCAATTAAGTAAATATAAATATTTGGTGCAAGTGATAGAGGAATCCCTCAAGAGGACACCCCCCCCCCCCAAACACACAGTGTGTCAAATACCTTCTATGTAGGCATGGAATATAAAAGCTCTCCCATCTGAAAACCAACCACTGAATGCTCTGGATAATACGTGCATAGCCCAAGGCTGTAATGTATCCTTCATTGGTTATAGTTCACCTGTGCCAAAGTCTGGGCTTGGAAAAAAATACTGTACATACTGTGCTAGTGAAAGCATAGACGTGTCTGCAATAACCTACAAGGCTGATCCTACAAGGTGTGGGTTTAAGCTTCCTGTTCTCATCTTTGTGTGCACAGCTCTTTCCTGCTAAAACTGGTACTTCTACTTTGCCACAGCCCTTTCCTCCTGCACTCTGCCACAGCAACTTGTCAGGCACCCCCATGGAGTAAAACTATGGGCACAATCCTAACCAGGTCTACTCCTATAAGTCCTATTTTGTTGAAGGGGACTTACTCTCAGGAAAGTGTGGTTAGGATTGCAGCCTTTGTGTGAGAAAAGGCCCTGAATAGGCTGAGAGACATTCCAGCTGGGCCCCTTCATGTGCCAAGTATTGAAGTCATGAAGCTGAAGTAACTTGGGCCAAACTTTGCAATGACTGTAATGCATGAGCTGGCATGCCAGTGGTAAAAGTGATATTGGAACAAACAGCATATTGGAACAAACAGGTAGGGAGCTCAGGAAAGCAATTTAGATCAAAACTGGAGTAGGAAGTAGGGGAATGTGACTACTCTGCCCCTGCCGAGGTACTAATCCAAATCACCACCCTGCCATGCTACCCACAATAGAATCCATCTCACAGTAGGCCAGCTTGACCCAAGGAGGATGTTATAGTGGGGAGGACAGGGATACAGTCCTGGATTTTCAGGACCATTTGACCCTGTTGTGCTGTATTCAGCACAATGAATTAACACTGTGCCTTAAGTACAACCTATCCTGGTTGGGCACTGACTGAGGAACCCCACCTATTTGAGGGCCTACCTGGCCAGGCTGACCCCTGGACCCCCAGGACCAGTTGCAATCGTAGCACCTAGTGTGTCATCAGAGGGTGAGTAGGGATGTTGTAGGGGACCGATGCAGAGCTTCGTCTCAGATCCCTCAGAAACCTGGCACTGATGCTGCCTCTAGATTTCTACTCCTCCTTCCTTGAATTAGAGGAAACTGTGCTGCAGGCCCAACTAGAACCCTTTGGGGGAAGCTGCTTATGCCACTGTGAATAAATCCATTTACGTAATTATCAGCATCTTCATGGAGTCCAGTTTCAACAGTTCAGCAGACAACCCAGCTGTCTTTCCCACATCCCTCTGATTCATACGGATGTCAAGCACTCCCTCTCGCCTACTTGCTCATCCATTGCCCTTGTATAACTATCACCAGAAAGGTCGGAAATAGACCACTGCTTTCTTCCTTCTCCACCTGGCCAGCTGCCACATCCACACCCGTATCCACTCTGTCCACTTGCAGTTGGCTCACAAGAAGCCAACTAAAGCTACAATCCTATGCACACTTTCTTGGGAGTAAGCCCTACTGAACACTATGGGAATTAGTTCTGAGTAGACATGCATAGGATTGTGCCCTAAGGGCAGATATTCATATTGGCTTAACTGGTTTCGAAAAAAGTATCATAGTAAAGATGTGGCCTCTGTGTCTCTACGCCCAGAAGAAGTCTCTTTGATTTCCCCATTTTCCTTACCATGTAGGAAGCCTGTCTGTAGAAAAATAATCACTTGATGATAACAACCAGTTCCCAACATTCGACCACATTCTAATGTGATAAAGAAATCAGACATATATGAGTTGACTGTAATTTGGAGTTGTGTTTGGAAAGGAACCTCCTTGAGGTCACTAAAGTCAGATTTTGCCCTCCACTGCTATGGGTGTGCCTTACTCCCATATGAGTTAATGGCTGTCATTCATTCCTATGGGGGAAGAATACAGTGTGGCCACTGCCCTTGGAGAAAATGTTGCAGTAGGGTCAAAATCCACGAAGACACCCATGATAGGGCCTTAAAGAAGTGCCATTGCTGTGTGCATGCACTTTCAATCCTCAATGCTCCCCACATTATATTAGGAATAATAGAATTTGAAGAGACCTAAAAGATCATCTAGCCCAACCCCCTGCCTATAGCAGGAAACCCCCTGCCTAACCCCCTGCCTAGAGCATCTCCAGTATGTACTTATCAAACTTTTGCTTTAAGATCTCCAGTGAGGGAGAGTTCACCACCTCCATCAGCAATCTGGTTTACTACCAAACTGCCCTGACCATCAGAAATTTTTTCCTGATATCCAATTGGAATCTCTTCTCTTGCAGTTTGTACCTGTTGGTTCTAGTTTCAGATGCAGTTGAGAACAAATTTGTCCCTTCTTCCATATGACAGCCCTTCAAATTTTGCAGAACACGATCACATCCCCTCTCAGCCTTCTCTTCTCCAGGCTAAACATACCAAGTTCTTTAACCTTCCTTGTTCTCCAGCCCTCTGATCATCCTTGTCAATCTCCTTTGAACCAACTCCAGTTTGGCTGCATCTTTCTAAATGTGAGGAGCCCAGAATCGCAAGTAGTACTCTAGGTGAGGTCTGATGTAAAGTGGAGCCACAACTTCTCGTGACTTAGAAGCTACAGTTCTACTAATGCAGGCTAAAATTGCATTTGCTTTCTTTGCAGCTGCATCACACTGCTGACTCATGTTCATCTTGTGATCCACTGCAACTCCAAGATCCCTTTCACATGTTGTGCTGCCAAGTCAGATATCTCCCATTTTATACCTGTGTCTTTGGTTATTTTTGCCTAAGTGCAGAACCTCGTATTTGTCCCTGTTGAACTTCGTCTTATTCATTTTAGTCCAGTATTCCATTTTATCTAGGTCTTCCTGAAGGCTTCTTCAGTCTTCTAATGCAGTTGTTCTCAAACTGGTGGGTTGCAACCCATCAGCTTGAGAATGAGTGCCCCGACATTTTAAGGGCCAGGGAAGGCAGCAACACGATCCACAGGATCATGTCACTGCCAGGCTTGCAGCGGCTTTTTAAAAACTCCCCCCCCCCTTGTCCTCTACGACTTCTTGGAAGATCATTGACAGAGGCTCTGCAAGTACATCTCCAAGTTCCTTTAGTACTCTAGGATGCAGTTCATCCAGTCCAAATGACTTGAATTCATTTAGGCCTGATAAGTAGTTTCTAACTAGTTCCCTTTCAATCCTAATCTGCAGACCTGTGCTGTCCAGGTTTTCATTTCCTCTGTGGGGATGTAAGCATATCCCCGCATCAGCCAAGGATCCAGCTTCCACATTTGCACAATCCTCCTACCAAGAGAAGATTGACACAAAGTAGGAGTTGAGCAGCTCTGCCCTCTGTCTCCAGGCTCCAATTGGCCAACCTTATCAAGGAGCAATCCCATCCTCTCATTTCTCTTTGTCTTCCTTTGAACATACGGGGGGGGGGCATATCTGTGGATCACATATCCATGGATACAGTTATCCGTGGATTGGGTCCACCCCCTGCACACACCCCGCGTGCACCCCCTTCAGAAGCGAGTGGAGCTCCACTCCCCTCACCTCCAGGGGGGCTTCTGAGCTCAGCAGAGGCAGTGGACATCCATCCACAGCCTCTGCCATACTCAGATTGTACTTTAGAACTCGAAGCATGCGACTTCCAGTAGTGAAATTTTTTAATGCCTTATAAGGCATTGGAAGGCCCTGCAGGGGTTCCCTGGGTCTCCCAATGCCTTACAAGGCATTAAAAATGCCACTTCCGGATTCTCCATGAAACCAGATGTAACTGCCCAGTACCTGCCCTTCACAGCAAGAACTTGGGCACAACCCAAGATCACACAAAGAACAGGCCCATCTTCCACCACCCGCCACTCCAATTATGCTGTCTCTGCAGTGATCATCAGTGGAGAAGGTATATCTCTCCCAGCCTGACTATCGCCAGCTGCAACAGCCTGGGAGTGCTCCTCCATTGTCAGATGACTGACCTATCTTGGTCAATTAGCACCCCGCAAACCTAATATAACTTCTCTACTCTAACTGAACATTGACTTAACCCTCGACCCTCTCCACACCCCTGCACCTTTCCACCAAGCTCATAAGTTTTATTTTACTTTGTCTTACTTGTGCACTTTATGCCTGTTTACTGTGCACAATGGAAATGAAAAGTTCTCTGCACTTGACTTGGGCTTGGTGTACTCCTTCCCCCAATCTTTAAAAGAACCGCATGGGCTGTGGGCTGGCCCAAGGCACCAGAAGTCATGTGATTTGAGCTCTAAAGCTCAGTCTGAGCCTGGCAGAGGCCATGGACAGATGTCCACCACCTCTGCTGAGCTGAGAAGCCCCTCCAGAGGTGGGGAGAGCAGAGCTTCCCTCACCTCTGGAGGGGGAGCCTGGACTGCGGGGACAGGCGTTCGCCCGTACCCAAAGTTTCAGCTATCTACAGGTGGTTCCAGAACAGAACCCCCATGGGTAAGGGGCACACCTGTACCTAAAAAAAATCCTTTTTTTCCTTGTTCTTGACATCCCTGGCCAGCCTCAGCACATACCATGCTTTAGTATTCTTGTCCCTCACCCTACAAGATCAGACTACCTGTGCGTACTCCTCTCTAATTATCAGTCTCATCTTCCTAAACATGTCTTTTTTAATCTTCAACTCACCACTAAGATGCTTGTGCAGCCACCCTGGTTTTTTGAAGTATCTTTCCATTTTCTTTTGCATAGGAATTGTTTCTGACCACACCTATAGAAGCTACTTCTTAAGGAGCTCCCACCCATCTTGGGCCCCTCTTCCCATTAGTTCAGGGGTGGGCAAACCCCAGCCTGGGGACCATTTGAGGCCCTCAGGGTCCCCCAAACCGGCCCACAGGGAACCACCAGTCTCCAAAGAGCTTCTGGCCCATCGAACTGTTGGATCCTGGTCTGGCCCAAGACTGCCGGTCATGGCCACCATACACGAGCTGCGAGCTGTGTTATAGTTCTCATGTGTATTATAAATTAACTCAGTAAAATTCATTCATTCATTCAAGTTCCATCCAATGTATTCATTTATGTAAATTTATTCAAATTTGAAATGTAAATTTTCCCCCTGCTCCTGACACAGTATCACAGAGATGACGTGGTTCTCCTGCCAAAATGTTTGCCCACCTCTGCATTAATTAATTAACCCATGGGATCCTAGCTATCACTTCTCTGATTATTAAAATCAGCTTTCCTGAAATCCAAAGTACAGGTTTCACTGCATATTCCTTTTGTTTCCCATAAGATTGAGAATTCTAGCAGCGAAGCATCATCTGTTGATTAATCATGTGAATTTTATTCATTAATCAATGAATTTGCACAAATTATCATTTAAAAGACATGCCTTTTTTGGGTAAAGGCTGTATATAAGTCTCACGGCAGCAGACATCTTTTTAGAAGATGTATTCTCTTTTACCCATGAGAGGGTATGCCTCTTCTAAGTTGGTACTTGCGATCCACATTTTGCATAAGCACTTGAATTTGCATAATTTTTAAAATTTAAAAGTCAACTGTTCAATTAATCTGGGTTCTCTTTTTAGACAATTAATATATTTTAATAAATTGAGCTACCCAATCAATCAACTAGATGTTGCAGCAGCAGCAATAATAATGATGATGATGTTGCCTTGGATTTTACATTCTCCTTCCTCATATCTCCATCACAGTAAAAAGCAAGTAAGTAAAAAATAAGGTTCCAGCCCCTCTTACCAACATGGATGGCTGCTGCAGTTGGACCCATGAGGAGGGATGATGGATCTGTTGACTTCAATGAGGGTTTGGCCCATGGTGGGATGGAAGCATCAGGCTTTGGATGGCCAACGGCCAAAGTACCTATTTGGGAGAAAAGGAGCAAAACTGAAGTGGGCCCGAATCACACCCGAATGGGAGCAGTTGGGGAGGGTGAAGAACCAACCTGGGCAACAGGCCCTCTTGCGGTCCTGGGGTGAGTCCGCCAGCATCAGTTCATCTCCATTAGGGCTCTCAATCAACATAGCTGTGTATGGGGTCACAATGTGATGGTCAAGGGACATCTGCAAGATTGACTTGGTGATGTTCCTTTTCAGGGCAGCTGTAGGGGCCAGGTTTCTGTGTTGTTAAAAGACTTGATATTAAAAACTGTAACTAAAATGTATGTTTTCTTTAAAAAACAAAAAAAACCTGAATCTTGCTGTATTAAGGGAATTTCTATCAGTCAAGATGGTTTGGGATGAGAAGAAATGGGGGAGGAAACTCTAAGGTGTTTCAAAGTAGACCCAGTAGACTGGCTGGAGTTTAGTTCCAACTGGTGAGTTAACCACCATCCAAAAAGTACTTCAGAGAATGAGTTACTGGCATTGGCATGTTAAAAAACAGGCACCCAGGCCAAATCTATCCTAGGTAAGTGGGAGGTAGACTAAAAGCTGGATGGGATGGAGGGATGGTAAGTAGGTAAACAGGTAAGCCTGGGACAAAGACTAACAGCCCAATGGGTATTCTGCTGGTTGGCCACTGCTGAAAAAAAACAAACACAGCTATAAAGCATGCTCCATCAGCTAATTGGGAGAAAACATGATCTGGAAAGGGAAAGGGTCTGAGGAACGCACAAAGGAGTGGATGCTTTCCTTCTCACCTCTCTGCCATCAGTTGGTTGATGGTAATGTAGGCCCACAACTTTTCAGTGAACTTTGGGTCTGCATGCTTATCTTTACTTAGGAATTCATCCAGCCCCTCAACATCTGACAGGGTCTCCAAGACTAGCTGTGCATTGGACTAAATGGTTAAGAGAAATCAGAGAAACAAGAATGAACCATCTAGCAAAGTCTAAAAATATGTTCCATGGTAAACTCTGGGGATCTGCTCATGAAGATTGCTGCCCAGTCATTTCATCCACATGCTAAAGAGGCACAGCTTAAAGGTAATTCTTTTGGAGACTGACCAAAGTCTTTTGCCAATGGTCTTTTGCCAATGGTTGGAAACATCTCCATTTGAGGTGCTTTTTAGTGGTCAGAACAAAGTCTCTCTCTTGGAATGCATTTTTAATATGTTTTATGTATGATTGTCTTCAACTTGACATTTTATTATGTGTGTTTTGTGTTACTTGCCCTGAACCCCAAAGATTAATTGGAAGAAAAATCCCAATCAATTGGGATCTCGCATCATTAATGAGTCACAATACTGAAATACACAAATAGCGCTCATTGACGTTATTCAGCCCTCCACATGCTTCTGCTGGTGATTTATTTACATGATCCAATCAGAAACTGAAGCAAGCTGGAAGTAAGGGAAAGAGACCCTGGTTACACAGGAGCTCCTGATATAAACTAAAAGCCACTTGCTTTCATGTAGTGAATTCTGAGTTTTACCAGGCTATGAAGCATGTAGGCTTCAGATGGATCTTCAGGGTCCTAATATCTGGTGAATTGTCAGATTTCAACATGCAGGCATATGTTCAGAAAAAAACTCAGCATGCAAAAATGGGCACAAGTCAGATTGCACTGACTTTGCCATGTAAAAATTGAATACAAAAGTAAAAATACTGAGTTCTCTGCATATTTGAAACTTGATCAGCAGTGCACACATGTGTGTGAGGTGGTGGGGCCTGTGGGTTGTGGGAGAATATCTAGAACGTTTGTTCTCAAGAGGCTTAGTTTACTGGTGTCCACAGGTCCTCCATAAGAGGGTCTGGGAAGATTCCCATTAATGCATATATGTCCATGTTCAAGAAAGTGAGACGGAGAATAATACTGTACTCACGGCAGTGGCTGTGATCACACTCTCCAAGTGCTGTGCTTTGTCAGCATCGACTTTTCCCGCTACCACAATCTCTGATCCTCCAAAGTAGTTTTGGAAACTGTTGTGAGTGACATCAGACACCATTCCCTGTGGGTAGTTGAACTCCAGGTTTTTGAGAAGTGGAGTGGAGACCTGGTTGTAGAATTTCTACAAGTTCCAAAGAAGTAAAGAAGTGAGATAAGCTTGGATTTAAAAGAAACTCGAGTTTTGAATTTGTAGGTAATTTGTAGGATAAACCAAGAGGCCAGTTTCTTGGGATAAGAATAAATTATGTAGAAAATACAATGGAACGCTAAGATCTTATCTACGGGCCAGAAATCAATGTCAGAGCAGGTGGCCTGCAAGCAGAAAGTCCCAGATTCAATCCTTGGCATCTCCAGATAGTACACAGTGAGACTCCTGAACCAGAAATTCTGGAAAGTCGGTCATAGTAGGCAGTGGCGTAGCTAGGTCATTTGACACCCGAGGCCCATAAATAGCCCATGTGACATAATTAACTCACATTAATTCACATTTTTATACCACCCTTCCTCTAAGCAGCTTAGGGTGGTGTACATGAGATATGAAGATATCTCACTCTGTTTTTTTGCATTGCATTCTGCTGGAAATTCCACATCCAACGGTATATGGCACAATGGGGTTACTCCTAACCTCCGTGATGTTAGCGATGTTGGACCATTTGTGGTGTCACCCCCCCCAAGAGTGGTACCTGAGACGGACCACCCCCCCGGCCCTCGCTAGCTATGCCACTGATAGTAGACAACACTGAGGTGTTGGCTAGGTGGACAGGAAGCTATTTTAGCATGAAGCAGTTCCATAAATCTGTCTTTACTTGGAGGATTCCCCACACACACAGCAAAAAAATGAGTGTGTGGGGATGTGCATCAGTGCTATTGCTTGGCATCCAGGGCCACCTGAGACAGATAGTGAAAAAATGAGCTACCAGATTCTGAACCTGAGTATGGTGGCTCTGACCACTCAAGTGAGACATCTGACTTCGTTCACCTACCACCTAAGGCCCTTTGAGGCCACCACTGGAGACAGCAGAGGTCACAGTCTGAGGTCATACAACAGCAGCACAGAGTACTGCACCTTTCAAGTTCCTGGAGCTTCTCTTATGGGGTGAAGGCCTTGACAGTAGTCAGGTTCAGCTGCACAAACATCTGACAACAGCTGGGCTCCCTAGTATTATGCCCAGTGGCTCATGGGCCTTGGGTCCCACTAGAACACTGACCATCCAACACAATTTCAGTGCATGAGCACAGCTGACTGCCTCAGTCTAAATTCTGAAAAATGTAGCAAGCTACAGCTTCCAAGTACATGTCAAAGACACACTACTAGATCATTCCATAACATCCCAAAATTTCGCTCCCCAAAATTCAACTTGCAGTTGTTTGCAATGTCTTCATTGCTCCAAAACAACTACTGTGCATGAATACGCTTTCAGTGTGAGAAGGAGAGGCAGTGGCATCACTAGGATTCACGTCACCTGGTGCAGGAGGCCTGTGTGTGTCATTCCATGTAGTGGGCGGGGCAACGCCCCAGGTGGTGGGCGTGGTGATGTACCATCGCCCCGGCCCCACTTTTTTTTTTGGCTGTACCTTTTGTTAGAACACAGATATTTCAATGTGGTTTGTTTCATTGCATCCTGTATGAAATTACACATTGATTGATATATAACATGATGGTCTTATTCTTCCAAATTCTGATTTTCGTGATTTTGAAAACTTGTAGAGTCATACACACACACACACACACACACACACACACACACACACACACACACACACCCGTGTCAACTTACTAACACCTTATTGCAGCAGTTCTCAAAGTTTTAGCACTGGGACCCACTTTTTAGAATAACAATCTGTCCAGGACCCATTGGAAGTGATGTCATGGCCAGAAGTGACATCATCAAGCAAATTAAAATAAATAATTATAAATAATTAAATTAAAATAAAAGAAATAATTAAACAAGGGAGAGCCAGTCCTGTTCCACCAAGTGAATTTTTTCAGTAGTCTGCCTGCAATAACATCCCCCAAAAAGAATCAGTGAGATTTCCAGCCCTCCCCAGTGCACAGTTTAAAGTTCTTCTATTTCAGGCGTATCAAGATAAAGACCCACCTGGCTTTGCAAGTGCAACATTCCCCTTACCAGTTCAAGCCTCTTTCTTTGTCCTTTTTAGTGGGGGGGGGAGGCTTCCTTCTGGAGCATTTGTTGCGCTCCAGTTCCATCAGATCGGGACCATTCTGGTGTCCTACATTCCCCTTTGCCTGGCCTGATCAAAAGCCAAGGCATGTCTGCCTACTCGCAAGTAAATGCAACCATGAGGCTGCTTAGCTTTCCATAGGGCTCAACAGACTCGCAGCTGGGAAGGAGGGACGTGCTTCTCTGGTGTTTTTGGGGGCTGCATTCATTGGATCAGGACCATTCTGACGTTGTTGGAGTCCTCTCAGCCTGCCCTTTCTGACAGACTAAGGCAAGTTCACCTACTTGAGAGTAAACACGGCCACTTGGCTTCATGTCTCTTTCCATAGGGCTGAATACACTGGCAGCTGGGAGGGAGGGACCTCCTTCTTGGGTGTTTTTTGGGGGCTGCATTCATTGGATTGGGACCATTCTAGTGTTGTTGGATTCCTCTCAGCCTGCCCTTTCCAACAGACTATGGCAAGTACAGCTACTCATGAGTAAATGCACAATATGGCTCACTTTCACTTTCCATAGGGCTCCATGCATTTTTTCTTTCCAGTTTTTTGGCCATAACTTTTGAAAGAAAGAAGCTATTTCACTCGAGTTTTTGCACTGCATTTCGCTGGACATTCTGCATCCAACGGCGTATGGTATGATGGGGTAGCTCCTAAAGCCGCGGTTTTAGTGCACCCCCCTAGGGCGCGTCACCCCCCCGGCACGTCACCCAGTGCGGCCCACACCCCCTGTACCCCCGTAGCGGGGGACAGGGGTGGAAATTCACCTTCATTTGAGAGGAGGTGTCCTGGTTTCCAAAAATTCTATGTGCCATTCCATGGTTTTCATGCGCCAGCCTCTTCAGGAAATCATAGTCCACATCAAAACCAATACCAAGGCAGAATAAAGAGATGTCATCCCGGAGATTCTTCTTCACGTTCTTCTGAATTGTAGGCAGTTTAAGTTCTCCTGATGGGAACGGAAAGGGAAAGGACAGTTACATTCCTTAGAGCGAATACCATAAAGTTTATCAATCAGTCTGAGCAAAAACCAAAAGAAGCAAGTCATAAGAACATAAGAACATAAGAACAGCCCCACTGGATCAGGCCATAGGCCCATCTAGTCCAGCTTCCTGTATCTCACAGCGGCCCACCAAATGCCCCAGGGAGCACACCAGATAACAAGAGACCTCATCCTGGTGCTCTCCCCTACATCTGGCATTCTGACTTAACCCATTCCTAAAATCAGGAGGTTGCGCATACACATCATGGCTTGTACCCCATAATGGATTTTTCCTCCAGAAACTCGTCCAATCCCCTTTTTAAGTCTGAGGAGACCCATAGGGGCCAGCGGGCCTTACCCAGAGTTAAGGGGAAATGTTTCCGCTTGCCTCTGGCTAAGCCGCCTTGAGCCTCTATCCTGTGCTGGATACAGCGCAAGCCTCTTGGCTTGCCTATTCCAGCACAGGGTAGGATTGTGCCCAAAATCTAATTAACCAGTCTCACAATTTGCTTCCAATAAATTGTCACTCAGCATGTCCACCAACAATGGATTTTAAAAAGTTGCTATATCTTGCTAGTTTCATGCAAAGCTATTTTCTCCCTTTGGGATTGTGGGGCAACATGAAAGCCTTAAACACAAGAGTCTCACCAACTGTGGGATCTCCATCAGACACCAGCACAATCATGGATACAGAGTTTGGATCCAACATTTTCAGGTTCTTGGCTTCATTTAAAATGAAGATCGCTCGAAGAAGAGCATCATTTATATTTGTTCCTATTAAAAAGAAGAAAAAAAAGTATGTTTCGAAGTTGTATTAATTAGGTTTGGTATTAATCATTTATTGATGGTGTTGCTTTGGTATTTAATTTTTGTTGTGAACTGCCCTGGGTTTCAGAGGAATGGATAGATAAATATCAGGGAACAGGCTTGTAGGAGTTAACCTAAGATTAGCTTCACCAGGACATCTCTGGAATATGTGAAATAACAAGGAAGAAGAGAGTGCCTCTGAGCACTTACAGAGTCAACTTTCATATGTCTGGATTGAGACATAACACGTTTGCAGATGCTCTATATGTGTAGCCACATCAGACCGGTTTACAGATATTCACCCGCCCCAAGGAATAGTAGTTTGGTAAGTGGGTCTAATAATCATTAACAGAATTCTCAGCCACCAAACACCAACTCCAAGATCCTTTCCGGGAAACCATGACAATTACATAAGTTCAAACTCAATATAAGGAGCATTCTTTTAGCACAGGAAGTCCTGGTGTGCCTGTGGCTCTGTGGGCCATCCTATCCCATGACTTATGTGCTTATTTTTTGCATTATCCTCACACACCTCCATTGGGATGGATTCCCTCTATGTACTTTTTGGCAGCCTCTGTCTGTGATGGGGAGGCTTGCACTAAACTATCTCTCCAGCACCGGACGTTGTGGTTGAAGTCAAGAATTGAAAACTGGTCATCAAAGCGGAGATCTCCCAAGATAGTCTGCATGGCTTCAACTGTCTGGAAAATGAGCAGTTGGGATTATGGCACTTTTCATTAACTTATTTTTAATCACAGAATATTTAGCACAGAGCAACACTTTAAAGAGCTAATACAGAACAAAGAACAGGGGACTTACATGGGTTGTACTCAGTGGTAAATATCAACTGTTAATGTTGCAAACCAGGATTCCCAAGGGCAGTCATAGAAAAGTAAAATCCATTTAGCTCAGTACTGTCTGCACACAGACTGGCACTGTCCAGGGTTTTAGATGGGTGTGCGTGCGTGCGTGTATGAACCTTCTGCATACAAAATGAGTTCTGCGACTGAACTGTGGTCTTTCCACATAGGTAATGCTAAGTTGCTGTTGATTATGTCCACTTCATTCCATTGCAGAAGACGATACAAGTTAGAATGTCAGCTGGCTCAGCTTCTCTCATCCCTGTATGCCAATATTCCCTTGTTCTACACAATTCTTAAAGGCACAGATTTATAAATCATCTTTTCTTATTAGGGCAGGATGACCAGATGTCCTCTTTTTCCAGGACACGTCCTCTTTTTCAGACTCATGTCCTGAAACTTAAATCTCCTTTTCCCTGTGAGTGGGTCTCTGCAGGCAGCACATAGCCTCCTCGTAATTATTGAATTCTATGTAATAAATCATATGCAATATCGTTTTAAATTTAATAATATAGTGTTTAAATTAACCACATGAAATCAATATATAAGTGCTTTTAGCTTATTTTTCATGTCCTACATTTTTCTTAGATGTCCTGCATTTTGGGGTGCCTTGTCCTCTTTTGCAGAGGAGAATAAAAAGGAGCATAAACTGTGGCAAAAGAATGATATGGGAGGCCAAGAGAGACTATGAGGAACACATGGTCAGCAACATTAAGGGGAATAATAAAAGCTTCTTCAAATATATTAAAAGCAGGAAACCCGCCAGAGAAGCGGTTGGCCCTCTGGATGGTAAGGGAGAGAAAGGTGAGATAAAAGAAGACTTGGAGATGGCAGAGAAATTAAATGTGCATCTGTCTTCATGGCAGAAGACCTCAAGCAGATACCGCTACCCAAATGGCCCCTCCTGACCAAGGAATTAAGTCAGATAGAGGTTAAACAAGAAGATGCTTCAGACCTAATAGACAAATTAAAGATCAATAAGGAACTGAAAAATGAAGCTGCTGATCTCTTGACTAAAATATGCAACTTGTTCCTTAAAACTGCCACAGTACCAGAGGATTGGAGGATAGTGAATTTCACACCAATCTTTCAAAAGGGAAGGAGAGGGGACCTGGGAAACTATAGGCTAGTCAGCCTAACATCTGTTCCAGGTTAAGATACTGGCATGCCTCAAAGATAGAATCCTAACACACATAGGGTGCAATCCTAACCCCTTATGTCAGTGCTTTCCAGCACTGGCATAGCGGTGCCAGTGGGGCATGTGCTGCAACCTGCAGTTGGGTGTCACTCACTGAGGCCTCCTCAAGGTAAGGGGATGTTTGTTCCCTTACCTCAGAACTGCATTGCCCTTATGTCAGTGCTGGAAAGCACTGACATAAGGGGTTAGGATTGTGCCCATAGTTGAACAAGCCTTGCTGAGGGAGAACCAGCATGGCTTATGTAAGGGTAAGTCTTGCCTCACAAACCTTTTAGAATTCTTCGAATGGGTCAATGGGCATGTGGATGTGGGAGAACCATGGATATTATATATCTGGACTTTCAGAAGGCGTTCGACACGGTCCCTCACCAAAGGCTGCTGAGAAAATTCCACAGTCAGGGAATTAGAGGGCAGGTCCTCTCATGGACTGGGAACTGGTTGAGGACCAGGAAGTAGAGAGTAGGTGTCAATGGGCAATTTTCACAATGGAGAGAGGTGAAAAGCAGTGTGCCCCAAGGATCTGTCCTGGGACAGGTGGTCTTCAACCTATTCATAAATGACCTGGAGACAGGGTTGAGCAGTGAGGTGGCTGAGTTTGCAGACACCACCAAACTTTTCTGAGTGGTGAAGACCAGAAGTGATTGTGAGGAGCTCCAGAAGGATCTCTCCAAACTGGGAGAATGGGCAGCAAAATGGCAGATGCATTTCAATGTAAGTAAGTATAAAGCACATTGGGGCTAAGAATCAAAACTTTACATATAGGCTAATGGGTTCTGAGCTGTCTGTGACGGACCAGGAGAGCGATCAGGGGTGGGGGTGGACAGCTGGATGAAAGTGTTGACCCAATGTGCAGCAATGGTTAAAAAGGCCAATTCAATGCTTGGAATTAGAAAACGTACTGAGAATAAAGCAGCTAATATTATAATGCCATTGTACAAACCGATGGTAAGGCCACACCTGGAGTATTGCGTCCAGTTCTGGGTGCCACATCTCAAAAAGGACATAGTGGAAATTGAAAAGGTGCTAAAAAGAACAACTAAAATGATTACTGGGTGGGGGCACCTTCAGGAAAGGCAACAGCGTTGGGGCTCTTAAGTCTGGAAAAAAAGCACCTGAGGGAAAAAAAGCCTCTTCAGCCTAGAAAAGAGACGCTTGAGGGGGGACATGATTGAGACAAAATTATGCAGGGAATGGACAGAGTGGATAGGGAGATGCTCTTTACACTCTCACATAATACCAGAACCAGGGGACATCCACTAAAATTGAGTGTTGGGCGGGTTAGGACAGACAAAAGAAAATATTTCTTTACTCAGTGTGTGGTCGGTCTGTGGAACTCCTTGCCACAGGATGTGGTGCTGGCGTCTAGCCTAGACGCCTTTAAAAGGGGATTGGACAAGTTTCTGGAGGAAAAATCCATTATGGGTTACAAGCCATGATGTATATGCGCAACCTCCTGATTTTAGGAATGGGTTAAGTCAGAATGCCAGATGTAGGGGAGGGCACCAGGATGAGGTCTCTTGTATCTGGTGTGCTCCCTGGGGCATTTGGTGGGCCGCTGTGAGATACAGGAAGCTGGACTAGATGGGCCCTTGGCCTGATCCAGTGGGGCTGTTCTTATGTTCTTATGTTCTGGGGGGGGGGGGGGACATGACTGAGACATAAAAAATTATGCATGGAAAGGACAGAGTGGATAGAGAGGTGCTCTTTTCCCTTTCGCATAACACCAGAACCAGGGGACATCCACTAAAATTGAGTGTTGGGAGAATTAGGACAGACAAAAGAAAATATTCCTTTACTCAATGTGTGGTTGGTCTGTGGAACTCCTTACCACAGGATGTGGTAATGGCATCTGGCCTAGATGCCTTTAAAAGGGGATTGGACAAATTTCTGGAGGAAAAAACCATCACAGGTTACAAGGCATGTGCAACCTCCTGATTTTAGAAATGGGTTATGTCAGAATGCCAGGTGCAAGGGAGGGCACCAGGATGAGGTCTCTTGTTGTCTTGTGTGCTCCCTGGGGCATTTGGTGAGCCACTGTGAGATATAGGAAACTGGACTAGATGGGCCTAAGGCCTGATCCAATGGGGCTGCTCTTATGGTTATGACATCTGGTCACCCTGTATTAAAGGTCAAACATGATGTGAGGGTTCGTTAGAACACACAGTGTCTTTTTTGGTTTCAGAGAAAAGCTGCAGCAGAGACAATATGGATCAGGGCCACAGAACAAGGGGAGGGGCAGTCTGGCAGTCTAATACTTCCCTCCCCCTTTGCTACAGCTGCTATCCAATCTGCCCTCCCAAGCCAGGGCCTGCCCAATCTCCTTTTCCAACAATGCACTTCCACCACTTCTCTTCCCACTCCCAGGTTCAAAAGGAGAATGCTCTAGCCCACCACTTTTCTTCCTCCACTCTCTCTCTTTCTACTCTGTTCCCCTCTTCTCTTTTGAACTTAGTGAATGGGAAAACAAGGAGCAGTAGAAAGAGATGGGATGCCCCTCCAATGTGCTACTTGAACAGGTGACCAGATGTCATAACCACAAAAAGAGGACAAGGTACACATCAAGGATGTAGGACATCCAAGGAAGATGTAGGACATGACAAAATAAAAAATAAAAACACTCATATTGATTTCATGCTGTTAATTTAAACACTATATTACTAAATTCAAAACTATATTACATATAATTTATTCATTCCAAGAATGCTCTGTGCTGCCTGCTCACAGGGAAAAAGAGGACATTTGTTCTTTTCCAGAACATGAGGCTAAAAAAGAGGACATGTCCTGGAAAAAGAGGACACCTGGTCAACCTGTGCTTGAGGCAACTTCCCCGTATGGCTTCATGGGTGGGCTGGCCCTGACCTATTAGTCACCAAAGGGAAATGTTATGGGGTAACTTATAAAAATTTTCCACAGCAAATTATAGCTTCAGGAGAAGCATAATTTGCTCCCAACAATCCCATGACCTTAGATCAGACAACTGATGTCCAAAAACACATACTGCCTCTAAAAGTGGAGATCATAGGACAGACCATCCTCAATGAATGGAGAAGTTGTGATGTTTCCTGCCCTGTTTCCTGCCCATCCTCCCCCTTTCAAGGGTAATCTCTTGTTTGAAACCAAAACAAAACTGCCTCCTAAAGGGCAGGTTTCTATAGGTCATTTTGCTGATTCAGGTTACCTGCTTCATTTTCAATCCCCACATAGAGCCACTGACATCAATAACAAACAGGATGTTTTTTGGGAGAGGATCCAGATTTTCAGGAGCAAAGTAATGGATAAAATAACCATTGAAAATCTGCAAAATAAAATAGGACATTCACACAATTTTCTGGAAAAGGTTCCATTCAAAACACTGCACAACTTTTTTATGTTCCTCAGGAAATGATGCCATTCTTTGAGATTGGCCGAGTTTGACCCTCAAGGCTCATGAAACCCATGTTAGAAGAAAGTGAAGATGAGAGTGGTATCCCACTACTGTCACCACCAATAGGACATCTGCCTTTCTCCACCTCATCTCTTGTTAGGGGAAAAACAAGGCAGAAAGAACAGCTGCACCAGTGAGGGCCAGGATGTGCAGTAATGCGCTCACTAGCAATAACAGAGACAGCATACGAAACCAGTTTCTGATTCAGTGACAGTGCAGAGGGTGCTGAGGCTTCATTGTTGAACTTGTCTGTTGCTGTGCAAGTATGACCCATTACAATTCCTAGATACCACAAGTGTTGTCAAGTTGATCACTGACAGAGGTCTATGTCCATCAGAGAGCCCACCTGGCCAGGCGGAATCCCTGAATCTCCAGTTCTGACGTTCATGGAAACACCCAATGTGTCATTAGAGAGTGGGGCAGGGGTGCTATGAGCCCCCTGCTGCAGAGCTTTGCCCTACTGCCCCCAGCAACCTGGCACCACAACTGCCAGATCTGAATTTCTCCAGAATGGGTTTCAAATACTCAGCACTGTGTACCAGCTACATGAGTATCACTGAAATGTGTGCCCATCCTATTTGGGACCATGCCCCTGCTTCTGACCCTCTTGGACTGACAACCAACTATCCCAACTGGCAGTGCCACTTCCTTCATCTTCCTTCTCATTGCCTTAGTGCAGTCATTGTACCTCTAGTTCACCAGCTTTGCTCTCTCTGTTCACATCATATGTCACCACGAAATTGCCATCGACAGCCGTAGAGGAGCAAGTGGGGCACTTCTGTTGCTGGGCCACTGTGGGCTTGAAGGATACATGAGCCTTGCAGGGAGAAGAAAATAGGACGACAGAAGTGAGGCAGTTTCACCAGCAGTACTTCAATCACTTTCTGCATTTACTACAGCAGTCATTCGAACACAAAGCCTGTGCTTGCAAGGCAATTTAAACATGGCTCTCTTCCATTCTCTCCTACAGTTATAGCTCCCTGGAACAGCACCTGCTCTGCATGCAGGAGGCCCTGATCCAAGTCCTGGCATCTTTGGGTGGGACTGTGAAAGACCCATAACGCCAACACTGGAGGGCCGATACAAGTCTGTGTTGACACAACAATGGGACCAATGGCTTGATCTTGTCTGAGGTCACTTCCTGTGCCCAATGTCTGCTGAACAAAAATGGCAAGTGATACATTCCAGACTCAAAGATATACTGACAGGTAGTTTCAACTGTGAAAACCAGATACCCAAAAAAGTCAACTTTCACAATCAATAATATTTTCTCACTTATGGCAGAATCTACATAATCCAGCTTAGCTTATTTAAGAGTAGGTTCAGTGGCCTTAAATGCATCCAAGACCAGGCCTTAGGACCTTGCTGAACCACTCCCCCATTACAACCTCTGTGTGTGTGTGTGTGTGTGTGTGTGTGTGTGTGTGTGTGTGTGTGTGTGTGTGTGTGTGTGTGTTGTGTCCCTCTCTCATAACTGAAAAAAGCAGTCCTTGTGAGAATGGCCAGGCATTCTCTGCAGATTTGACATCTCTTTCCTCCATGCTCAAAAAGCACTTTTGAGAAAAATCTTCTGCAACTACACTAATCTCACCTCGCCTGACCCTCCATCTACCTCTCTCTCATATCCCATCATCTTTGCTCATGTATCAAATTCAGGCTTCTCTCTTCCATCCCTGCCTCATTCATTGATTGCAAACAAATATTTGTGAAATTCTTGCCAGAGCTCAGAAGAAAAAATTTATCTTTTTATGCACAAGGACAAAAAAAACTTTATTTTATGCACAAGGATAACGTTCGATCTTTTGGGCATCATGTCCTGTGACCATGAATCTCTGGCAGTTTTGCTGCTATAAAAATAGGAGTCATGTATTAATTAGTTAATTATGTAGTAATTAATTAATAATAATGTGGAAAAACTAATTGTATCAGGATCATGGCTAAAGGAAATTTCTATCTCTCCCTGCATCATTTTCTAAACTAAAATAAACCCCCAGCTGCTATTTGTCCCATGTTCAGGAAATATGCAGCGAGGAAGCATGTGGATTACACAGGGTCTTCAAGGCAACCTCTCATCCACCTCATCATGAACTCACAAACTAGAGACTGCAAATCTAAACTCAGACAAGAACCAATCATCTTTCCATCCTTACCTTTTTTTCTCCTTTGGTCATGGTAGCAACGTCTTCGAACTGGTCTCCAAGTGCATTTGGAACATGAACAAAATGAAGCCCCTGAGGCTCAATGATGCGAACATCCACCTACAGACAGTGCAGTGGACAGAAGGAAAGAGGATTAGTAATCAGAAGAATTGATGAATGAAGATAGCTCTAGGCAAACTATTTCTGAAGTATCTCTCCAACAAGCTAGAAGGATCCTGAATTGATTGGGGAGCCATAATTCAGTAGTAGAGACCATGTGTTGTATGCAGAAGGGCTCCAGTTAAACTGACTGCAGGTAGCAAGGCTGGGAAAGACCTGCCCTGGAGACCTTGGAAAGCCATTGTCAATCCAAGCTTACTGATCAGATTGACAGGCTGACAGATTGACAACTTGGTCAGTATAAGACTGCTTCATGTGCTCATGAGTGATTCACATGGCCAAGAGATGTTCCTGAAGGGGGTTTTCAAGGGGGTATGCATTACTTCCATATCAGTTATGCACGCCAACAGTGGCCATTACTGAAAAATCATGGGATGCCCAGTGCTAATGCTGAATATCAAGTATATCCTGAAGGACTGTGGATTCTCATCTAGCGTGTAACCAGCATTTGAATTCCTTGGAGGAAATTATGTAGGATTGTAGCTCAGTGGTAGAGCTACAATCAGCTTTGTGTGAAGAAGATTCCAGTTTGAGTTCCTGGAGCTGGTAGGTAGTAGAGCCCCTGGAGAGATACTACTCACACAGCAAAGAGAACACTGAGCTTGATGCATCAAAGCCTGAATAGAAGGCAGTTTCACAGATTCATCAGCAAAACCTCAAGCCACTGAGTTACCTCTAGGTGCTTGGCCAACCTGCCCGGCTGCAGAGGGATAAGATGCTCATAAGACGATAATTTCCTACGGATCAGCTCTTGGTAATGGATTTCAAATTGGACTTTGGTTCCCCCAGGCACATTGAGTTCAGCTTTGAAGTTTTCCATGTCAAGGGCATTGCTCCTGAATAAAGTATGCAAAAACCATTTTAATATATCACCAAAGTAAAACCTATAGAATAATCCTAACCCCCCCCCCCACCATTGGTGACAATGCAGCCGCCCCAACTGGATGCACAGTACAGGTAGAGCCTTTTTATGTTCTGTTCCCTGACCTGAAGGGATTAGGAAAAAAGGCATTGTGCTAAATTGCATAGAGTTACACAAATACGCTACAGCCTGACACTTGGGAAGGGAAGGAAATTAAGGCAGCAGTTCTCATTCACCTCCCACTCAGCCCTCCCTGTTGCCAGCTGTCCCTGCTTCTTTCACAGGTGGGATGCTGAGCTTTTAAGAGTTCAGTCCTATGCATTTCTACTCAGAAGTAAGCCCCATTGTAGTCAATGGGGTTTACTCATAGGAAAGTGTAGAGAGGATTGTAGCCTGAGAGCTCAGTCCTATGCCTACCTACTCAGAAGTAAGTCCCATTCTAGTCAATGGGGCTTACTCCCAGGAAAGTATGGATCGGATTGCAGCCTAAATCTCCTGCTTTGGCTTGCTGGGAAGACTTGCTTGCTGGGTTGTTTTGTTTGTGTAGGCCGAAGCACGGAGAGCCTGCACAATCTCAGTCTGAAGGGGGGGGGGGAATTCAGCAAACACTCCCTGGGTTTTTTAAAGCAATCCCCTCTGTTACCACAGCACCTGCCCCTGTGTGAGTGCTCCACCTTGCTGCATGTGTTCTGGCTACAGAGGTTCCCCCCACCCCCTTGATGGCTCAGCGCTCCAGGAGTCTTACTGTTCCTTACTGCAAGGGGAACCTCTTCCATGGCTCTGGGGCTATTTCCCTGCCTGTGCCAGGTGGAGCCTTTTTGCAGTGTGATGATAGGGAGCAATCAGGAAACCTGAGAGAGGTAAGGAACCTTATCTCTCCATAGGCCTCCTGGTGGTCTCTTTGGACCTATAGCAGCTATATAGCTGGCATAAGTTCGAGGAATAAAAAGGGGAGGGATGGTTTTGAGAAGTGGGGATAGGATCCTGGCACACACTGGTGCAGCCAGGATCCAACCCTCCCTCCCCCAACATGCCCTCTGCCCTCCCCCACCCAGAAACTCCCCTGATCCTTCCCCTTCCTATCCCTGCCATCAGCTTACAGAGAGCAGTGGAGCCTCTGGGAACATCTGCTGTGTGCTCTACACTTCTGCCCATATGTGGCAGTCGCCTGGAAGTGCACAACAGTGGCCCAGCTTTTGTGCCCCTGCATAGGGCCTTGTGCTGCCAGAATGTGAGTTTTGGCAGCCAAGGCTCAGATAGGATTGGGTCATTAATCTCACAGGAAGTCTATTGCAGTAGGAAGGTGGGAAATGGCTATATAGTCTCTGTACCTCAGTATTCCAGCAGCCTTCCCTCTAGCTCTGGCTTGTGCATACTGGCTTCTGGCTGCTGATTTTTCTTTCACCGAACTAGTGAATGTGATGCCGTTGACATTCCTGTGAGACAAAAACCCAGTAAGAATCAGGGATCTCAATCAATGGCTAAGTACATTGAAACAGGAGGGGGACATTTACATCACAGCAGCCAAAGGAAGATAGAGAGCTGATAGGAAGAAATCTCTTTGAATCTTCAGAGCATGAAAGGTGTAGAATGATGCTCTAGGATGCCACTAACACAGGCCTCTTCTAATTTGCTCTAAGCATGTGGGGCAGCAGACTAGAGAGACTGGAGAAGGTGGTCCTCCTTGCTAGCTTATCATATAACACAGCGGCTTCCAAACTTCCTGGAGCTGGGACATCCTTGGAACCAGGAAGTGAATGACAATGACCCAAAACGTGTCACACAGTTTTTCACTTCTGTTCGCTTCTATTCACTTCTGGGTTCTGAGGTCAAGCCCAGGCCTCCAAACAGTGTAAAAGGGTCAGAATGAGTAGGAGGGCTTTTTGCAGCACACAGATCTGCCCACTGCACTGAGCCTCCTGCTGCTGCTTGAAGGCTCACACCACCGTCTCCCTGCTGGGGCAGGGGGCAGTCCGCATCACCCTAGCAAGTGCATCACAACACCCCAGTGCATCATGATGCACAGATTGGGAACCACTGTCATAACATGTGTAGCATGCAAGCAGAAAAGGTGAGGTGACTGTGAGGTGAAGGGGGGGGGGGTTTGCTGCGCCTTACAAGCATTGCTCTGAGTAGTCACCCAGACACATTCCAAGAGGTTGAAAGAGATCTGCTCTTACTTACATGGTAAAGTTGTGAATGAAGGCCCCTTTGGGAATCTGAACATCAAAGACTAGGTTCTGCGAATGTCTGGCCCTGTTTTCAACTTTGGCCTGGACCATTGTGTTGGCCAGACGAGATGTGATGATAGATTGCACTTTGTAGCTATGAAGCATTATGTTGTCATCACCTGTAACCTGCAGTGACCAAAAAGATTGAGACAGGATCCAGAGAGGTAATCGGCATGATTCCAGATATGTACCCAGAAATGTTGCCAAGGAATGCGCTGTTACTACCACTATTAAATATTTAGATCCAGCATTGAGAGTTGACAGATGCTAGGTGCAACCCATTTTTAACATGGGCCATTAACCTGAATTGAGCAAGCACTGAAGGGCCAGCAGCATTTGGTTTCACTCACTGTCACTCTGAAGACACAGGGTAACCCCCTTCCTTCTCAGTGTGATCAGATATGGAGACTCTGGGAGAGCTCCCTCATTTGTGGACCTCCCTGCTCATCCCCATTTCTGGTGTCTTATTTTCATGCTAAGTCTTCAGCAGTTAAGGTACTTAATATTTCAGAGAAGGATTAAGTTTATTGTTGAAAACAAGTTCATCAAAAACTTTGTAAGTTAGCTACAGAAATAAGGTTCTGTTCAACCAAAATGTTTTCATACAGAATTGGGAAGAAAAACTTTAGTGCCTGTGTACATTCTTACAATGAGCTGCATTTGTTTTCATAAAATTACAGGCCTGGCCCATCCAGAAGGCTGACTGAGTGGTCACCAGGCAGCAGCAGGAAGTGCCTGTCTCCATTTGCCCACCTCCACCACTCCTCCCATGGATTTAAAAAGGAACAGAACAGGAAATCGATGACACGCTAGCCCACCACTCTCCACTCACTTCTACCCTGTTCCTCTCTTACTTTCCTAACTCAAGAAGTAGAACTAAGGAAGAGCACTGCTGATCCTGTAAATATAGCTCTCCATTTCTCAGCATATTTTGCCACTCCACACTCTGTTTCTCCAAACTAGACAAGAGAGAAACAATTCTAGTTAAATCTGAATTGGTCATACTCACTACAATTGACCAATCATGTTTTTTCCCTAGATTCACTGTATCTATCGAGATATAAATATGTAAGCACAGTAGCATTTTTGAGATGTTTGAAAAATGAATAATCAACACAGGGTGGGAAGAGGGGAGTGGACTTCCAGGTATTGGTCTGAAGGTCAGAACAGAGACTAGTGCATACAACTTGTAAGCACCTACATTTTGTAAATACAATTTGCTACTGTTTTGCCAAATTCCCTTTCCAAACTTGGCTTAAGGAACTTATGCCCATTTTAAGTTAATTAGTTCCCCTCTTTACTCAAAATAGCCCTAATTCTGTAGAAAGCACTGCTGGATACTGCCCCACCACCAGGGTGGCTTGCCTCTTCAAGCTAGAGAGGTCCTCCTTCCTTCCTTCCTTCCACCAGCAGCTTCTCTGGCCACCGCAGCAACAGCTTGGTTCTCAGCAGCTCTTCAGCGTGGCAACCACACACTCGTCACCAGCATCTTCAGCAGTCTTCCACAGTCTTCTCCATTCAGTCCATCACTCAGTCAGTTAGCCTTCTCTTTTCTCCAAGCTTCTTCCTTCTACATCCACACCCTTTCCTTCCTCCAGGTGCTGCTTTTAATCCTGAGGGTCTTGTCGACTCCAGGTGGCTGCAGCTGTGCAGCACACTCACTCATCTAAGCTCCTGGTTTTAACCCCATGCTTCCCACATCTGCCAGAGAAAGGGGCCACTGTTGACACCACAACCTATCTACTCATAGGATCTTGTGCATTTCCATTACATCAACCCCATCTTTTGCAGAGTACCATTCCATACAGAGAGTGCACTTAGGTGTGCAGGGTATATGTACATAGGTTCAGTCCTGTCCAGTCCTTCAGATCACTCTATAAAAGCTGGGAGCAGAGATAGGGAGTTTGATCACACTCCCCCCTCTGGGCATTGATAGTCCACAGTTTCAAACTTCTGAAAGAGGCTCCAGAAGTTGATAATGCAAGCATTCTCTGTTGACCAAGCTCTAGAAATACATAGGTAGAGGCCTGTCAGACAAGACCCCTGTTTGCTCACTAGGTCAAGGTGTGGCTTTTCCAACAAGTAGTTGGGACTGGTTGACATTTCTTCCCTAGCTTTCCAACAGGCTGGCATTGGCTGATGGGACTTGGAGATTGTTGTATTTTCAGCGGTTGCTCATACTATCATGTAAGCTGCCTTAGTTGGCCAGTGTTAGAAAAGTGGCATTTATTATTGTTTTCAAAATTTAAGAATGAGGTGTTCAATGAAAGGCTTCTAGTCACATCCTTCTAGGGTGCATAATAGAGTGGACTTTGCCAAAGGTTCAGGTGCTGTTCACCTAAGGAGAAAGGGTTCAAAGAGCTCTTCGTGTTTCAGCTGCGGTGAGAGAGAATGGCATAATGGCAATTGGAAAATCCAACTGGAAAACCCAGGGGAGCCAGACAGAGCCCTTGAGCTGCTCAATATGGAGTCCCAAGCAAAATGGATAAATCACCTGCAATCATGAGTTGCTCTGCATTAGATATATTTTAACACACTAGCAGCAGTGTTTGTTCTCTGGTTGAGACCCCTTGTCCACTTCCATTTCAGTACTCTGCAGCAATATTGTGCAAGAGAAGGACTCTCTGTCAAAACCCCAGGTGGTTAATATCTTGGTACTGGAACAGAAAACAAAACAGAAAAAACACCCGCTAAACTAACGGTGGGATTGATTCCCAGGTAATGTTTAACTGAGGAAAAAGAACATCACCTTGGTAGAAGAGAAAGAGGAAAAATAACTGGGAAAGCTCACCAAGTCACTTGAATGGTCACCATTGGATGTACTTCTCTAGGAAAAGAAATATACAAGAAATGAGAATGGGGCTCAGGCTTCAGACAACTAGGTTGCACTTCATGAGGGCCACACTAGATGAGAAGGGGCAATATTGTGATTGGAATATTGTGATCAGTGTGCTAAATTGTTCAAAAAGCACATGCCTGTGTGTGAGAGGGAGAGATTTGGATTGGACTTGGGGTATGGTGGGAGGAGAGGAGGGTCATGCTTTTTGCTAGGGATGGGAACTTGAGTCAGGTAACTTGAATCCAAGTTGTTAAAATCAGTGTTTTGCACTAACTCGTGGAGACTTGAGTCACCTGCGCTGATGATGCAGGCATTGACTTGAGTCTGAGGCAACTTGACTCAGCACTGATTCCCCACACATGTGCACTGGAGTCTGTGTCTGGGTGTGCTTGCTAACCTTTTTTTTTTGCGGTTTGAAAGATCTTGTGGAGCCATCTTTCAGACCGGGCAAGCAGCAGGGAAGTTCCATCTAGGAGGCAGGGAAGGGTTAATGTTTTGCTTTTGCATCAAGCAGGAGGTGGGAACGGGCTCTCTTACCTGTCTCTAAAGGAACCAATGGTCACTGGACAAAGGATGGGCAGTATGATTTTTTTCTTTGGATGAGGGAGGGCAGAAGGAGGATCCCAAGGGGGTTCTTGCCTTGGAATTGGCTGGAGAAGCCCAGGGAGAGGGAGGAGGAAGTTTGTAGTGATCATGTTTTCCAACCACATGGCTGGCTCCTGTGCACTCCAGTAGTGTTGCTAGAGGGGGTGCAAAGCACTACGTGTTACACAGAGCCTCACTGCAGGGTGCAAGCAGCCCCCACCCCTTCAGAGCAGGGGTAGCAGATGCTGCAGAACCACCCTATCGTAGTCCATGGCAAATCACCACAGCTGTCCCGCCTGCTTACACCCAAGGAGGCTCTCCTTGCTCTAAAGAAAGCAGGTGTAAGGAGATTCCCCTCAGGTGTAAGGAGAGCCTCCTTGGGTATAAGCAGGCAGGGCAGCTGTGGTGCTTTGCCATGGACTACCAGAGGGTGGTCCTGCAGTATCTGCTACCCCTGCTCCGAAGGGGTGGGGGCTGCATGCATGCTTGCGGTGAGGCTCTCTGCAAAACTTAGTGCTTTGCACCCCCTCTAGCTACCTGGTGGGCTCTGTTATTACTTGGGAGGAGGAAGTCTTTGAATGATCAGTGCAAATGGGACTACTCCTGAGTACAGCTGCAAAGGATTGGGTCATCCTGGTAAGCCTTGTAGCTGCTGCGCATGACCCTCCTCCCTCTTGCTCCTTCTGTCCCACTCTCTTGCAGTTCATCCCACCCCCTCCCACCTGGTTTACAGATGGGCACAGCAGGAGAATTTTTAAAGAGAACTCTGACACGCACAGCAGCCCTGTTTTTTTTCCAGACTCAAGACTTTTCAAGCTGCAAAAACACTCTGGGTGACTCAGAAAGTCAGCCTGTTGTGACTTGTTTTTGAGTCAAGTCGTGGGAGGTGGAGACTTGTGACTCAACTCAACTCAAGCTGCGCCTGACTTGCCCTTCCCTGCTTTTTGCCTCCATATTACCATCCAAATTGCCCACTTCCACCCCATTGCTACTACCACAAAGGAGGAAATGTCTTCATACAGAATGAGAAACAAAACATGAAGACATGAGTGCATTCTGAAATTGAAAGAGACTGCTTGGGAACATTTCTGTTGCTGCTTGGATGTTTTCCATGGATGGAAAACAAGATAGAACAGTGGTTCTCACACATTTAGCAAAAGGACCCACTTTTTAGAATGAGAATCTCTCAGGACCCACCGGAAGTGATGTCATGACCAGAAGTGACATCATCAAGCAGGAAGATTTTCAGCAATCCTAGGCTGCAATCCTACCCACACTTACCCAGGACTAAGTCCAATTGACTGTCATTGTTAAAAGAATATACATAGTAGTTTGTTAAAGGTACAGGTCTGTAACACTTCCCCAAATGCAGTCACAGACCATGGTAGCATCAACTTTAATATATTAAAAATAAAATATTGAAATGCATGGGGACCCACCTGAAATTGGCTCGCAACGGTGGGTCCCGACCCACAGTTTGAGAAACACTGAGATAGAAGAAATACAATGCAGGCACACAAACGACCCACAGCTCTAAGTACAGATCACCTTTCAGAGTTTCCACTCTGGGTATTATGTTTCTCTCTCATGATACTTGTCCTCCTTCCACGTTGTACCAAAAACTATACATCAAAATCCACCATACCTGGTATCTCCTATCTCTCAGAGTGGATTCTGAAACAAATCCATCCATCTCCAAGTCAAGTAATTCATCCGGAACCTATAAGGA
Source organism: Tiliqua scincoides (assembly GCF_035046505.1). Taxonomy (NCBI): domain Eukaryota; kingdom Metazoa; phylum Chordata; class Lepidosauria; order Squamata; family Scincidae; genus Tiliqua; species Tiliqua scincoides. Next base: position 32,192,378 of record NC_089827.1, on the reverse strand, counting down.
AAGGCACAGACAAAAACAGGGAAGCAGTTCAAAGGCAGTGAAACATGCCACATGCACCATAAAGATGACAAACCTATGTGGTATGTAACCCATGACCACTGCAGGGATTACTGTGCATGATGTACAATCAATGTGCATTTGTTGTTGTTCCAATTACAGAGGGAAACATCTGCATCAGAAAGTCCTCTTTCATGCAGATGTACAATTAACTTCTGCAGCCACAAAATGTGGTGATGGCTCAGATGGCTCTGAAAGGACAAATACATGGCAGGGGAGGGCAATGTCAAAGTTGACATCAGAGTCAGTAGAGCTGGGCAGCTGCAAAGGGCCCAGAGCCCTCAGAAGTCTCTGTGGCTGATCCTCTGTAGCCATTACTTTTTGTGTGGCGGCAGCAACATACAAGGTCATTGCGCTCCCAGGGTCCATACATTTTTGGCACCCCCATGACAACATTATTTTCACTAATATTCAAGACATGAAATGAATAAAAATACTGGCCAGAGAAGGTGCGCAGACAGTGAATGTTTTCTTTTATTGAACTTTGTGAATGTTTAATAAATATACAAGTTGGCCCTTTTTATCTACAGATTTGGTATTCACAGATTTGATTATCTGCAGGTTCCAAACCTGCAGGGTGGCCTGACCGGGCCTGTCAGAATGCTACAGGAGCTGTGCTCTGTGTGGCTGTCTCCAGAAAGGGCTGGGAAAGACTTCATTTAAAAGTCATTGCCAGTTAGTGTGAACAGTCCTGGGCTAGATGGATCAAAGTCAATATAAAGGAAGTGTTGTGTGCGTGGACAAACCATTCAGACCTGACTACAAAATGATCCAGATGGGATCTGCAATAGTCACACTTGAAGGAAGCCAATCAGAAGAAGGCTGGTAATGTGGTTTCATGCCACACTGGCAAGGGGTGGCTCCCAGAGTGTGACAAGGCTGGCATGGGGAGTAAGAATGTAGCTGATTAAACTTCACACAGTTTGAACTTCACTCCAACCTAAACTGAGGTGCAGGCAGCTTTCTGAGACGTGGGAGGGAGTGTACAGTATCTTATCTTGATGTGATGCTTACAGCAACCTGGTAAAGTCAGTGAGCAGAACCCCATATTGCAGAACCCCATATTGCAGTGAAGGCCAAGGCCACAGAGTGAGCATTGCCAAAGGCCACAGAGTGATCATTCATGGCGGCCAGATTTGAAGCAATCCTGACTGGCAGCAAAGTTTCTTAACTGCTACACTACACCAGACCTCACAATGCTTACCACTAACTGTTAGGAGGGGAAAGGTCATCTTTGTGAGCTTTCGGTTACAGGAACCATAACTGAAATTCCAAACTGAATCCATAATTCTTGGTTACGGGAACTCACCAGAATCAACATAGTCAGGAGAACAAAGTGCAGTTGGACTGTCAGACATGGACATGGGTTCGAATCCCCACTCAGCCCTGAAGTGACTGAGTGATCATGGGTCAGCCACTCTCTCTGAGCCAAACCTACCTCACAAGGTTGTTAAGAAGTTATAAGTGGGAAGGGAAACCATGTATGAATCACATGATCTCTGTGCTTCCTGGGAAAGAGCATGCAAATAAATAATTCAGGGTGACTTTGCCCAACCAGTTAAATTTGCCCAAGCCAATGAAAATGGGTTCCTGCTAGGAGAAGCGTTTGCTGGTTTATGAGTGTCCATATTAAAAAGAACAGAATGAGAAAAAGACAACCCATTCATCATTTAGTTGAAGGTTGAGGGTTATCAGCCCTCATAAGAAAGTCAGAGAAGCCCTGCTACTGGATTATACAAAAGGCCATCAAGTCCGCCATCGTGTGTGAAACTGTGGATGTTTCTGGGAAGCTCATAAGTAGAGATGTGATTTTTCGGTGATAATGAAATAAAAACATATAATACCACTTTCTGCACTTCTCAGTTTTGTTTAAAAAAAACAACCTAAATCTGGAAATAAATGAATACATAAATCAATTAAATAAATATTTTCCAACAGCTAATGGACTATATAATGACTGTGGCTGCATCTGCTGACACACTATGCTGACCAACTATGAGCCCAATCCTATGCTTGTCTACTCAGAAGTAAGTCCCATTGTTTTCAATGCCTTACTCTCAGGAAAGTGTGCATGGGATTGCTGCCTCAGGGCCCAATCTTATCCAATTTTCCAGTGCTGGTGCTGCTGTGCCAATGGGGTATGCACTGCTTCCTGTGTTGCAGGGGCAGCCACAGAGACCTCCTCAAGGTATGGGAACATTTGTACCCTTACCTTGGAGCTGTCTTGCAGTTGCACCAGTGCTGGAAAATTGGATAGGATTGGGCCCTCATTCAACTACCTAGTACACTTTTAAAGCTATTATAATTTATAAAAATATACCCTTCGAATAAAAACACATAACACCGCTTTCTGCACTTTTTCCTTGGGAAAAAACGAACTCTAAAATGTTTAAGAACATCTCTTCTCATAAGCAGAACATGAAGACATAGTCCTCCCCTGCTGTTTCCCCCTTCCTTGCAAATGGTATTCAGAGGTTCAATGCTTCTAAACATGTTAGTTCCACTATGCTAGTAGCCTGTGAAAAGTGCAAAAGGTCTGAGCCCTTGAAGGAAATAGACACTTACCTCAGAGATGCCTGTAACAAGGAAGTCCAAACTCTGTATTTCTGAAGCAAAGACAAGCACCAAAAGACAAGTCAGAGACTTCATTTTCTCCCCTTCCAGAGAACAGTGAGTGCATAGGCTGGATGGCAGCTCTTTGAGCTCTGCCGAACCAAATTCAAGGAAAGAAAACAACAACAGGAGATCCTCCAGAATTCTGAGCACTCTTTAGAAATGCTAACTTTGTTCGGGCAAATATTTGTCTGGTAACATGTGGGGGCACAGGTTAGGGGTTGTGCAAACATCATCTGACTGTGCTGGCATCCTCTGATAATGGCTCAGCATTGGATAGGCTCATCTTAGTTTTGCTTTGTAGTTTTGCTTACCCCTTTGGTTTGAATCACATACAGAGGAGGCGGTAGTGGGGGTGGAGTGTGGGAGGAAATATGCTTGCAATGGGCACAGAATAGAGCAGGGGTGATCAATCCATGGCCTGTGAGCCACATGTGGCTCTTTGACATAGAGGCCTGCAGAAATAGGTTGGGGCTGAGCTCATTTTTGCATCATAATAAATATAAAAGGTAAATAAAATTTTCAAGTTTTATAATTATTTACTGCGTTCAGCACAGCACAGAAAAAATGTTCCCCTCTGAATTTTCATCTTAAAGTTACAAGTGGTCAACAACCAAAATATCTGTCCCTCCTAGTGCACCCCCCCCCCCGGAGAGAAGGGCCTTTACCTTGGCACGTTGTAACGTGACCCACTCTAATGACGTACATGGCAGATTTAGAAACGCCTCCTGGGAAGATCGTTTATGTAGCTGCAATTTAGGTGAAGTAGAATCATCCACACACATTACGTTGCACTGTCCCAGATGTCAAGCACTAAGACAGCAATTTCTCTCTCCCTTGCTCCATGCTAAAACAGGGCATTCTGAGAAAGCTATAATTCAATTCCTTCTAGATGTAGAGCATACAAGCCTCTCAGTCGCACAGTTCCTAAATTTGAGTAATTTGAATCGAGCCAAGCCTTCTGTAGCAAGTAATCACTGAGTACATTACATCTTTGGCAATATCTGCAGAGTAACTGATTGTTTTGCTTTTTAAATAATACATGTTTGTATGTAAAATGTATTGTGCATTTGTATCTGTGTGTACACGTAGGTGTGTACATATACATATATTTGTGTACTACTTAGGTTTATATTCTCTCTACAGTTTCCGTACAGAGTCTTCACCTACCAAATGTTTATGCCTAATAAAGGTTGACTTGACTTGACTTGAACTATTTACTGCATATAAACTGCAGTAAATACACTGAGAATACACTGTGTATTAAATATGAGTATGTTTTAAACCCGTGTATGAGAATACACTGAATTAAAACAAAAGCATAATGTTCATTGTGAGAAAATATATTTAAGAATTCAAATGCTTTTTAAATATTGTGGTTCTCAAGCATCTGAAGTGTATCATATACAGGTATGTGGCTCTTACTTTAAGCAAGTTTGGCCACCCCTGGAATACAGCATTGATAGCCAAATGATGTAACATCAAACAAATGTAAGAATAAGGACCCGGGGTGAAAGAAAGCTGCTCCATACAGAGTCCCCAAGGTCTCGGGACCAAACTACATATATACGTATTGTATGATTGGGGCCTACATAAGAACAAAAGAACAGCCCCACTGGATCAGGCCATAGCCCCATCTAGTCCAGCTTCCTTTATCTCACAGTGGCCCACCAAATGCCCCAGGGAGCACACCAGATAACAAGAGACCTCATCCTGGTGCCCTCCCTTGCATCTGGCATTCTGACATAGCCCATTTCTAAAATCAGGAGGTTGCGCATATACATCATGGCTTGTACCCCGTAATGGATTTTTCCTCCAGAAACTTGTCCAATCCCCTTTTAAAGGCGTCCAGGCCAGACGCCATCACCACATCCTGTGGCAAGGAGTCCAAAGACAAACCACACACTGAGTAAAGAAATATTTTCTTTTGTCTGTTCTAACTCTCCCAACACTCAATTTTAGTGGATGTCCCCTGGTTCTGGTGTTATGTGAGAGTGTAAAGAGCATCTCTCTATCCACTCTGTCCATCCCTTGCATAATTTTGTATGTCTCAATCATGTCCCCCCTCAGGCGCCTCTTTTCTAGGCTGAAGAGGCCTAAACGCTGTAGCCTTTCCTCATAAGGAAGGTGCCTCAGCCCATTAATCATCTTAGTCGCTCTCTTTTGCACCTTTTCCACTTCCACTATGTCCTTTTTGAGATGTGGCAACCAGAACTGGACACAATACTCCAGGTGTGGCCTTACCATAGATTTGTACAACGGCATTATAATATTAGCCGTTTTGTTCTCAATACGTTTTCTAATGATCCCAAGCATAGAACTGGCCTTCTTCACTGCCGCCGCACATTGAGTCGACTCTTTCATCAACCTGCCCACCACCACCCCAAGATCTCTCTCCTGATCTGTCACAGACAGCTCAGCCTAAATGTGAAGTTTTGATTTTTTGCCCCAATGTGCATGACTTTACACTTACTGACACTGAAGCACATCTGCCATTTTGCTGCCCATTCTGCCAGTTTGGAGAGATTCTTCTGGAGCTCCTCACAATCACTTCTGGTCTTCACCACTTGGAAAAGTTTGGTGTCGTCTGCAAACTTAGCCACCTCACTGCTCACCCCTGTCTCCAGGTCATTTATGAAGAGGTTGAAAAGCACTGGTCCCAGGACAGATCCTTGGGGCACACTGCTTTTCACTTCTCTCCATTGTGAAAATTGCCCATTGACACCCACTCTGTTTCCTGGTATTCAACTAGTTCTCAATTCATGAGTGGACCTGTCCTCTAATTCCCTGACTGTGGAGTTTTTTTAGTAGCCTTTGGTGAGGGACCGTGTCGAACGCCTTCTGAAAGTCCAGATATATAATGTTTACGGGTTCTCCTTCATCCACATGCCTGCTGACCTTTTCAAAGAATTCTAAAAGGTTTGTGAGGCAAGACCTACCCTTACAGAAGCCATGCTGATTCTCCCACAGCAAGGCCTGTTCGTCTATGTGTTTTGAGATTCTATCTTTGATGAGGCATTCCACCATCTTACCTGGTATAGATGACCAGCCTATAGTTTCCCAGGTCCCCCCTCTTTCCCTTTTTAAAGACAGGCATGACATTTGCTATCCTCCAATCTTCTGGCACCGTGGCTGTTTTGAGGGACAAGTTGCATATTTTAGTCAAGAGATCAGCAACTTCATTCTTCAATTCCTTAGTAACTCTTGGGTGGATGCCATCCAGGCCCGGTGACTTATTCATCTTTAATTTATCAATGAGGTCTGAAACATCTTCTCTTTTAACCTCTATCTGACTTAATTCCTCGGTCAGGAGGGGCCGTTCGGGCAGCAGTATCTGCCCGAGGTCTTCTGCCGTGAAGATAGATGCAAAGAACTCATTTAATTTCTCTGCCATCTCTAAGTCTCCTTTTATTTCCCCTTTCCCTCCCTAACCATCCAGAGGGCCAACCACTTCTCTGGCGGGTTTCCTGCTTCTAACATATTTGAAGAAGCTTTTATTATTCCCCTTAATGTTGCTGGCCATGCGTTCCTTATAGTCTCGCTTGGCCTCCCGTATCACCTTCTTACATTTCTTTTGCCACAGTTTATGTTCCTTTTTATTCTCCTCATTAGGGCAAGACTTCCATTTATGGAAGGAAGCTTCCTTACCCTTTACGGCCTCTCTAACTTGGCTCATTAGCCATGTGGGCACCCTCCTGGATTTAGTGGAGCCCTTCTTCCTTTGCGGTATACACCTCTGCTGGGCCTCTATTACTGTTGTTTTAAGCAGCCTCCATGCACTCTGGAGAGATTGGACTCTTTTTACCTTCCCTTTCAACCTCCTTCTAACCAGCCTCCTCATTTGAGGGAAGCGCCCATCGGAAGTCAAGGGTTTTTGTGAGAGATTTGCCCGGAATTTTCCCCCCAACGTACACGTCAAAACGGATCGCAGCATGATCATTGTTTCCCAATGGCTCCGTAACATTGACATCTCTAACCAGGTCCTGAGTACCGCACAATATTAAATCCAGAGTAACCTGTTCTCTGGTGGGCTCCATGACTAGCTGCTCTAAGGCACAGTCATTTAGTATGTCAAGGAAATCCGGTCTCCTTTTCATGACCAGAACACAAATGGACCCAGTCAATATGAGGATAATTGAAGTCCCCCATGATTACAACCCTGTCCCTCCTTGTCACCTCCCTGATCTATTTCCTCATTTCAAGGTCCCCTTCTGATTTCTGGTCTGGAAGATGGTAGTATGCCCCCAGTATTACATCGCTCCACAGGCCTGGTATTTTAACCCACAGAGATTCTACGGTGGAGTTGGACCCACCTTCAATCTCTACTTTGCTGGATTCTATCCCTTCCTTAACATAAATGGCCACCCCACCTCCAACACTTCCCTCCCTGTCCCTCCTGTATAGTTTATAGCCCAGGATTGCGGTATCCCACTGATTCTTTGCATTCCACCAAGTTTCCGTTATGCCCACTATGTCAATGTTTTCCCTTGTCACCAGACATTCCAGTTCTCCCATCTTTGCTCGGAGACTTCAGGCATTTGCATAAAAGCATTTGTACATGGAATGCCCCAGGATGGGCTACTTATTCGCTCCTTTGTCTCCGCATCCTCTCATTGTGCCAAACCGTCTATCACATCCTATCACGCTACCATTCCCAATTTCTTCTCCTACTCTGCCTTTGTCTTGTTGTTCTCTAACCTCCCCATCCTCGTCCCATAGGGATGAGGAGTCCCGAACCAGATGCCCCTCGGCTCCTGTCGGCCTTCCCCCAGGGATCAGTTTAAAAGCTGCTCAGCCACCTTTTTAATGTTACGTGCCAGCAGTCTGGTTCCATTCTGGTTCAAGTGAAGCCCGTCCCTCTCGTACAGGCCCTGCTTGTCCCAAAACATTCCCCAGTGCCTAACGAATCTAAACCCCTACACCCTACACCACCGTCTCATCCACGCATTGAGACCCCTGATCTCCATCTGCCTAGCTGGCCCTGCGCGTGGAACAGGTAGCACTTCAGAGAACGCTACCTTTGAGGTCCTGGCTTTAGCTTCCTACCTAAAAGCCTAAATTTGACCTCCAGGACCTCCCGGCTACACTTGCCCACGTCGTTGGTGCCGACATGCACCACAACCGCTACCTCCTCTCCAGCACTGTCTACCGGCCTGTCTAGATGAGAAGTGAGGTCCGCAACCTTCGCACCAGGCAGGCAAGTCGCCATGCGGTCCTCACATCCGTCGCAAACCTCCCTCTCTATGTTTCTAATAATTGAATCCCACTACAAGAAGCCCCCGAGCCCCCTCCCGTCTAGGAGTATCCTGAGTGTTCAGATACAGGCCCGTTCCCTGGAGAAGGGGTCCCCCCTAGGGGATTGTTTCCCTCCTCTCCAGGATGACGTCCTTCAGCCCCGAGACTTCCCACCCGGGCACAGCTGAGGTTGGAACAAAGCCTGATTATCCCCGGAAGTCTCCCCACGGTCCTTCTTTGCCTGCCTCTGCTTCTCCAGGTTGACCACCAAGGCTTCAAGGGAGTGGACGCGTTCCCTGAAACCCTGGAGCTCCTTGTACCGAGGACACACCCATGACATGCCCCAGAGGCATATAGTCATACATGTGGCACTCTATGCAGAACACTGGATAGCCCCCACCCTGCTGCTGGTTGTCTGACTGAATAGCTTTTTTTTTGTTTTTATTTAGGGGTACTTAAAAAACCCTACACTGTTTGCGGCCCTCTTCTCAAGCGAAGAGAAGGGCGGTATCTGGGGCCCTGGCTTCCTGCTGCTGAACTCGCACAGATACTAAACTCGCAGTGCCTTACCTGGCACTTTGTTCCCAGAGACCACATACGCTTATGCAGAAAGGCTCATGCGGTGGCAGGCACTAGCTTTATACCCCTAGCTAGCTCCTCCTCCCTCCTCCCTTGCTGATAGATAGATACTTTATTTACGGTCATCCGACCAGCTAGACACAGACAACAAAACAAAATACACAGAATTAAAACCAACACCCCTTTACATATATATAAAGTCATAAAATCAGAGGTTTACACTCTCCATTTTCTTTCTTACCAACTGTGCAGCATAACAAAAGCGGACAACCCTGAATGATACATCAGAGTATACGTCAGAAAGCAGAAAAGCAAGCTGCTCCTCCACCAGCATCCCTGTTTCAGTACCGAAAATTGGGGAGATAAATTTAGCTCTCAAATCATCGTAATATGGACATTGCAAAACAATGTGAGCAGTTGTCTCCACCACATTTTGAGGGCAGGGGCACAGTCTCTCTGAATAGGGACACCTTGCATAGCGCCCCAAAAGAACTGCTGAAAAAAGTACATTACACCTAGCTTTGGTAAAAGCAATCCTAAATTTAGGAATAACAGTATTATAAAAATATCTGGCAGGTGAAAGTACAAAAGCTTGATCCCCAAGAAAAACATACACAGAAAGACTGGCTCATTTCAAACGCAGAACTGGCTCATTTCAAACACAGAAACATCAAAACGCAGAACTCATTTCAAGGTCCACCAACCTCTGATGCAATATTTCTTTTGTGTCTCCCGGACTCATCATCATTAAAGACTCTGGAGAGAGATCACAGAGTTTGAAATGATCCAAGCACCTTCTTTCCCAGGTGCCTGCGAAGGGATCCGAAAGGATCAAATAAGTAAAGTTATCCTGTCTCGAGAGAATCTTCAAGAAATAATGTAAGGCATTTAGCCACATCGACATCTCTATACTTGGGGTACCGGTTTCCAGCCTAACCACAGTGTTCGGTACACATTGGGGAACGTACATCAATTGACACAAAAATTTGGTCTGGATCACCTCCAGAGACCTGGTATTTAAATATGGGGCGATCTCAGAACCATAGAGCAATTGAATCCTAGTTTTGGCAGTATGCAGCCTTAAAGCCACAGGGAGAAATTTGGTGCCTTTAGTTGAATAAAAACGATAAATGGCACTAGATGTTTTCTGTGCTGATTGACTGACATAGTTTTTATGGGCCAAACAGCCTCCTTGATAGTGAAAGATCACCCCCAGATATTTTATTACTTTAACCTGCTCAATGGGTTTCCCATTTAGGAGCCATCGAAAGTCCTCCTTCCTTGCTGATTGAAAGGGGGGGCTGGTCTTCCCAGGTGAGATTACAAAAGCTCAGGAAGACAAAAGGCTGTTGATGGGCTTAATCCACTCTGCAGGCCCCTGAATGGGTTGCTTGGATTAGCCTAATGGGGCTCTTATCACCTCCTAAAGCTCAATGACTATGCTAAATTGCCCTGTCTGGTTGGGAACTGGCCCTTCCTAGGTTCTTACCCTCCTAGTTCAGTTCTCTTAGGCTGGACTGTTTTTAACCTCAAGCTAGTTTTTATTTGAGCTTGTTTATTTATTTATTGCTCTCACCTAGATCCTGTGTCGCAATTTACTGAACTGTTTAGATTATGTTCTAACTTAGATTAAGTTTAACTTAGGTTAAGTATAGGGTTAATTTAAAACAAAGTAGAAAAACTTGTGTTCCACTTTATTCTCCTCTGTTTTATTTATTTTTCCAAGTGCCTGACCATTGGGCTCTTACTCACAAGTAGGACTCTGCTCCTGCTCAGCGTAGACCTATGTACACACCTATGTATTTATTTTTATTGCCCTCACCTAGCTCCTGTGCCCCACCTCGCTGGACCTTAGATTCCCTCCCTTAGGTTAGATTAGGTGCTAACTTAGGTAAAGCTTGGGTAAAGCTAAATTTCAATGTTGATTTAAGGTTGATTTAAAGTTAGAAGACAAGGAGTTAGAAAGACAAAGGGTTAGAAAGAGTACACTTACCTGCTCTTCCTCCTCCTTTCCTTCTCCAAAACTTAGAGGTCCACTTGTCTTCTCCTCGCCCAGATGCTAAACTCACAGTGCCTTACCTGGCACTTTGTTCCCAAAGGCACTTGGTGTCCCAGAGGCCTGCATGATTGCTTTAAAAAAAACAACTGTAAATAGCAGTCATGTGTGCTCCTGATGGATCAGGACAGCAGCAGAGAGGGGAGAGCTTTAATTCTGTATCTCTACAATGCTTCAGTTATCACCCTGTCCCTGTGTCCATGTTTCCTGGAAAGGAAATTCTAATTTGAGACCAGCAAGAGCCCTGTTTTTAAAAATGTTGGCTTCCCCTTGCATAGACAGGGAATTTTGCTCGATCTATTTCTTTTCAAAGGGGTCCTAAAGCCTTAAACCAGGGGTTTTCAAACACTCAGGGAGAGTTTGAACCATGGTAAGTTCTGGGGGGGGGGGGGGAGGCAGCAGAGGTTTTGTGGAGATGGAGTGTGATTGCTGTGTTTTCACTTTTTAAGCTGCAGGGAGCCCTACAGACACTCACGCAGGGCTCCCTGCACCCCCAACAGGCCACTTCAGAGACTGGTGAGTGCATCCCAGTCCCTGCAGCTCCCCCCCCCCCAGCAACACAATCCTGGGGATCGTGTTGCTGCCTCCCCCCTGGCCCGGCACCTTAAGGGGAAAGTGGCCAGGGCTCTCTGGCTGGGGTGTCATGATGCCCCAGTTTGAAAAGCCCTGCCTTAAACTTAAGCAGAAATAAAACAGGTGAAGCTTCTTGCCACGTATCTCTCTTGCAGCTCCATCTCCATGTTCTGAGAAAACAGAACCTTTCTCTTCAATTTCTGCCAGTATAGAGGCTGACATATGCTGACTAACAGCCCAGTCCTATGCATGTCTACTCAGAAGTAAGTCCCATTAGAATCAATGGGGCTTACTCCCAGGAAAGTGTTGTCATGACTGTGCTGTCAGTTCAGTGGTGTTGGAGGGGGGGATTTTACCCAGTGATATTTTGGGGACTGTCCCCCAAGCTGCTATTGATCCCAAAGCAGGAAGGAAGAACCATACAACACCTGTATCTGTGGTTTCAAGTAGCAATGCTTGCTTTCAATCACCAAGCCTCAGAAGGTTTTAGACAAACTTACTATTTCGTTAAAGATCAAATTCCACAGAGCTTTTCCATTCAGGCTCTAGCTCTGCAATAAAGACCCAGGGTGGTGTGGTGGTTCAGAAGTTGGACTTAAACCTGGAAGATCCACTTTAAGATCCCTGCTCAGCCATGAAACTTCCTGGGTAACCTTGGGCCAGTCATATCGCAGCCTCACCTACCTCACAGGGTGGTTGTGAGAACAAGAGGAGGGGAAAAAAACCACATACACCACCCTGAGCTCCTTGGAGGAAAGTCAATATAAAAACAGAAAAATAAATAAATAAATAAATGAACTATGGTTAAGGTGTGGCCTAGAATAGGCTCCAGGGGAGTCTGGCATAAACCGGTTCCCTGCAGTTCTTTCCCATATTGCTGAACCTGTGTATCACCAGAAATGGGCAAATCCAGCATCTCCTGACTCGAGTCAAGTCATGAGTCTCTGCCCCCTTTAACACAACTCGAAAACATGTCCTAATGGGTGGACTTTCTGAGTCACCCAGAGTGTTTTGGGAACTCTAAAAGCTTCATTCCTGTCATGAAACTGTTGTTCATGTGGGTTTTTACTTTCTCTTACATTGGTATTAGAGTAGCTGGGGCTGTTTGGGTATAAAATATGCAGGTGAGAATAGTTGGGTTCATAAGAACATGCCCCACTGGATCAGGCCATAGGCCCATTTAGTCCAGCTTCCTGTATCTCACAGTGGCCCACAAATGCCCCAGGGAGCACACCTGATAACAAGAGACCTGCATCCTGGTGCCCTCCCTTGCATCTGGCATTCTAACATAGCCCATTTCTAAAATCAGGAGGTTGCACATGCACATCATGGCTTGTAACCCGTAATGGATTTTTCCTCTAGATATTTGTCCAATCCCCTTTTAAAGGCATCTAGGCCAGATGCCATCACCATATTCTGTGGCAATGAGTTCCACAGAACAACCACACGCTGAGTAAATAAAAAGAAAGAAAGCAAGAGATGGTGCGGGCTCTTCACATGGATTTGAGCCAGAGTTGAGCCATTGCTGTATGGACAACCTCACAGAGAGTAGAAACAAAATTCACTCCCAGGGACAGTCACAAAGCCCTTTTAAAAAATTGGTGCACAGCACCACTAGGTGGCGTGATGTGCGCAGTTATAGTTTCTATGCTTGTCTATCCTGGAGAACTGTTAAGAGTTTCAACTCTATATGGTAGATACTTTGGCAAATAAGGCCTTCTAACCTCCAGTATATGCTATAAGCACATAACAAAATAAATGTTTTTTCAATACATTCCAAATATCTTTCCAAGAGGTAAACTAGGAACAGTGAGCTGCCAGGCGCATAAATCCTGTGTGCAGTCAAAATTCAGGAACATCCATTTTACATTGTGCAGGGTGGCAGCTACAAGAGCCTACACATATTCAGTGTGTGTGTGTGTGTGTGTGTGTGTGTGTGTGTGTGCATGCATACAAGCATAAGGACCATGCTATGCATGGCAGTTGGAGGTGGAGCCTGCCACCATAAGCCTGCCCTGGCTGCCTCTCCGAGTCAATCCCACCTTTGAAATCTCTGTCTGGGGCTTCTTCATTGGAGATACATCAGCACATTTCTTTATTCCAAGTCTTGTATGTAGATCCACCTGAGAGAGCAGATGCAGGGAGGAGATCTATAGCAGAGTACAGTAGTGATGGGGTCACCTTCCCTGCACCATCTCTGTTCAACATCAAGAATACTATTACAGCGTTAACATAATATTTAGAAAGTTCAAAGCACAAGGACCTCACAATTCATATGAAGCAGGTCAGTATTCCGTTTCCCATGGGGGCAGTGGTACAACAGGAACCAAGGCACAAAGTCCCTCCACTGGTTCTCTTTTCAATGTTTATTCATTACAGAAATGTCAACCCCTATGTAGCAAGTGGCACCTATGCAGTAAAATTGCCACATTCGGCAGGAAATGTAGCCAATAGGCATATTAGGTGGAAAAATAAAAAGGCATCACCAGGGTTTGTGTCACCCAGTCTGAGAGCTTATTATGGACCATGTTGGACCGCCTCCCATATCAGACCATTCAGAATAAATTACAATATCATATGTACAACCTAAATACAGTGGCATCATTAGAGATGGTGTAACCTCCGTTAACTTTAGTTACTTATTTAAATATATAACAGTACAGGACACCCAACAAATCAGTAACCAACAAAAACCAGTGACCAACTTGATGGCACTCAAGCAAATGTATAAGTGTTCTAGTATTAGCTCTGATACATGGAAATGTATGACTTATACAAACACCTCATTGGTTCACTGCTGTAATAACACCTCACTGGCTCTCAGAACAATAAGTCTCACTGGTTAGTTCAGAAGAAAATCCACTTTTTGTTACATATGGCAGTTGTGTTTTCATTTTCTGGTTATTTGTCCATAACTTTTCATAGAATACAGATATTTCAATGTGGTTTATTGTATTGCGTTCTGCATGAAATTCCATATTGTATGATATATAACATTATGGTATTATTCAAAAATACCAAGATTTCACAATTTTGGCTAGTGTACATGAGACCTCGGTAGCCATGAAGGATCTGTTCTTGGACCCCCCATGGATACCAAAAACGATGGATAAGCAAATTCACAGTGTTTGGCCCTTTAAAACCTCTGAAGGTGACCAGAGGGCTTTCTGAAGCCCCCAGAGGTGGCATGCGTCCACCCTCAGCCTCTGCAGGCTTCAGAATGGCCTTTAAAGCAAAAAAACAAACAAAAAACCCACAAAAAACCCTGCTGCTTCTGGTTTTCCTCGGGAAACTGGAAGTGGCATCTTTAAGGCATTCTGAGGCTTAAGGAACCCTGAGACTTTCCCAGATTTCAGAACACCTTAAAAGGCATAAAAACATCACTTCTGGTTTGAAGTAGCTTTTTTTTTTTTTTGCCTTAAGCCTGTCTGAAGCCTGCAGAGGCCACAGGCAGACACACACCGCCTCTGCGGGCTTTAGAAAGCCCTCCGGATGTGACCGGAGCACAGCTCTGGATGCCTTCGGAGGGTTCTGGTTGGGCCAAATCTGGTTCAACACGAGTCCATGGGACCCGTGTTGAGCCAGGTCCACAGACATAAAATCCGTGGATAAACAGGCTCCACTTGTAGTGGTGCCCCCCCACCCCGAGTGCGTCACCTGATGTGGTCCACACACCCCACACCTCCTTAGCGACGCCACTGGAAAATGGCCCAGCAGTAAAGGTTTAAACACCTCTACCTCTGCACCTTGGTTTCCAATACCCATCTGAATTGGACCCTGCACAGCTGCTACTTTGAAGTAGAAACAGGACCCTAACTAGACAATGATAGCATTAACATTACATCTCATTTGTTCTTAAACAGGAAAGGTACCTGGGGAAGGATTTCAGATGATTATTTCAGTTGGTGGGGAAATCTTTGTGTAAGCAGGCAGTACTTCATACAGCCAGGTCTGAAGCCAAAATAGGGCTTTGTTGTTGGTGAGAATATTTATGTCCTGCTTTTCACCCCAAAGTCATTCATAAAGTGGTTTGCATAGTAAAATAAATATATAATGGTTCCTTGTCCCCGACTTGTTCACAATCAAAATATAATGTATTTATTATATTTGTACCCTGCTTTTCAATCAAGTTTGGCTCAAAAAGTGGCTGACCCATCAGAAGATACAATATTAGTTAGTGGGTGAGTGAATTTATGGTTGGGTTGATTGAACAAAATCAATCAACAGTTCCGAGTTTAAGAGGGTTCAAAAATCTAAAAAGATGCAGAAGGAAATCTAGCAGACAGCCACTTGAAAGGGTGCTCTGCTGGGGTGAATAGGGACAGTGACTCTCTCCTTGATAAATACAAGAAGTGTATTTATAAATGCCTCTTTACCCAATTAGCAGGACAAAGAACAGACTTTTCCCTAGCCTAGTATTTCCCAATTTTTTTTGACTGGTGGCTCCCTTGACCTACTGGGCCATTGGCCATGGCTTTCTATTAGGGCTACAATCCTATACATTGTATATGGTGGCAAGTATATGGGGGGGGGGGACACGACATACAAAATTATGCATGGGAAGGAAAAAGTGGATAGAGAGATGCTCTTTTCCCTCTCACACAACACCAGAACCAGGGGACATCCACTAAAATTGAGTGTTGGGAGAGTTAGGACAGACAAAAGAAAATATTTCTTTACTCAGCGTGTAGTTAATTTGTGGAACTCTTTGCCACAGGATGTGGTCATGGCATCTGGCCTAGATGCATTTAAAAGGGGACTGGACAAATTTCTGGAAGAAAAATCCATCATGGGTTACAAGCCACGGTGTGTATGTGCAACCTCCTGATTTTAGAAATGGTTTACATCAGAATGCCAGATGCAAGGGAGGGCACCAGGATGCAGGTCTCTTGTGGTCTTGTGTGCTACCCGAGGCATTTGGCGGGCCACTGTGAGATACAGGAAGCTGAACTAGATGGGCCTATGACCTGATCCAGCAGGGCTGAAAGTATTTTGCAAGAATTTCACAGCTCCTCGGCTGGTTTCCACAGCTCCTTGGGGAGCTACGGCTCACAGTTTGGGAACCACTACCCTAGCCTGATTTGGTATTGAGTGTCAGTGGCTTTCACTTTTATGTGTTTGGTAGTGGTGAAAGAAGGGAGGGCCTGAGGATTGCCAGGTGGCCACAGAGCTCCTGGTGAATTGCTCAGGAGAAAAACTCTCAGGCTTACCTCTGCTGATGTGCACAGAGGTGATGGAACTGATTGTGAAGACAGTAATATCAGCACCCTTCAAATGCACAGAGGCACCCTCTTTTTCTCACTTGACACAACATGGTGCTCTCAACTGGCATTGAGAACTGGGTCCAGGACCAAAAGAAACTCTGGCAAGCCGAGCAACTAAGCCCCAGACTGATCAGAGTATCTAGCAGGAACATCCCCCCTCCCCTTTCTGGTAAATCAAAGAAGAGCAAGGAAATCCCAAACTTGGCTGTGAACTCTGGCAAAGGGGCTGGTCCAGGGGAGGAGGGAAGGGTGGGGCAGGCAGCCTAGCAGGCTCCTGTCAGATGCTTTCCCCACCCCAGTGAGCTGCAGGCAGCAGCCGCAGCACTTTTGCTTTCTATCCTCTCCCAGTTCCTCTTAGCTGGGGGGTGGGGGTGGCTTCTGGATACAGATATGACTTCTACTGTGTTTCAGCTGATGTGGCTTTGCTTGGGTTTCTCAGTCATTTCTGGACAGCAAGACCTGGAACTTTTAGCCCAGGAGCTGGAAGAGGCTGAAATTCTGGATTATGGCCTCATCGACAACGTAAGTTTGCTTTTGTAAAAACTGTATGATTGCTGCTGTGCAATGAATATGAATCTGTGGCAGCCACCTAAGTGACGCACGAAACTGCCTCCTGCTGAGCTCCTGAATCCAGCTCCCCAGGATTCCAAAGGGGGATCTTTCCCAGCCCTATGTGGGGAGACAAGGGAACATTGGGAAAAACTGGGAACATTTTTCAGAGCAGATACTCCACCACTGAGTTGCAGCCCCTCTGCAAAAGAGCAGAAGAAGCAGGAGTCAGATTCAGGGCTCTGCTCCTGTGCCTTCAATACATTGCAATGCAGCAGGTGGTGTTTTTCCTGATGCGGTGGGAACACATTTATCCAATTCCTTCCTATGAGTCAGGTTGCTGTTAAAAGGTTGAGATCTGGAACCAGTAAAAAAAATTGGTCATCTGTGCTAAACAGAGGATGCAAGATCTACTCCCACTTAAATGCAGGGTTGCCAAGTTTCTACTCCAAGAATGTTCTTGTACCTTTAAGAGTTGCACAGCAAGGGAAATTTTGCCAGTTCCAGCTTCTTCCATCATGGTAGCATTTTGAGATAAATGTCACCCAGTAAAAATGCTGCTTGTTATGACTCTTCAAGGGGTAGGACCGTCTCAGGGTCTGGATTTGGTAGCTGTTCTCAAGTGCTAAATTGCATTAATCAGGATTGCTAAGTGGAACCTCTAGTTTCAGGTGCAGTATATCTTTGAGTGCACTGCTAAGGACAAGCAGTATGGGATTGTGTCAGATGCTGTTTGGGTGCATCCCAAAGTCTTCAGGTTGTATTGGAAACAAGATGCCAGACTAGACTGACTTTTTGGTCTGACCCAGCGGCACTTGCGTTGTCAACCTCAGGAGCTGAGGAAATGCATCTTTTACCATCTTTGTCTTTTGTTAAAAGCAGCTGGGAGGCCCTGATTTGGATTGGAGTCACAAATCTGGGAGGGAGGGGTTCCGACCCTTTCCCCACATGCTGCAGTCCAAATCACACCCAGAGCTGCTCTTAGCTGCAGAACGCAGAGGCAATGTTCAAACAAGAAAGCTTGAATTCCTTTTGGGGGACTTGCAACAACCTCCCATTGCCCCATCTGTGTAATTTCAGTGTAACATTTCTGGAATTTGTTGATTGTCTTGTAACCTTTCATCCCTATTCCTTTCTGCAATTCTCTGGGCTTCATACAAGATCTTGCATAAATGAGATTGAAGCTAGAGCTGCGTCTTTGCTTTTCTTAGTTCAAAACGTTTAACAACAAACAAAACAGTCTTAGCAATTCTCTCTTCCTCCTCATCAACATACTAAACACAACTACTGTGTTCACATGCACACATCCGTTTCATCCAAAAGCTATAAACATTCGTTTAGTTAAAAAGAATTTTTTAAAACTTCTAACAACTTTTTGTTCATATATTATCCTGTATGCTCCAAATTGCTCAATTTTTGAATGAAATAATTATCTGTGTATTGTCTTTCCTGGATCAAAACCATATTTCTCTGCTTACTAATTAATTATGTATTGAATACATCAGGTCTGAGTATTCGTCTTGATATCATAGGAGGATCTACTCTTTTCCACATGTAATGGATGCTATCAAAGATTATTGCCATGTTCATGTCCTCTAGCAGAGCAGATCTAACAAAGCAAAAGAGTACAATTGTAGGATCTAATGGCACATCATAACCTGTTATTTCCATTGTTGGATCCAGAATATACCCACCTTGGGAACCCATAATCATGGAGAAAAGGCAGGGTAGAAATCTATTAAATAACTAGAAATGGAAATTCATTGAGGTGCTCTCTTAGGTGTTTACAATTTTGTAATGAAACCCACAGATTTATTTGTTTAGGTGCTCAGGAGGTAAAGATATAGCTCACTGTTACAACAGCTATCTGTGGAATTTACTAGGAAATTGTGGATCATGCAAGTGTTGCTAACAAAACCCTGATACTGCTTTCCTCAGCGACTTCCAATTCAATCATGTGGGGCTGCCAGATGTGTTTATAATGCATCTGGGGAAAAATAAGCTATGAGGAGGAGGAAGAGTGGAATAGCAGCAGTCAGGGAAAAGCTGAATAGTTGCTTCTCCTCCTCTTCCCACTGCTTTTCTGTTCCAAACTGTCCCCTTCGGAAGTTGCTTTTCCTTAGTGGCCATGAGATTTCCTTATGAATGATTGAGCCCTGTGGGTCAATTTGCCTTTTGAATATGTTTAATAAAAGACACATATTAACATGCAAAACGAGAAGGTCCTATTTCTCTTTGAATGATTACTCAAAAGTTAGGTCTGTGGTCTGTGGCATTTCTGTGGCATTTCTTCCTAAAAAGATGGCTAGGGGTCCTTCTGCTTGGCCATTGGCCTCTGGGGTCCTGCAGAATTCTGTCTCCTGCCCCATGCTGTTCAACATCAACATGAATATGCTGGGGGAGGTGTCAAATGTTCAATACTGATGACCCTCAACTGTTGCCCTTCCTGCAGATCTGGCTACAGTGATATGCGTTTTGGTGGTATCTTATTTGTACTAGTGTAACACGGTGTATTTGGGGCTGTCTGAAAACATCAACAGAATGCAGAAGCTCCTGGCTGAAGCACATTTAATCTGAGCTCTGTAATCTGCAATAGCTTCCAGTTTGTTTCTGGGCATAATTCAAGGTGCTAATTATGGCCTACAAAGTCATAAAAGGCTGGGGACCAAGTACCTGAAAGACCATCTCCTTCTAGACAAGTCTGTCCATAATCTGCCTTTTACATGTCCATACACGACATGTAACAGGACCATTTTGGTGGTGGCCCCTGATTGTGGAACTCCCTCCCTGCTGGTTCCTCTTTTAAGCAGACAGCGCACACTTTTTTTTGGTTGTGTTTGGGTTAACTTTAAGTTGTATCGCTGTTATTTTGTTCTGTTGGCAACCTTCAGTCTCGAGAGACTATGGTATCGTGCTCTGAATGGTGGTTCTGGAACAGCGTCTAGTGTGGCTGAAAAGGCCGATTCGGGAGTGACAATCCCTTCCACACTGGGAGCAGGTGCAGTCTGTCCCTGGTCTGTCTCCCTGGCTACGGGCCTTCCTTCTTTGCCTCAGTCTGATGGCCAAGTGTCTCTTCAAACTGGGAAAGGCCATGCTGCACAGCCTGCCTCCAAGCGGGCCGCTCAGAGGCCAGGGTTTCCCACCTGTTGAGGTCCACTCCTAAGGCCTTCAGATCCCTCTTGCAGATGTCCTTGTATCGCAGCTGTGGTCTACCTGTAGGGTGCTTTCCTTGCACAAGTTCTCCTTAGAGGAGATCCTTTGGGATCCAGCCATCATCCATTCTCACGACATGACCGAGCCAACGCAGGCATCTCTGTTTCAGCAGTGCATACATGCTAGGGATTCCAGCTCGTTCCAGGACTGTGTTGTTTGGAACTTTGTCCTGCCAGGTGATGCCGAGGATGCGCCGGAGGCAGCACATGTGGAAAGCGTTCGGTTTCCTCTCCTGCTGTGAGCGAAGAGTCCATGACTCGCTGCAGTGCAGAAGTGTACTCAGGACACAAGCTCTGTAGACCTGGATCTTGGTATGTTCCGTCAGCATCTTGTTGGACCAGACTCTCTTTGTGAGTCTGGAAAACGTGGTAGCTGCTTTACTGATGCGTTTGTTTAGCTCGGTATCGAGAGAAAGAGTGTCAGAGATCGTTGAGCCAAGGTACACAAAGTCATGGAAACCTCCAGTTCATGTGCAGAGACTGATTTATTAGTTGATTGTCATTTTGATATTTTAACTGGATTTTATGGAGATTAAATGTAGCCATGATGATCCCTTAAATTGGGCAACCTACAGAATTTGAATAAATGCTTATGGGATTGCAGTCTTTCACAGGTATATACTGTCTTGTGATACTAATGCAACTTTCCAGTTAATGGTTTTTAGAGCAGTGGTGGTGATTTAATGAGAACATTCCCTTTTTTGAAGAGAAAGATACCAAACTAGAAATACAATTAGATGGGGAAGAAATTCAGAATATCATTGCCAAAATGTATAAATACAAGGCAGAAGATGAACAGGTTAAAGAAAATATGATTCAATGGGTGAAAAATGTGGGGCATGATATCTTAATGGAACAATAGGAAACAACATGGACCAAACACTTGAAATTTACCTTAAATATGAATATTAAGGAAAATTTCTATAAAATGATATATAGGTGGTACATGATGCTTAGTAAACTTGCAAAAATGTATGAAAATGTGTGAAACAGATGTTGGAAATGTAAAAAACAAGAAAGTTCATTTTATCATATATGGTGGATGTATGAAAAAGCAAAAAGTATTGGTGTCAGACAGCTGCTCAGATGAAACAGATTCTAAAAGTAAATAGAGGAAACCAGAAGCCTTTTTATTGGGACTGACAGATGAATGTGTGGAGAAAAGAGCTGAAACTTTATTTTTATGTATGACTAGTGCAGCGAGAATACTTGTTGCACAGCAATGGAAGTACTTTTGGTGAAAGAATGGTGGATAAAAATTTTGGACTTAGCAGAAATGGACAAACTGACAACCTTACTTAAAGAAAAATCAGTAATTTCTTTTGTAGAAAATTGGAAACCACTCATTGACTTTTAGAAGACAAAGGAAAAAATAAGAAAATGATTTGCAGAATTGAGGAATAAAATAGTGGAAACAAACTTAATTATAGAGAAAAGATTAGTGATAATGACAAGTATAAAAAGTTATGAAGGCGATTGGAATTATTCTGTACAGTACAGAATTATTCTGAAGTACAGGATAGAGTAGGGATGTAACAGCCCAATCCTGAGCTGCCCAGGGTGCTCCGCTGCAGTGGCGCCTCAAACGGCTGCCTTGGCATCTTGCGCGCCTCAGCCTGCCACAGCTGGCGCCTTGGGAGAAGGATACTTTTGTCCCCTTCCCCCAGGTAAGGGAAGCAGCCCTGCAGTGGGGCTACTCACTTTACCACTGCCGAAAAGGTCAGCGGTAAAGTAAAGCCATTCGTGTAGAGCACTGAGCCCTGCACAAAAGGACAGAATCCGGTGGAGCAGAGCTCCACGGGACCCACCTCCTGCCTCCCTGCTGCCTTCCCCCGGCACACCTCCTGCCCACCCTCTCTCCGCCCCCCACCTCCTGCTCACGTCTCCCGTCCGTCTTCTCTCCGCCCTCCCCATGCCTCCCACCTCCCTAGAACACCTCCTCCCTGCCCCTGCTTACTGTGCCGTGGCTCAGTGGTCCATGAGACTGCTGAGCAGTGGATGATGGGCATCTGATGATGGGCCATCCGAGCAGCAGATGATGGGCGTCCGCGGATGATGTTTGCGACAGTGAGCTTCAGCGGAAAGCCGGAGCACTGAGCTCAGGATTGGGTTATAAGTAAATAGGATATACTGCTTCATACTTGCTATACTTTACCTTTAGATAGTTTATGAATATATACTGTACTGTATATATATTGTCTGTATGTTATTAATTTGGAAATTTTAAAAAAGGAGAATGTTCCCTTTTTTCAGTAGCATTTGCTTGCCATTTTCTTTTCACACTCCTTTATCTCATAGTTAGGACTTTACTCTTCTTCCTAGAGTGATCCCACCCAATCCAGTTTGGCTCTTACTAAAGTCACAGGGGGCAAATAAAGCCAATTTAGGGTTAGTACAGGAATTTCTGGAATAGTCATATGGGTGATTCTAGCCAATCAAGGATCACTTAGAACAGGGGTCTCCAAACTTTTTGGCCAGAGGGCCGCATCAAATATCTGGTGATGTGTTGAGGGCTGAAAATTTTTTTAAATATAAAATTTAAATAAATAAATTAGAGCTGGAACTTAGATGAGTGAATAAATGAATGAATGGGCTCATTCATTCAACCTCTCTGGCCCTTAGAACACCCTACAGACACAATCAGAGCACAGTTCTGGTCATATTCAGTTGAGAGAACCAGAGGCTTTCAGGGGACAAGAGGCTGCCGCGGGCCGGAAAGAGGCTCGCCGCGGGCTGCATCTGGCCCCCAGGCCGTGGTTTGGAGACCCTTGACTTAGAACAAAGTACTCAACTACAGCCTGTGAACAGCTTCTAAGGGGGGAAAGGGACCACACAAGTTTAATGATGGATGTCATAAGAAGTCACAAATTAAGAGGAAATTTGATAGGTACACTTTTGTCATGTTGCAGAACCTGCTGAAATTATGTGTGCACATGTGTGAAAGAGAGAGAGAGTGAGAATGTAAGCACTTGTGCACAGAACCTCAGATATGTAGTTTGAAATGGAAAAGTATGTACCTTCCTATGTGACATGCTCTATTAAGAACTACATATTCCAGACTTCTTTAGTTTCTGTCAGTATTTTGTTAATGCACTTATATATACAGTAATGAATAAACATAAATGCTGTACTGACATGTCTGGTCATAATATAGATCAGGAGCCAGAAATATAAGCTTAAAACAAAGGAAATGAAAAGAAACTAAGGGCTCAATCCAGAGGGGTCGATGAGCTGACACAAGTCCCTTGCACTGGCCCATCTTCATTGCGAAAGTGACATAAAGCACTTTTGCGCCAACATAAGTGGGATTATAACTTGGGCCCCAGGGTAGGGTGAGTTGCGTTGACCGTGGTCATCTGGCATGGAGCATGGGTAGGGCAGGGAGGAGGTGGGAGGGAGGCATTTTGGGGTGGGGGAGGGCAGGCAGCGGGTGGGACTGTGGGTGGGCAGGCAGAGAGTGGGAGGTGGGGCCAGGATCCGGCAGTTATGCCAGATCCCAGCCTGTCCACGGGCGGTCCAGGGCAGTCCCGGGCTGCTTGGACTTGCAAGCAGACCCATTGGGGCTGCTGTGGCTCTCCCCAAGATAAATGAAAAAGTTTCCCCTTGCCTCGGGCCAAGCCTCAGACAGCCCCAAACTTGCGCTGGATATAGCGCAGGCCCACTGGCCTGCCTGTTTCCAACGCAAGTTAGGATTGTGACCTATAAGACTCAAATGAATCCTCTGATTTATGGGTGTCACTCATTTCACACAGTGGGCTGAAATAGCATTCATGGTGCTTGTTGAGGGCTAGAAGTGAGATCTTTAAGCAGAAAATATGGGCATTAAGCAGATGAGGGTCAGAAATAAGGACTTTGTTGTCACATAGGAACTGATTAGCTGTGGAGAAATTTATTTATTTACAATATTTTTATCCCAACATTCTCCTGGAAGGAACCCAAAGCTTGCAAATTTTGATCATGTTTTCAAGATATGGGAGAGCCCACTTTATCAGGTGGGCAAGATAAAGAGCTTGCATGGGCTTTATCTGGCCCGTGTGCCTTGTGTTTGATTCCCCTGCTCCAGTTGTTCAGAATGAACAAGGCCTTTCAGGAGAAAGGGGAAAGGGGGCCTGTATTTTAAGCTGGGTCCTAAGAAATTAGGGTTAGGCTACAAATCCTGCTCACACTTATCTGGGAGGGGCAGCCCAATCCTGAGCTGCCTGGTGCCCAAGGCTACAGTGGGACCAAAATGGCTGCCACTGCATCCTATGGATTTCGGGCAACCGCAGGTGGCTCCAGACACCACCTTAGGGGAAGGGGACATTTGGGGTTACTCAGCAAGTCTGCACCAGCTATTTAGCCAGCACAGAGGAAAGTAGTCCCATGTTAGGCCAAGAGGCCAGCTGAGCTCCACTGGTCCCACCCTCCTCCTGCCCAGCTCCCTCCCCCACCATGCCTTCTCCCCACCCTCCCCCACCCCAGAACACCTCCCACCATGCCCCTACTTACCTCTCCACCACCCAGCGCTCACCTGAAGCTCACCTGGACCACCAGGCAGTGGTCGCACATCTTCCGCCCGGCGCTGGCTATGTGTGAGCTCACGCTGAACGAGCACCCATGGTAGTGTGTTGCAGACATTTGTGACACTGTGCACCGGTGCTAAGCCGGCAAGAAACATTCAGGATCAGGCCCGAATCCCCCTTCAGCTTAATGGGACTTTCTTCTGAGTAGACATGCACTGGATTGTGCTCTTAGGCACTGTGCTAAGAACAGCTGGACTGGGTGGGTGAAATTGTTAAGGAATGAATTGACTGTGTGAATATTCCGGTGATTCACAATTCCCCCTGGAGGCAGAAATAAACAAATGCCCACACTTGTTGCCAGGGGAAATTACAGCACTGGTTAGCATCATCATTCCACAGAGAAAGGTTTATGAAACTGCAGTGCTAGCCACTTGTATAGTCCTGCAGTGGAATTTGCTCTTGCAGTGATGGAAAAGCAGTACGCAAAATGCACACCAGCTAACATGGAGGTCCCTGTGCCCTGTTGATTTTAGCTCATATCAAATGTTGTAATAGAAGCTTCACCTGCTTAAGTTACAGATGGGCAGTGCAATCCTAACTTGTGCTGGAATGGGAAGGCTGGCAGACCTGCCCTGTATCCAGCCAGTGGCGTAGCTAGCGGGAGTGGGGGGAGGTCTGCCCCAGGTACCACCCTTGGAGGGGTTTAACACCACAAATGCCCCAACATCACTAACATCACAAAGGTTAGGAATAACCCCATCATGCTATATACCGTTGGATGTGGAATGTCCAGTGGAATGCAATGCAAAAAACCAGATTGAAATATCGCCTTTCCTTCAAAAGTTATGGCCAACAAACTGGAAACCAAAAAATGCATTGAAACCTATGGAAAATGAAACTGAGCCATATTGCGCGTTTACTCGCGAGTAGGCAAACTTGCCATAGTTCCTCAGAAAGGGCAGGCTGAGAGGAATCCAATGACACCAGAATGGTTCATATTCAATGAAAGCAGCCCCCAAAAACACCCAAGAAGGAAGTCCCTCCCTCCAAGCAGATGAATGTATTGAGCCCAATGGAAAGTGAAAGTAAGCCACATACTCACGTTTACTCACGAGTAAGCCAACGTGCCTTGGCTCCTGGTCAAGTCAGGCAAAGAGGAATGCAAGGCTAGCTGCATGGTCCCCATCTAATGAAAGTGTGTGTGTGTTGGCAACCTTCAGTCTCAAAAGACTATGGTATTGCGCTCTGAAAGGTGGTTCTGGAACACTAATGAAAGTGGAACTCAACAAATGCTCCAGAAGGCAGGCCCCCCCCAAAGACTAAACCAGAGGCTTGAGCTGGTAAGGTGGGCATTGGGGAGGGCTGAAAATTTCACTGCTTTATCTGTGTGTGTGTGTGGGGGGTGTTATTGCAGGCAGGCTACAGAGAAAATTCACTTGGTGAAACAGGGCTGGCTTCCCCTTATTTATCTGTTTTTCTTTAATTATTTATAATTATTTTATTTTGCTTGATGATGTCACTTCCAGCCATGACATCACTTCTGGTGGTTCCTGGACAGATTGTCATTCTAAAAAGTGGGTCCCAGTGTTAAAAGTTTGAGAACCACTGCCTTAACTCAAAACAGGCCAATGAGACATCCGGGGGAGGGGTGACACCCTAGTGACCAAAATTCTGGAAATCGTGGCTTTTAGGAATAAAACCATCATGTTATATACCATTTGATGCAGAATTTCATCCATTGCTTGTGGGGAAATATTCACTGCATTTATTTTTCTGGCCATTATTATTATTCATTCCATGTCATGACTAATATTATCTCTGTCTCATCTACCTCACAGGGTTGTTGTGAGGACAAAATAAGGGGAGGAACCATGTACACCACCCTGAGCTGCTTAGAGGGAGGGTGGTATAAAAAGTGAATTAATTAAACAATATAATTAATAATTAATCAATAATTAATTGATTAATTAAGTCATATGGGGTGACAACAATTTATGCACCCTGGGTGTCAAATGACCTAGCTACGCCTCTGACAGGCATTCAGTTAAAATCTCAGCAAATGGGAGAAATCCTAGGAGAACAGGTGCGTTTTGCAGAAAGTGGAAGGGACGGAATCATATGAGTACCTGGAGGCAATGAACTCCAAGGATTACAGTTAAGATGCTGCCAAAGGAAACTGATGGAGGTGTGAAATTACAGATGTAATCTCTATTCTAAGACACAAGAAGAAGGCAGAGCTTTGGAAGGAAGTTTACATTTGGAAGGAATGTAAGAAAAATGAAAGAATTATAACCAAGTGAAGTAAACAATGTGCTGAGTGCACTTCCCAGATTTGAGTGACTCCTGCTTAGATGTACATTTGCATGCACTCTAGGTGTGCATGGACAGGATACACATTTGAAACTTGGACACTAAGGCTGCAATCCTAACTTTCCTGAGAGTAAGCCCCACTGAACAAAATAGGACTTACTTCAGAGTAGACCTGGTTAGGATTGTGCCCTTAGTCTTTCTTTATTTGTGTCAGAAGCACCTACAGAAATGTTACTTTGTACATATAAAACAACAGTATACATCAGGGGTGTCCAAACTTTTTGGCAGGAGGGCCTCATCATCTCTCTGACACTGTGCCAGGGGCCTGGGGAAAAAAATTAATTTACATTTCAAATTTGAATAAGTTTACATAAATGAATAGATTAGAGATGGGACTTATATGACTGAATGAATGTCTTGTAGTAGCTCAGGGCCTATAAAGACCTTGCACAAAGTAAGACCAGTCTTTCCTTTGCTGCCACTGCTGCATCACAGCAAGCAGTGGAGGGAGCCCTCATCCCACAGCTCACGCAAGAGGTCAAACATTGGCTGTCACTGAGAGCAGTTGCATCAGGCCAGCGCGGGCTCTAGCAAGTCTCTGGAGGGCCAGAGGCTCAATAGAGACTGGGGATTCCCTGAGGGCCGGATTAGGAGTCCCCGAGGGCCGCAAGCGGCCCCAGGGCTGGGGTTTGGGCACCCCTGGTATACATAAAAAGGTTAAAACTTGATATCATTTGCCTAATACTGGACCACTTCAACAGCATTCCCTCTTGCCAACATAAGGGCACTAAGTGGAAATGCTGTTGCTATTTAATGATACAGTTCCAGCTTTACTAAAACTAATATGATAACCAACCCAGATATTGGACTTTCTCACAAAAGATTCTGCCAATTTGTTCAGGAGTCAAAACTGAATCACTTTGCATCTAAGGTCACTGCACCTCTTTGATTTGCTCTAGACCACCTTAAAGTTGCAAGAGCTAATAGCACAGGATCTGAGCCAGTAATAGGAAAGCTGGCAGTCATGCACTGCAGTTTTACTTTGTGAACCTGAATTCCACCAACACAGTACCTGAATTGATTGAAAATCCCGAGTGCCAGCAGTGCACAAGAAACTGGAAAGTGAATGAATGAAACTCCAGAGCATGGAATATGTTACTAATGAACTTGCTGCTGCTGCTACACATTGCTCTCTCAAATAGCCCATATTTAATTTTTTACCTTCATCCAAGGTCTCTCTCTCTCTCTCTCTCTCTCTCTCTCTCTCTCTCTCACACACACACACACACACACACACACACACACTGACTGTGCTGGGGAGCAAGAGCAGCACATGTAAGACTGTACAGAGTGCCTTTCATTTGAAAGCAGCTTTCACATGGTGTTGGGAGGTAATAATGACTGAGCAGGTTAAACTCTGTCATTGACATATAAAGGATCTGGTCACTACTGCATGGCACAGATCAGTTTCTCTGAACTGCCCTCAATGTGTGGCTTAAATTATGCCATACAAGGGACCTGGTCTTCTCTCTTGGGTCATGCAGCCTCCGTGCCTTCATGCTTACTCAACAGTTTGCCTTTGACCCTGACAAGGGCCCTCCTGAAAACTTTCCTGGATACAAGGGCCCTACCAGAAAGAAAGTCTGACAACTCTACACTCTCTCAGTCCAACCACAGCCATTAATAGCCTTTAGGGCTGCCAGCTTGTGGGGGGGGGGGGGAATAGGGAGAGGACAACAACAACAACCTGATCTGCTCTTGTAGCTTTCACCTGCAGGAATCAGCAGCAGTTTAAGAGCAACCTGCTTTTAAAGGAGCAGGTGCTGGTTCCAAAGTTGTAAGTTTGCAAGCGATTAGCAGTTCCATTTCTCCCTTTTTGGCATCCAAACCTGCTATGGCAGCCTCAGTCTTTCTGTGAACAGAGGCGCAATGCTTTTAACAGCAGCTGCATTATCATTTGAAATGTATTAAAGCACCTGACATGCTAGGTGCTGTTTATAGTTGGCAACCTTCAGTCTCAAAAGACTATGGTATCGCGCTCTGAATGGTGGTTCTGGAACAGCGTCTAGTGTGGCTGAAAAGGCCAATTCGGGAGTGACAATCCCTTCCACACTGGGAGCAAGTGCAGTCTGTCCCTGGTCTGTCTCCCTGGCTATGGGCCTTCCTTCTTTGCCTCTTTGCCTCAGTCTGTTGGCCAAGTGCCTCTTCAAACTGGAAGAGGTCATGCTGCACAGCCTGCCTCCAAGCGGGCCGCTCAGAGGCCAGGGTTTCCCACCTGTTGAGGTCCACTCCTAAGGCCTTCAGATCCCTCTTGCAGATGTCCTTGTATTGCAGCTGTGATCTGTGATGTATGTAGGGCGCTTTCCCTGCACGAGTTCTCCATAGAGGAGATCCTTTGGCCATCATCTATTCTCACGACATGACCGAGCCAACGCAGGCGTCTCTGTTTCAGCAGTGCATACATGCATACAGCTCATTCCAGGACTGTGTTGTTTGGAACTTTGTCCTGCCACGTGATGCCAAGGATGCGTCGGAGGCAGCACATGTGGAAAGCGTTCAGTTTCCTCTCCTGCTGTGAGCGAAGAGTCCATGACTCGCTGCAGTGCAGAAGTGTACTCAGGACACAAACTCTGTAGACCTGGATCTTGGTATGTTCCGTCAGCTTCTTGTTGGATCAGACTCTCTTTGTGAGTCTGGAAAACGTGGTAGCTGCTTTACTGATGCATTTGTTTAGCTCGGTATCGAGAGAAAGAGTGTCAGAGATTGTTGAGCCAAGGTACACAAAGTCATGGACAACCTCCAGTTCATGCGCAGAGATTGTAAAGCAGGGAGGTGAGTCCACATCCTGAACCATGACCTGTGTTTTCTTCAGGCTGATCATCAGTCCAAAATCTTGGCAGGCCTTGCTAAAACGATTCATGAGCTGCTGGAGATCTTTGGCAGAGTGGGTAGTGACAGCTGCATCATCGACAAAGAGGAAGTCACGCAGACATTTCAGCTGGACTTTGGACTTTGCTCTCAGTCTGGAGAGGTTGAACAGCTTTCTGTCTGATCTGGTCCAGAGATAGATGCCTTCTGTTGCAGTTCCAAAGGCATGCTTCAGCAGGACAGCAAAGAAAAGCCCAAACAAGGTTGGCGCAAGAACACAGCCCTGCTTTACTCTGCTTCGGATGTCAGATGTGGAGCCATCAAAGACAATAGTGCCCTTCATGTCCTTGTGGAAAGACCTGATGATGCTGAGGAGCCTGGGTGGACATCCGATCTTGGGGAGAATCTTGAAGAGGCCATCCCTACTAAACAGGTCGAAAGCCTTCATGAGATCTATGAAGGCTATAAAGAGTCACCGTCATTGTTCCCTGCATTTCTCCTGCAGTTGTCTACGGGAGAAAACCATATCAGTGGTGGACCTGTTGGCTTGGAATCCGCACTAAGATTCTGGATAGACGCTCTCTGCAAGTACATGGAGCCTCTTTAGTGCAACTTGGGCAAACAGCTTTCCTACAACGCTAAGGAGAGAGATGCCATGGTAGTTGTTGCAGTCACCCCTGTTTGCCTTTGTTCTTGTACAGCATGATGATGTTTGCATCCCTCATGTCTTGAGGTACTCCACCTTCTCTCCAGCAGAGACAGAGGATTTCATGCAGCTCAGTGACGATGATCTCTTTGCAGCACTTTAGGACTTCAGCAGGGATGCTGTCTTTTCCACGTACCTTGCCAAAGGCAAGGGAATCCAGGGCCACGTGAAGTTCTTCTAGGGTTGGTTCACTGTCAAGCTCCTCCAGCACAGACAGGCACTCAGTGTTGTTCAGTGCTTCTTTGGTGACTACATTTTCTCTGGAATATAGCTCAGAGTAGTGCTGCACCCAGTGTTCCATCTGCTGCACCTGATCCTGGATGACCTTGCCTGCGGCAGACTTCAGAGGGGCAATTTTCTTCTGTGTTGGACCTAGGGCCTGCTTGATACCATCATACATCCCCTTGATGTTGCCCGTGTCAGCTGCTATTTGTATCTGGGAACAGAGCTGGAGCCAGTAGTCGTTAGCACATCTCCTGGCAGTCTGCTGGACTTTGCTGCGAGCAGCTCGGAGGATCTGCAGGTTGCACTCACTGGGACAGGCCTTGTATGCTGCTTGAGTTCTGCTCTTTTCCTCAATGACTGGTGTCAACTCCTCAGAGTGGGCTTCAAACCAGTCTCCCGCCTTGTTGGTCTTCTTGCCGAATATGGACAAGGCGGTGTTGTAAACAGCATTCTTGAAATGTTCCCATCTGTTGGATGTGTTTGCGTCAGCCGGGCCTGGAAGAGATTCTTCAAGCGCTCGTGCAAATTCCTCCACTTTTCTCTGATCCAGGATCTTGCTGGTATCAATGTGAGGTCTTCCTTCCTTTTTCGTGTGATACAGTCGTTTTGTTTGCAGTTTCACTCTGCTGCACACCAGGGAGTGGTCATTGTCGCAGGCAGCACCCTGATAACTGCGTGTGAGAGAAGGGATGAGGGTAATGGGAATTGCAGAGGGAGAGAAGGGATGAGAGTAATGGAGGATTGCAGAGGGAGAGAAGGGATGAGGGTAATGGGGGATTGCAGAGGGAGAGAAGGGATGAGGGTAGGTGCTGTACAAAAATAGAAAACACGAGTTCCTGGCCACAGGCTTATGGCAACATGCAAGGAGAGGAGAACAGGAGGGAAAAGTGGAGAGTAACAGGAAAAATATATTCCAGCACAGAGACGAGCTTAGTGAATGAAGGGGACATGGCACTTGTTCATTTCTGTCCTATGGGACAAGAGCATTTTGGGGAAGGATGGGCAGGCCAGAGGAGGGACTGCTTAACCATTCCCAGATTTTCATGTTTCAGTCCTTTCCAGCATCAGGGATAAGCTAGGTTGGGTCACGGTTGAAAACCCATGTCCATCAGAGGGCCCACATGCACCCTTTGCACCACAGGTGGTGCCAAAGTGTCTTTGGGGATGGGCTGGGAGTGCCATGGGGGCCCCAGTGTAGGGCTTTGCACCAGGGTTCCCAGCAATCTGGTGCTGACACAGCCTGCAAATGCTCCCCCCCCCCACCCCCGGCCTTCTCTCCCTGTCTGGGCTTACTTCCAGTCTTAGAGACCAGCTGGTGAAAAGTACAGTAGCCTTAAAATGGCGAGGGTGGGAAGTGCAGGGGGGAATTGGAAGGGAAGGGGAATGATGAAGCACCATCCATTGTCCCCTACAAATGTCCTCTCACCCTCCCATTAGCAACCATCACTCACCCATTAGCATTACAGGTAAACACAAGTTTGGGAATCTTTTTTCACCTCCCACCAAGTGACATCTCTCCCAATTATCCAGCTGTTCAGGGAAAGGACACTCCTTGGTTCCAAAAGCTCAGGGCTGGACTTTAGACTTAAAGAAGCACGTTCAAGCACCTCCTCCTAGGCAAGAAGCGCCTTCAGCACCTCCTCCATTTGTTCAGATTTTGAACGTCTGATGTTTTATTGCATCTGTAGCCTCTTTTTATGATTATAATACATGCAGAGCTTACCTCAATTGTATAAAATGATGCATTTGGACCCAATAGCTCTATAATCTGCATTTGTTCATGCAAGGAACAAAGAAAAAAAGTCTTCTCTCTAATCTTATAAATGCCTTTTAATGTTAAGAATAAGTAAAACAACTTATACCACCCCCCCCTGTCCAGCACCCCAGGCGGTTGCCTGGATCACCTGTCCCCTAAATCTAACTTGTTAGCATTTGCTGAGTGCAAAAGTGACAAACCCACTTCAATGTGACAAACCAACTGAGTGCAAAAGTGACAAACCACTCCAATTTTCATCTCCATTTAAAAAGGACACACACATTCACTTTTCACTGAAATCATGCACAGTGAATTCCAAGAGTAATCTTTTCTCACTCTATTCTGGTTTTTCAATAAAGCAATCAATGTAAATATATAAGAAGAGGCCACATATGTTTTGACACTGGGGAATGCTTAACTTTGCTCCAACATGTTGGCATGCCAGCCGTTCATGTAAACAGTCATAAAATCACTTCTCTGGTGCACACATTTGGCTATTTGAGTTTATAAAGTAACAAGCAAGGAAGATGAGGAGTGAAAGATAGCCTTGCATTGCCTTACTACAGCAAATTCCAGAAACTTCTTTTTTTGTAGGGGGGAGAGAGAAAGAAGCCTTCTTTTTTAATCAGGAGATACTGTGGAAATATTTTTCATGCACAAAAGTCTTTCTTATGTTATGGACTGTTGTACTGGCATGTGTTAGGATTGAGCCTGCCCGTACATGTCACATCTGGTGCTGCCTTTACACATGGCTAGTGAATAGTATTTAATTTTTTTAAAACAAGAGGTTCAGGCACTTGAGGGAGTTCAAACACTCCCTCTCTGATCGCTCAAGTCTGTGCCCTAATTCCAGATGTGTTGAAAAGTTGAAAAGCGGTATATAAATACTGTTAATAACAACAACAGCAGCAACAACAACAATAATAATATGTGTAACTATTCATTAAAGGATAGGAGACAAAAATCCACTCTGTACATCAGTGGTTCCCAACCTGGGGTACGCCAGGGGTACTGACAGGACCTTTAGGGGTACTTGGAAAAAGAATTGAATAATGGTAGAAAAAGGCAAGTAGTGCCCCAGAATGCCTTGCAGGGCCAGTAAGGCAGGAAGGAAGTTAGCTGGTTGGCTGCAAAAGCCCCACCAATAGCTAGTTTTTGGTCATCAATTCATGTATGAATCAGTGACTGAAAACCAGTAAAGTAAAAAAGCTGAAACATAATGTAGAAAGTGATGAATCACCAAGAATTTCTCAGGTCATGTCTTATGCAAAACAGTTGGTGCAAAACCATGAAAAGGCAAATTTCACTTCTTCACACAGATGAAAAGAAAAAATGCTGTGATGAATACAGGCAGTATGGGTTTTCATATATAGGAGATGAGTGCTTGTATTATTAATATTAATTTCAAACATTTTGCTAATATGAGGGGTACAATTTATGGAAATGGGCCGTCAAGGGGTACACAAGTGACAAAAGTTTGGGAATCACTACTGTACATGATTGTGGCATTTTGTTATTATTACTTCATATGTTCCTAGGTTAATAAATGGAAATGTGTGTGGGAACACAGTAGAAGCTTCTCATTGTGCTCCAGCCTTAAACTGCATTAAAATGATGACTGGATGTTCTGTCTCTTCAAACCAATTTCACAGAATGAATGCTGCTGACCATCGACCCAGTTGGTGGAAGGGCTGAAAAGAGTTAGGCTGCAATTGTCCTACACCTACCTAAGAATAAGTGCCACTAAACCGTAGACTTACTTCTAAGTAAGCATGCCTAGGATTGCATTGTTAGGCATTCTGTTATACTTGTACATGGACTTACAAATGACCCTACATAAAGCCAGAATCTGCAAACAATGTGGCTGCTGTTCATCAAAATCATAATCTTTAGTTTGGGTGGATGTGTTGTTGTTTCTTCCTAATGGAAAAAGCTTTGGAGCCTTTAAGAACTGAACAATAGGGTGAAACTGCACAGTAGTAGGCATGAGCATTTCTGGCTGCTGGCCTGCGCCAGGAAAAATTTCCTTATCAAATTTCTGTGCGTTGGTCTATGTGTTGAAGCACAGGAGCAGGGCTCAGAAA
The DNA here is from genome assembly GCF_035046505.1 of Tiliqua scincoides. Classification (NCBI taxonomy): domain Eukaryota; kingdom Metazoa; phylum Chordata; class Lepidosauria; order Squamata; family Scincidae; genus Tiliqua; species Tiliqua scincoides. Next base: position 32,157,789 of record NC_089827.1, on the reverse strand, counting down.
AAAGTGGCAGCAAAAGATGTGAAACAGATAATGAAGACAAAAGGCTTGACACAGTGGTGTCACTAGGGTTTGTGTCACCCAGTGTGGGAGGCCAGCGCGTCACCCCCATGACGGACCTCCTCCCATGCAGTGGGCAGGGCAATGACCCAGGTGGTGAACATGGCAATGTACCATTGCCCTGCCCCACTGGTTTTTTGGCTATACTTTTTGATAGAACACAGATATTTCAACGTGGTTCATTTTTTCATTGCATTCTGCTGTAAATTATGCATGGAATGGTATAAACAATCAGTCTCTTTGGTAGTTTTGAATTAAGGAAATGTACTTTTTTGTTACATAAGACAATTGTATTTTTGTTTTCTGGTTTTTTGGTCATAATTTCATTCCGGTATTTTTCATTGCACGTCTGCTGTAAATTACACATCGAATGGTATATAACAGGATGGTATTATTCCTACAAACAGCAATTTTAGTGATTTTGGTCAGTAATACAGGTCACCCACCCCCCGTGCATGTCACCCAGTGTGGCCCACACCCCCTAGCAACGACACAGGTTTGACATTTAGATAGTTCTCTTGGTTGCTTTCTCTTTCCTTGATTCAGAGACAAGGGCTCTGCATTCTTGTGCATTGTTTCTGTGTATTCAGCTTTCTCAAGAACAGGGGGGTCCAAAGTTTTTGGCAGGAGGGCCACATCATCCCTCTGACACTGTGTCGGGGGCTGGGGAAAAAAAGAATTAATTTACACTTAAAATTTGAATAAATTTACATAAGTTCACATAAATGAATATATTAAAGATGCTTATATGAATGAATGAAGGTCTTGCAATAGCTCAAGGCCTATAAAAGGCCTTGCACAAAACAAGACTGGCCTTTCCTTTGCTGCCGCTACTGCACCACAGATGTGAAACAACAAGCAGTTGAGGGAGCCCTCATCCTACAGCTCATGTGAGAGGTCAAACAGTTGCCCTCATGCTGAGAGCAGTTGCGTCAGGCCAGTGTGGGCTCCCATTGAGAGGCCTCGAGGGCCGCAAGTGGCCCCAGGGCCAGGGTTTGGGCACCCCTGCTCAAGAAGCACATGAGTCAGTTATAACTTTGGCAATATAATTCAAATTCCACACTGCACCTTTGACCACTTAATTTGTGTGTGTGTAGTTAAATAGAAAATAAGTTCCCCATTATAGAAGGAATTGCTCCTTACCAAGTATTAGAAAAGGATACCATTTATTCTCAGCCCATGGTTTTCAGAGCCCCTCCCTTCCTGCCTTGCTGGTCCTTGCAAGGCATTCCTGCCTTGGAAGGCATTCTGGAGCATGACCTGCCTTTTTCTGCCATTATTTCATTCTTTTTCAAGTATCCCTAAAGGTCCTGTTGAGTGTCCCTGGGAATACCAGGTTGGGAACCACTGTTTTACTAGTATGTAGTAATGCACTTGCTCTGAGAGTGTTTACAAAAAGGTGGTGAAGACCAGAATTTAAAAAAGAATAAAAATCTATCTTATGATCTTTTACTATGTTTTTAATAAATTAGAGACTGTACAGTTCTTAGGTAACAATTAGTGGTAGGTTATTTTTCAGGATCTGGCCTTCTTGAGCAGGGGTGCCCAAACCCCGGCCCTGGGGCCACTTGCGGCCCTCGAGGCCTCTCAATGGGAGGCCACACTGGCCCAACGCAACTGCTATCAGCATAAGGGCAACTGTTTGAACTCTCACGTGAGCTGTGGGATGAGGACTCCCTCAACTGCCAAATCAGAAAAAACTATAGTCAGACACCCCCCTAAGTTTAACCCCCGACTTATCCGAGGGTCATAGAAAATTCCATGATTGTTGGCTCAAAACCTGCCCTCGACTTATCTGTGGGGTTGACTTATGGGCGAGTGTCTGCGGTGGTTAGCCGGGGGGGGCGTTTATTCACTGTGTATACAGCACAGCTGCAAATGGTTTTCTAGCACACCCTATTTCTAAAAACCATTGCAGTTATAGAGCAGAGAAAAGCTTGCATTAAAGATGCAAGACTGTTCCCATGGATCACCAGAGAGGGCAGAGAACAGACTGCCTGCAGTTGCAGCTGCAGTCATCAACAAAAGCAGCAACCCACAAATCTTAATGTGCATGTGTAATGTGGATGGTGGTGTATATATAGGCCACAATCCTTGGTAGGATATGAACATTACAAACATACTGTTGTATCCCTATTTTCATCTGTGACATGTTGGCAGGTGCTCAGAGGTTTCTCATCAAACATGTTGGTGGGGAAATGGCCTCCTCAAAGTGGAAAATTTATAACTCCTTTCACCAACCTGTGCAACAAACTTTTTTAACATTTTCAAATCTATTTTCAAAATTTTTGAATCACAGTGTCCCATTTATCCTTTCCAGATTGCACGCCGACTCCCAAGACACGCCAGATTTAATCTGCAGAGACTGGTAGGTAATGTTCTGAGCTCAAAACTGCAGAGACAATTGGGGCAACTTCCTGGCTTCACAAGACAAAAAAACAGGTTTGCAGACAGGAAGTCCCTGCTGAAGCTGCTAGCTCTCTATTTTTGTTTTATGTTTTGTGTGTATGTGTGTGCCAGCTTTATCACTTTGAAGCCTCATCATAAAATGAGGACGCACATGGAAGAAATCTTTGAAAAGAAATTGTATGGTGGTACTGCTGTAAGTGAGCACTTGATGATACAAGTACACCAATTTGCACACAGAGATTGATACCAATGGGTCATTTTCAGATACTGAAGCACTTGAAATTAAACCTTTGAACTCATGTACAGTAATGTTTAGAGCCCCTGCTTGATGTGGCTACTCTGATCTGCAGTCTGAGAAGCCTTGTGTAGGGCTTCCAGGCCTGGGAAGGCCTGGAAAGAGGGTCGGATATGGCAGGGGCCGTCTACTCCTGGGCCTGAATAACCACTTGTTCTGCCCCTCCCCTGCCCCATTACACCCCCTCTTTGCTTCTTTTCTGCTCTCCCTTGCTCCAGTGTTGCTCAGCTCTGCACTTACCAGTGCCAGTGGCTGTTGATGTTGATTCAGAACCAGTGGGATGGCGTAGTCATTTCCACTAGTGCCACCCACTCCTGAATCATCGCAACAGCTAGAGACAGTGCAGTAACCACTGCGCTGGTGCTAGTGACCCTTAGGATTGGGCCATAAGACTGCTATCCTGTGTCTGTTTACTTGGGAGTAAGCTCTGCTGGACTCAGTGGAACTTCTGAGCAAACGTGTAGGATTGAGTTTCATGGCTGCAATTCTGTGCATGCTTAATTTAGAGTAAAACCTACTGAACACGGTAGGTAAGTTACATTCTGAATAAATGTGCCTAGGATGAAAAAACTGAAGGTTTGGCATAGCTTACCCCTGCTAATTGGGTAAGAGGCACTTTTTCAAGTGGGTGCTCCTTTTTTTTAGCAGGGGGAGAGTAACTGGCCCACCTCACCCCAGCACTGTCTGTTCTAGTGGCCGTCTGCTGGTATTCATTTGCATCTTTTTAGATTGTGAGCCCTTTTGGGACAGGGAGCCATTTAGTTATTTGATTTTTCTCTGTAAACCGCTTTGTGAACTTTTAGTTGAAAAGCAGTATATAAATACTGTTAATAATAATAATAATAATAATAATAATAATAATAATAATAGCAGCTGTCAGGGCCAACTAAACTCTGTGGGCCTCTGCCCAAAATGTTGCAAGCATGCTTCTATAGTGGGCTCATGACTGAAATGTTGTACATGTACAGTCTAAATCCTGCATAACTACCCCTGAATTTCTGTCAGACGACTCTGGAGGGGGGGGAACAATGATGACAACCACTACACATAACAGTATGCTTGCTAAATTCTCAGCAAAACTGTGCAGAACACTGAGCATAGACAGTTTCTCCAAACAATCTAAACAAAGGTGCCATGTCCTAGTTTCACCTTTGGTGAATTATTTGCAACTCCGAAGTAGAACCCTGCCTTTTACAAATGTTTCTGACACCAAAGGAGGCCATGATACTGCTTTGCCAATGGGCTTTTCATGTATGTATTTGCTTTGTAATCAGCAGGAAAGCTGTGTACAGTGATGCCTC